>NW_026652282.1:77040630-77093013 GCF_009828535.3 Hylobates moloch
AAAAAAAAAAAAAAAAAAAAAGAAGGATCTCAAATCAATAATGTAATCTTCCACCTTAGGAAACTAGAAATAGAAAAGCAAACTAAATCCAAAGCAAACAGAAGGAAGAAAATAATACAGATTATGGTGGAAATTAATGAAATAGAGAAAGAAAAACAATAAAGAAAATCAATGAAATCAAAAATTGGTTTTGTAACAAGATTTTAAAAATTGACAAACCTTTACCTACAGTGTTCCTCAAAAAAAGACAGAGTAAGGGGATTCAAACTACTAGAATCAGGACAGAAAGGTGGGACATTACTATTGACTTATAGAAAGAATAGAACTATAACAGAATACTATAAAAAGCGGTATTTCAAGAAATTATCAAACTCAGTTCAAAAACAAATAGACAATCTTCATAGAATTGTAATAAGTAAAGAGATGCAATTAGTAATCAAAATTTTTTTTAATAAAAAGAACAGCCCCACATGGCTTCACTAATGAATTCTAGCAAACATTTAATTAATCGCCATCAATCCTGCACAAATTCTTCCAAACATTAAGAGAAGGGAACACTTTCTAACCCATTGAATGAAGCCAATACCCTCATATCAAAAGCAGAAAAAAAAATCAAAAGGAAATGAGACAAAAACATCTTTTATAAGTATAGATGCAAAAATCTGAACAAAATATTAGCAAAACAAATGTAGCAACATAGAAAAATGATTATATACAATGGCAAAGTGGAAATTATTCCAGGAATGACAGGTTGGGTTAATATCCAAAAACTGATCGATATTAATATCATAAAGAATATTTTAAAAGAATAAAAACACATAGTTTATTTTTAGTGGAGAAAAGACAGTCTTTCCAGCAAGTGGTCCTGAAACAATTGGACATCTACATACAAATAAATGAATTTAGACAGAGCTTATATCTTTTACAAAAATTCATATGCAGTTGTTCATAAGCCTAAATGGAAGATGTAAAACACTGAAGGAAAACATAAGAAAAAAATCAATGACTTGGGTTCGGCAACGACTTTTGGGTCTGGCAATTACTTTTAGATATGGCACTAAAAACACTAAAAATGAAAGAGAAAAGATAATAAGTTAGACTTCATTAAAATAAAAAATTTCCCCTCTAGAAAAGACACTAATAGAATGAAAAGAAATGCCACAGTTTGGGAGAAAATATTTACAAAACACATATCTAATAACGTTTGCGTTGCACATTTAACTATTACAATGGCTAAAATTCAAAACACAGGCAACATTGAATGCTGGAGAAGATGTGAAGCAAATAGAAACTTTCATTCATTTCTGGGGCAACACAAATAATATAACCACTTCGGAAGACAGTTTGACAGTTTCTTGTAAAGCTAAACATAGGCTTATCATAGAATCCAACAATAATATTCCTTGGTATATAACCAAATGAGTTGAAAAATTATGTCCACAAATTTCCGCATACTGTGTTCATGTCAGCTTTATTATTGCTAAAACTTGGAACTACCAAGATGTCTTCCAACAAGTGATCAGATAAACTGTGGTTCATCAATAAAATAAGCTATTATTCATTAATTAAAAGAAATGTGCTAACAAGTCATGAAAATACATGAAGGAAAGGTAAAAGCACATTGCTGAGAGAAGCCAGTCTAAAAAAGATACATACTGTATGATTCCAACAATATGTCATTTTAGAAAATGCAAAACTATAGAGACAGTAAAAAAAAATCATGGTTGAGAACAGAAGGAGAGGAGGGTAGGATGAATAAATAGGTGGAGCACATGAATTGTTTATGGTAGTGAAAGTATTCTGTATGATGCTATAATGATAAATACATGACATTACGCATTTGTCATAACCCATAGAAATGTACAACACAAAAATGAGCCCCAATGTAAACTATGAACTTTATTTAATAATAGTATATCAGTAGTAGTTTATCAATTGTAACAAATGTACCAACTTAATGCAAGATGTTAATAATAGGTGAAACTATGTATGGAGGGATGGGGAATATATGGGAATGCGTTGTATTTTCTTACAAATGTCCCGTAACCTAAAAATACTCTTAAAATCGTATATTAAAAATGTATTATTATCTCAATAGACTCAGAAGAAATTGACAAAATTCAACAGGCTTTTATGTGTAAAACACTCAACAAGTTAGAACAAAAAGTTCTTCAACTTGATAAAGGGCACTTATGAAAAATGAACAGACAACATTATATCTAATGTGAAAGACTGATGGCTTTCCCCTAAGATCAGAAAGAAGGCAAGGATGTCTGCTTTCACCATTTCTAGTCAGTATTTTACTGGTGGTATTATCCAGAGAAATTCAGCAAGAAAAATAAATAAAAGGCATCCTGACTGTAAAGGAAGATGTAAAACTATCTCTTTTATTTGAATGACACAATTTTGTATATAGAAAGTCATAAGTAATCTGTTAAAAAAAATTAGAGGTGGTAAGTGAGTTCAGTGAGATTTTAGGAAAAAAGATCAACGTACAAAAATGAATTGTTTCTATACACTAACAATGAAGGGCCCCAAAATGAAACTTTTAAAATTCCATTTACAGTAGCATAAAAAATAAAATATTTGGGAACAAATTTAACAACGCAAATACAAAACACATATTTTGAGAACTATAAAATATGTTGAAAGAAATGAAAGAATACACAAATTAATAAGACATCCCATATGTGTATATAACAGAAGTCGGTATTGTTAAAATGTCAATATTACCCAAAACAATCCACAAATTCAGTGCCATCCCAGAGAGACTCCCAACATAATATATTTTACAAAAATTGACAACCTGATCCTAAAATTCATATGGAAATGCAAGTAACACAGAATTGTCAAGATCCTTTAAACTTGAAAAAGAATAATCAAGTTGGAGGACTTGCACTTGTCAATTTCAAAATGAAATTGGATTCCTATGTCACACCATATACAAAAATCAACACAAAATGGGTCATAGATCTAACCATAACAGCAAAAACTGTTAGAAAAAAAAACGTAAGGGTAAATCTTCATAACCTTGGGATTAGGGAACAGTTTCTGAGATAGGATGACAAAAGCACAAGCAATAGAAGAAATAATAGATAACTTGGACTTGATCCAAATGCAAGATTTCTGTGTGCCAAAAGATACCATCAAGAAAGTGAAAAGACAATGTATAGAATGAAAAATAAAATTGGAAATCATATATTTGATAAAGGTTAGTATCCAGAATATGCAGAACTCTTATAGCATACAACAACAACAACAAAACACAAATAACTCAGTTTTTAAAATAGGCAGTGGACTTGAATAGACATTTAAGATACACAAATAAGCAATTTGTGTATTGCTCAAAAATATGTTCAACATCACTAGCCGTCAGGGAAACGCAAATCAAAATCACAATGAGATACCACTTCACATCCATTAGTTGGCTATCACAAAAAAAAGACAGATATTAACACAAATTAATGAGAATGTGTAGAAAGTCGAGCCCTCATACATTTATACATTTCTGGTGGGGATGTAAAATGCTTCAGCCACTGTGGAAAGTTAAACATAGAATTACCATAGGATCCAGCAATTCCCAAGAGTTTTGAAAACACATCTCCAAACAAAAACTTGTACATGAATGTTCATACCACCATTATTCATAATAGCCAGAGGTGCGACCAACCCAAATGTCCATCAACTGATGTACAAATTTTAAAAATCCAAACAACAGAATATCAGCAGAAAGAAGGAAAGATATACTGATATGTGCCACAATATGGATGAACCTTGAAAATATTATACTTAGTGAAAGATCTCAGTCATAAAAGGCCCCATGTTGTATGACTGTATTTATATAAAATGTCCAGGATAGGTACATATCCCATATAGACAGAAAGTAGATAGTGGTTTCTAGGGTCTGGCCGAAAAGGAGAATGGAGAGTGACAGCTAATGAGTATGACATTTGTTTTGGGGGCTATGAAAATGTACTGGATTGCACAACTCTTTAAATATACTAAAAAACACTGAATTGTTTATTTTAAAAGTTACATTTTATTGTTTATAAATTATATCTCAATAATTTGTATTCAAAAAGAAATAATGGTAGTTCTTAATACATAAAATGAAAGAGGCACACAGAGAAAAACTTATTTGGTAAACTCAGAATTCCAAAGGACATGCCTAAAAGGAGGAGACATTTATGGTCAAAGATAATTCAAAATGGCAAACTATACAACAATAAAATAATTGACACCTATAATTAAATTTTTAACCACTACAAAAAATAGCCCTCTTAAATCTGCAAGCTGGTTTACAAGACTGACACAAAGGACAAATGTGTCCTACAAACTCCTTGTGGGTAGGGATTATTTCTGAATTTCTTTTGACTCTGATAAGTTTATTTGAGGACATGTTTATTCATTTTTAATGACTGATTCTCAATTATATAAAATCAAATGAAAACAAAGATGTTCTGAAACTAATGTGTTGTATCAATTAAAATAGATCTGGCTATTTAATCTCAAGTGTTGTTTATAGTGAAACAACATTATGCATTCCATAAGGGCAAGAAGAATTACTAGAAAAGTAAAGAGAAGTATAGTTTACTTAAAAAACAATAGCTTTTATTTTCTAAGCAAGCAGATATCCTATGAAATTTATTTTTAAGAGATTTCACCAAATATTATGTAATGGCATCTTTGTACAGCCAATCTTTTTTTTAAGTTCAGTTATACTTCATGTAATATCGTGTAAATAACTGTAAGAAATGCTTCTATTTTAAGAAACCTGTTAATTAGCCTTAAGGTCAAAAAGGAATTTCCCCATCCTATTGATAAATGTGTTATATTTGGTTAACTGAATTCTAATTTTTTCAGTATGAACTCCTAGTTATGACTGTGCTTGGTCCATTCTCTTCCTTAATAAGGCATAACATGGACCTCTGCTGGGTGAGGTTATTGAAAGATTTGATGGGTGAATAGTCTGAATTGGTATACTGAATCTAAATAATTATAATAACTAAAATTATTATGTAACATTTAATAAATAAGACTGACAAAAGTATTTCTATTTCATTAGGTTAAAAGAGCACAAACATGTCATTGAGAAAACATTGAGAAGTTTTATAGCCACACTGTTGAAACAAATGTTAAAGGTGAAATAATCAAATTTTAGTTCTCATTTAGACTCCATTGCATTGCTACCTACTTGCTGTCATTCCTTCCTTCCTTCCTTTGCTCCATATTTCCATCCATTCTTCCTTCATTTTCTCCTTTCATAAACTTGTATCAAGCATATGTCTACTCTGAAGCAAGGAAATACTTTCATCTTACTTTCTCTAAATTGGCCGGCATACATTGCTGTAAATAGAGAGGCAGGGTAGGCTAGGAAAGAGCAACAGATTGTGCAAGGCCCAATCTCACTGCCTAATTCCCATTTGATATACACATCTGTCCCTGTGTTTATTTTCATAAATCTATCAACAGCTAAAGCCTTATTTAAGAATCAGGCTTTTCATAGACGTGACATAATTTGTGGGCAACCAAAGCAGTAACATATGATTTGGATTTGTTTTTCTTCAATTAGTGATACTTCACATTATTTTAACAGTAAAAACATCAAGTAAAAGTAAGGTTCCTTGGTATTATTTTAATTAGCCATTAAATATTTCCTTGGCCAATTTATGTCACTTTTAACTTCACGTTTCAGCTTTTAAATCTAGAGGTAAAATCTGAGTGAAGGGCATAAAGATCTCTTACCTGCAATTCATCAGTAAATAGTGAATATATCCTAATGTTCTCCTTTCTATTTCCTTAGATGCTACCACTTCTCTTCTGCTTTATTGGGAAAAAAAGTCCAAACCAAGAATCATTGTTTCTTCTAGGACTCATAGAGTCAAACCAGCAAGAGAATCTAAAAAGTGATGTTTTCCTAATCCCTGCTCTCTTGCAAATGCCTTTTAGAATCAGACAGATAACTAATAGCTGACATGGGTTACACATCTATAAAACTTATATGTAAGAGCATTTTCCTTCTACAAGTATGCTATCATCCTCTCTTATCAATCATACTAATTCTATCTTTCCATTTCTAACTTCTTACCATTGAGTGTTTTTTGTTTTGTTTTGTTTTGTTTTTCTGTAGTAAAGGTGAATGTGCTAGATTTGGAAAAAGACTTCAGTTAGTGAGTCAAATTTAGGCACCAAAGAAATGCCTGCCTTCTCCACTATACAGCCTGATCTCCTTGCCATCAGAGAAATTCTTTTTAGTTAAGGTGGTATCTTAAGGAAGTCCCAATTTAAGTAAAAATATATTGCATACAAAGAATAAAACTATGAGCAGTTAAATGTCTATACAGGTTATCTAGGAATGGCAACGAAAAATGAAAGCTTGGAAAGAGGAGAAAAGATACATTTTTATGAGAGAGAAGAAACAAAGTTTTTACTGAGCAAGGAAAGTAGATTCATATTGAAATCTGTGAGTCTCTGGGTAATATGAGGACACAGTTGCCTAGATAAGACAAGTAAAAGTAAACAGTGATATTTATGTAAATAGGAGGGAGAAAGGAGCCAAAGATAGCCCTCAAAACTTAGCTTGGATTCAGCTTTGGCCTACACAATAGGAAACAACAACACGAAAGTGAAAAAAAAAAAAAACGGAAACGGTGTGTGTGTTTATGTGTTTGTGTGTGCACATATGCCTGCATGTGTGAATATGTGTATGAATGTATGATTTTCCATGTATTTAAAAATGTTCTGCACTGAAAATAATGCAGCATATAAATACTAATAATTGGCACCAAGATTTTAAAATAAGACAATCTTTGGAACCAAGCTAAAAACAAAGGAGGCTTGTAAGTGAACAATATAATTTTATCTATTACAGCCTTGAAGAAAATGCTAGGACAATCTACAGAAAAAAAAATTAAAGTGTGCCTTAATACCTGTATGACTGTTCCTGGCTCTGCCAAATGTCAACAGCTCCAATTTTGGACTGGGACCTTTAATAGTCTAAAAAACTTGGGTCTATCTTGACCTTCAGTGGCCAAAAAAAAAAAAAAAAAGTGTTCAACTATATTTCTTGTAACAAAAATATTTTTTATCATTTTTTGAACTGTTAACTGTGGTACATAACTTATCCTCTGGTCCATGAGAATTATAGTCATTAGGCAGAAAGAATTAATTGAATAGCATTTCTAGAAGTAAATCAGAATCAGCCAGGTGGACTAAAGAATAAGTAAACTGCTTTTCCAACCGGAAAAGGCAGAACAAAAATTGAGGAGAGGAAATTGAAATCAAATTATCAAGGAGGTTATTGCAATAGAGCACTGAGTTCATCTTACCTAAGTTTAAATCCCTAAGCTCAAGTAATTTGCATCCTGTTCAAGAAAGAAGGAGATGAAATTACCAAGGTTTAACTAACAGAAATATATATAAAATCAGTGCCGAGGCAAACAAAACTACTTAACAGTATAGGATATTGCTATGGACTGAATTGTGTCCCCCTAAAAAGAACTCATATGTTGAAACCCTAACTCTCATTGTGATGGCCTTTGGGAGGTAATTAGGCTTTGATGAGGTCATGAGGATGGAGCCCTCATTACGGGATTATGGCATCTCCCTCTTGTATGAAGAGATGCCAGAAAGCTTGAGGTCTCTCTCTCTCTGCCATGTGAGAGCACAGTGAGAAGGCAGCCATTTATATGTCAGAAAGAGAGCCCTCACCAGAAACCAACTATGCTGGTACCTTGACCTTGGACTTCTATCCTTCAAAACTGTGAGAAAATGAATTTCTGTTGTTGAAACCAAAATGATCTAGGTGTTTTAGTTTACTAAAAGACTGAAGGACTTTATTATAATGTAAAGCTGCTGTCAAGAAGTGAATGCTGAGTTATGCTGCAGTAACAAAAGTGTAGATTCCACCACCAGTACAATCACAACAACAACGTGATAATGTCCCTTTACTCTGGTGATCCACTTCTTGAATGTTACACTAAATTCAGGCTAATGCATTTTAAGGGGGAATGTGTGACAAAGCAATACCCAAAAAAGGACAGCCAGTGTTATAAGAGGGGCTTAAAAATAAAGCATAATGTAGTGGAGACTCAGAATCAGGTCTACTATGTTGCATAATGCCAGGGTGGCACCATTTGCATTGCAACCTGAGCAACTTTACATGGCAGCCCTGCTAGAAATCCAGAGAGGTGACTTCTAGTTCTGATTTTTCCCCTAAATATAATCATTGTGTAGCTTTAGGCAACAGAGGGTGGGAGACTATACAATCTCCAAGATTCTTTCTAGTCTACATACTACACTTCTATAAATGTGCTACTGCATGAAGTAGTGAGATTTTGAATTCAAGCTGGATTAACTACCTGTCAGGAATATTGTAGAGAACTTCCCCACAGTGGGTTATAAGTTGGACTATGTAACTTCGAAAGTCTCTTCTCATTCTAAAAATCTGTAATTTTTGAATCCAGAGCCTAAGACCACCATCTAAGTACATCACCCTGACATTTCTAGCATTGTGTTTCAGGATCTGTGCAGTACAACTAGGATATATGTCTAGGTTGAGAAGACTGAGGAGAGCTGTAAATCACATAGTTAAGACATCTAACACAGTATTTTGAGTTCAAATCGATACCGTTTCACTGGCTGCAAAACATTAAGGGTGCTATGATGGCCTTGACCAACAGAACTCAGTAGAAAGAACAAGGAACTTGGAGCTATACCCAGGTTCAAACCTCAGATTTAGTAGTTATTAGCTATGTGATTTTAGGCAAACTTAATCACCACCACAATTTCCATCACTGTGATGAAAACAATAATTGATGCTATTAAATAGCATTTATTAGGTTTTAGGTACTTGCTAATCATTATTTTATTAATTTGCATAAAAACCATATGAGGTAGGTATAATGGCCCACATTTTACATGAGTTTACACAAAGTTATACAGTCAGTAAATTGTGAAGCTGGGCTTTCAGCCTTAGTTGACTGTATCATCTATACTTCTAACCTCTTTAATATACTACCCTGTTTTCTGAACTTCAGTTTTTTCATCAGTATAATGAGGAAAGTCTATTCAAATGTTGTGGTAAAATCAGAAATATCTTAAAGCATCTAACATATATTAATGGCTCTATAAATTACAGCTACAATTATTATTATAATTTATTCATAACCCTACCCTTTTAGACACATATCAGGGGATAAGGCAGTAAGAAGTTTTGTACATTCAAGAAGATGCATCCCTTGGCTGTTTCTACAGGAACCATCTTTAAGGTTAGAGAATTTACCCAAAGTTTAATGTCCTAGTGGGTTATAACAATGATTAACAAGATACTAAAAATATAAAACTTTACTTTTGTCTATCACACATTCCAACAGCAAAAAATATTATATATGGGTGCATATATATATATATATATATATATACACACACACACACACACACACACATGCACGTATTCCAGCTCTGAATAAGGTGCAGAGAAAATACATTGCTGGCACTAGAGTTAAATCAAATAATGTTACTGAAGGGCAATGTGGCTTTATATATCAAAACCTTAAAATTGCCTATAACTGTAACCTAGTAATTTTTCTTCTAAAAATGTATCCTCAGGAACTAAGCGTTTGTAGATAAAAATGTATATAACATGGAACTTCACTGTAGTACTATTTATAATGCTGGTAAGTTAAAAACAACCTAAATTGGCCCGGCACAATGGCTCACGCCTGTAATCCCAGCACTTTGGGAGGCCGAGGCGGCAGGTGGATCACGAGGTCAGGAGATCAAGACCATCCTGGCCAACATGGTGAAACCCCATCTCTACTAAAAATACAAAAATTAGCTGGGCATGGTGGTGTGTGCCTGTAGTTCTGCTGCTCCCGAGGCTGAGGCAGGAGAATCGCTTGAACCCGGGAGGCAGAGGTTGCAGTGAGCCGAGATCACACCACTGCACTCCAGCCTGGCGACAGAGTGAGACTCCGTCTAAAAACATTAAAAAAAAAAAAAAAAATGCCTAAATCTCCAACAATAAAAGAGTAGATAAAGTATGGTGAATAAATATTATGCAGCTGTGAAAAACATGTTTGCCTGTGCCATGGAAAAATCTTTATGATATATTCTTGAATGAAAATACCAGGATACAAACATACCTAGACTATGATTCCATTTTTTGTTAAACTCTAAAATATATTCATGTGCACATACAACATATGAATAGAAAAAAATATGGAAAGAAATAAGCCAAGGCTTTTACAGTTATCACATGATGAATAGTGAGATTATGTTTTTATTTTTTTTTTTTTAGTTTTAATTTTATTTATTTTTATCTTAAGTTCTGGGATACATGTGCTGAACATGCAGGTTTGCTACATAGGTTTACATGTGCCATGGTGGTTTGCTGCACCTATCAACCCGTCATCTAGGTTTTAAGCCCTGCGTGCATTAGGTATTTGTCCTAATGCTCTCCCTCCCCTTTCCCCCCACCCCCCAACAGGCCCCAGTGTATGATGTCCCCCTCCCTGTGTCCATGTGTTTTTTGTTCAACTCCCACTTATGAGTGAGAATATGCAGTGTTTGGTTTTCTGTTCCTGTGTTAGTTTGCTGAGAAGGATAGTTTCCAGCTTCATCCATGTCCCTACAAAGGACATGAACTCATTCTTTATGTTTTTAAAATATTCCTGCTTACAATTTTAAAAATTATTTTTAGAATGGTATCAACTTGCAGTTAGCAACTCTTATAAAAAATACATGGACAATCATGATTGAGGGTATGTTGTCACAGATTAACAATTGAAATGTAGAGGAAATTATTATTTGAAAGTTGCTGCTTTTAGTATTTGTGATGTCAGGATATCATACCTCATCATGGTCTTCCAATTTAACAAATAATTTTCTTTTCCAAAGAAGATGTGTGAGGACCATGAAGAGACAATTATTTTGCCTCAGTTTTTCAAGTCATCTGATCTTGTGTCTTGCCCTCAGGTAAGTGATTAAATGTAGTTGTGGACACTGGTATTTCTCTTCTTGAATAATTTTAGCAATAAAACCTATACATTAATCCTTTGA
Organism: Hylobates moloch; assembly: GCF_009828535.3. Lineage (NCBI taxonomy): Eukaryota > Metazoa > Chordata > Mammalia > Primates > Hylobatidae > Hylobates > Hylobates moloch. Next base: position 77,051,692 of record NW_026652282.1, read on the forward strand.
AGCAAAACAATGAGAAAAATTGTCATAACCATTTTTAAGCCCAATTTTCTTAATCCTTGTATTTCAGGTATACAGAGTTCAACCTTCATCAACTCTCTGTTGGCAAAATAATATTTGTTATTTCCCTTACCCTTTTGTTATATTTCAAGCTCTCTTTCTCACAATATAAATTCTTCCCTCAGGAGCTAAGAAATTATATTTCTAGCAACCCAAATCCTACTATTCTGAGTCTATGGCTAATTTATAATTTGGTTTAGTAGTGAACAACTTAAAATAGCAATATTTAATGTCAATATTTAGTATATTGAATCTTATATGAATTGGCTAATAGATTTTGAATTGACTGGCTCATTGATTAGCATGTACTTTGAAAGCCCAGGCACTGTTATGTTTATGTAGGTTATTGTATTTAAGTTAAATAAGATGAGAGTTTCTGTTTCCCACTTAGCAAATTTCTGGAAGAACCAGTAGCATTCCAGACATATGCCAATTTGATATTCTCTTTTCTGTGGTTAAGAGCTGTCTAAAATACATCCACACTTTTGGCAGTACAATCTTTGGTATTTACAGAAATGAAACAAGATAATTATGTAGACTAAATGTTAGCAGATTCTTGTTTCCCCAATGACTACTAAGGATGTTTCACTCAATCTCTGCTTCTAGTAACCAAATTCCTCAGAATAACACTACAACACTTGGAAATGAAAGTACAGATCCCAAGCCATTATAGATCCCCAAGTTGCAAAGGAATTCTGACAATTTAAGTTACACATTTGTTTCATTCTTGATCCAAAACTAATGGACACCTAATTGGACCTCAAAATCCAAATCTATGTAAATTGAAATATTGACCCTTACTGTTAAATGTATTCTGAGTAGTCACCTGAATATGATAATTTGGAACAAATAAAAATGCCTCTTCAACTCTGCTTTGTTGAACCAACTTGGGAAATTAGAAAATATTAACAACTAATGGGTAAACAAGCAAAATGCATATGAAATGTAAATTGTATTAAGGGAGGAAACCACCCCTCATATTGTCTTATGCCCAATTTCTGCCTCCAAAGAAAGAAAAAGTAAAAACTAAAAGGCAGAAAAGAAATCCACAGGAAGACAGCCCGGCGCCACACCCTGGGCCTGGTAGTTAAAGATCGACCCCTGACCTAATCGGTTATGTTATCTATAGATTACAGACATTGTATAGAAAAGCACTTGAAAATAATTCCCTATCCTGTTTTGTTCTGATCTAATTACCGGTGGATGCAGCCCCCAGTCACGTACCCCCTGCTTAATCAATCATGACCCTCTCACGCACAACCCCTTAGAGTTCTGAGCCCTTAAAAGGGACAGGAATTGCTCACTCAGGGGGCTCGGCTCTTGAGACAGGAGTCTTGCCAATGCCCCCGGCCGAATAAACCCCTTCCTTCTTTAACTCGGTGTCTGAGGAGTTTTGTCTGTGGCTCATCCTGCTACAGTATAAGTTATTTCTATTTATATTGAAAAGATATGCAGGACCAATCTTAGTGCATGAGAATAGATCTTACAAAATTTTAAATAGGGAACCTTTATATTTAGAAGTATTATTAGAAGAAATGGGCGGGGATATTTGCCTTTTTTCATGAGGAGCAAGGATGAGGATGCCAGTCATAATCACAGCCGGTGGGATCTGGGTCTCAGATTATGGAAGGGCTCAGAAGCACAAATCCAGTATAGAAGATAATAGAGACTCCAACAACTCAGTGTCTCCCAAAAGTCTTGTTATATAGCTCATTTTACCATAAAGAACTAGCATTTTTTTGACAGAATCTATGGTATATTCATGGATAATAGAACATGCATAAGGAAATAAGACTCTTCCAGACTATAATAATCAACAACTGAGAAGAGGTTTTCTTCTCTGTCTAGAGGAGGAAGAGGAAAAAGGGAGAAATCACTGACGAGGGAGTACGTAATATCTCCTAGTCAAAAAATCACAATGTGCTGCAAATGCCTAACTGCACAATGGAATACGGTACAAATGAGTACAATGAGCTAGGATTCAGATTTTAGTCTAGATTTTAATGTTTATAAGTGGTAAGACCGTGGACAAATCGCTTGACCTCCCTGGACTTAAGTATCTCTAAAATAGAGGCTTTGGCCTAAACCATGTGGTCACAAACTCAAATGCATGAAAAAGCCAGGCAGGCTATGTAAATCAGATTATTTAAATGTGTCAATTGAGAGAAAAGCAATTGTCCAAGCAGGAGGTTATGGCAGCTGACTTCCTGCATTAGAATCAGGGAAACTGTAGGGAGTGGTAGGAATTGAGGTAAACTGAAGAGACGCAGCTGGATTTAATGATGGCAGCCACTACTGAGCTCCAACAATCAATGCTTTTTGAGAATACAGAGGTCCCATTCTGCCAAACCTTCTGATTCTTCAAGACAAACTGGATATACAGATTTGTATGCAACATCTCCCCACCTTTTTAATGTTAGCAACCAGTTTATTTTGCAACATTATGCAGGCTAGAAAAAACATACCTTGGATAGATCTGTCCTGCAAACAGCCAGTTTCTAACCTCTGGCTTAGATAATCTATAAAATTCGACTGTGACATTAATAAGATCCAATTAGAGTTGTTTTAGAATTCAGGCCTTAGCTTTGGCTGATGGCACTTCCTTATCCCATCTCTGCTCCTTACCTATACCATAGCCTTTTCCACTCACCTGACTTCTTGTGACCAACATACTCTCTACATCTTTAGCAAGCCCTCATCCGCTTACATATGAAGGCCCAACCGTGCCTCCCATTCATGACCCTCCAGCCATGGCCCTGTCACTTCTGTAACTGAACCATGCCTCCCCAACACACACTACCCATGCTGGCCAGGTTTTAAAACACCTTGTATTAGTCAATTTGTGCCTATTTGACTGTGAACCATATTCACTTAGTGGAGTATAATGTGACTTTAAGTGGAGGGAGCAACTAACTCTTACCTGGGAATATTTTCTGACAAGTGAGATTGAATGGTAGGCATCTATCACTGGTATCAGATAACAACTTTAACTTATGTTTCATTTGAATATATATTCTGTGAATGAATGGGTAAGCAAACAAAATCTGGGCCTGAAAGTTGTTTATAAAGAATCTGCATAAAAGTAAAGCATAATTATTGGGGGATAATTAACATTCTAAAATTTTAAAATATTAAATTGACAAAGATTTTATATATTCAAAGTACAGAGCACAATAAATTGATGTACATAAACATTGTGTAATAATTACCAAAATCAAATGAACACACCTATCACCACCTGCCTGAGTGAGTTTATTGTTGCCTTTTGATAGAATACCTGAAACTAGGCAATCTCTTTTTTAAATTTATTTGTTACTGTTATGTAGGCTGAGAAGTCCAAGGCTGAGGGGCTGCATCTGGTGAGAAACTTCTTGCTGTTGAGGACTTTGTACAGAATCTCAAGTTGATACACTGTAGCACATAATGAGATGGCCAAGCATATTAACATGCTTGCTCAGCTCTCCACTCCTCTTCTTACAAAGCCACAGGTTCCTCTCCCATGATAACCCATTAATCCATTAATTCATTAATGGGCTAACCAATTAGTGAGAGCAGAGCCCTTATGATCCAATCATGTCTTCAATGCCCTACTTTTCAAAAATGACACAGTGAGGCTTATGTTTCCAATGCATGAAATCTGGAGGACACATTCAAATCATATCACCACCTATGCTATACCTTAGATACCCAGAAATTATTTATCTTACAAATTAAAGTTTGTACCCTTTTAATCACTCAAATCCATTCAATTATGCAGAAATCATAAAATCTACTCCTGACTGACTTTTGAGTAAATAATGAAATTAAGCCAGAAATCAAAAAATTTTTTGAAACTAATGAGAACAAAGATACAACATACTAGAATCTCTGGAACAAAAGTAAGTCCGTGTTAAGAGTGAAATTTATAGCGTGAAATTTCCACCTAAAAACATGACACAGATTTCAAATTAACAACCTAATTTCAACACCAAAAGAAAGGAAGAAGCAAGAGCAAACCAACCCCAAAGCTAGCAAAAGACAAGAAATAACCAAAATTAGTGCTGAACTGAAGGAAATCAAGACACACAAAAAAATTCAAAACATCAACAAATCCAAGAGTCGGTTTCTTGAAAAATTAATGAGAGAGATAGGCTGCTATTGAGACTAATAAAGAAGAGAGAGAGAAGATCCAAATAAAAACAATAAAAAATGACAAAAGGAATGTTATTACTGAGCCCACAAAAATAAAAATAGCTGTCTGCCTGCAGGGTTGTGGGGTCCCAGCAGCTCAGAGGGGTGCTAAGTAAGCATCCTTCAGGGCAGGCCCAGCCAACGCAAAACCAGATTGCAGGCAGGGACACAGGCCATGTTAGAATAAAAATAACAAAAATCATAAAGCCCCAGTTCAGATGGGAGTTCCCCACATGACAGCACAGTTAATGGCCACTCATAGGCAAAGAAACTTCAGTACCATCTAGGTAGCATACATGAATGCTTAAACTGGTGTCTCGCCACAGCAAGAACTCCAGGTCTTGTCTTCATTGCCCTTCATCCTCTGCTTCTAGAAGCACACAGCCTTTGTGACCTTGTGACCTGCAAGTATTGGGAGATCCAGAGCGAGGATGCAAGGACCCCCCTAGAAGCCTAGAAATGGTATTGCTGTCTCTAAGCAAGACCTGATCACCTGTCTGGAGCAAGGAAAAGAGCCTTGGAGCAATTCCCTACAGTGCAGCACAACAGCTGGGACAGTTCGAGGTCAGACTGCTTCTTTAATCGGTACCCCAACCAATTCCTCCTCACTGGCTGGGGCCTCCCTGTGGGATTTTCGGCATCCCCAACCAAGGGTTTATGGACACAACTCTGATCTCTCTGAGAGGAGCCCCTATGAGGAGGGGAGGCCATGGTATCATAGATAAACGATCTTTGTCATTTCTGCCTGCTGGTCCTGGAGATTCAGGGCAGCCCGGATGAGGGGGATTCACCCCAGCACAGCACACCCACTCCACCAAGGGGCATCCAGACTGCTTATTTAAGCAGGTCCCTGATCCCGTTCCTAACTGGATGAGACATCCCAACAGGGGTCTCCAGACGCCTTGTGGAGGAGCGTTCCAGCCAGCATTGGGTTGGTGTCCCTCTGGGGCAGAGCTTCCAGAGAAGGGAACAGGCTGCCATCTTTGCTGTTCTGCAGACTCCACTGATGATACCTCTAGGTGTGGGAGGAACCCAGACGAATAGGGTCTGGAGTGAACCTCCAGCAAACCACAGCAGCCCTATGGAAGAGGGGCCTGACTGCTAAAAGAAGAACAAACAGAAAGTAACAACAACATCATCAATGAAAAAGACCCAACAAAAACCCCATCCCAAGGTCAGCAGCCTCAAAGATCAAAGGTAGATAAACCCATAAAGATGAGAAAGAATCAATGCAAAAACACTAAAAACTCAAAAAGCCAGAGTGCCTCTTCTACTCCAACTTATCGCAACATGTCTCCAGCAAGGGCACAAAACTGGGCTGAGGCTGAGATAGATGAATTGACAGAAGTAGGCTTCAGAAGATGGGTAATAACAAACTTCACCAAGCTAAAGGAGTTCACAATGTTCTAATGCATTGCAAAGAAGCTAAGAACTATGATAAAACATTATAGGATTTGTTAACCAGAATAACCAGTTTAGGGAGGAACATAAATGACCTTATGGAGCTGAAAAATGCAACACAAGAACTTCACAATGCAAACACAATTATCAATAGCCAAATACAATAAGCAGAAGAAAGGATATCAGAGCTTGAAGATTGTCTTGCTGAAATAAGGCAGGCAGACAAGATTAGAGAAAAAGGAATGAAAATGAACAAAAAAAATCTAAGAGAACTATGGGGTTATGTAAAAAGACTGAATCTATGACTGATAGGGGTACCTGAAAGAAATGGGGAGAACAGAAGCAAGTTGGAAAACACATTTCAGGATATCATCCAGGAGAATTTCCCCAACCTAGCAAGACAGGCCAACATTCAAATTCAGGAAATCCAGAGAACTCCAGTAAGATACTTCATGAGAAGATCAACCTCAAGACACATAATTATCAAACTCTACAAGGTAGAAATGAAGTAAAAAATATTAAGGGCAGCAAGAGAGAAAGGCCAGGTCACCTATAAAGGGAAGCCCATCAGAATTACAGCAGACATCTCAGTGGAAACCCTACAATCCAGAAGAGATTTGGGGCCAATATTCAACATTCATAAAGAAAAAATATTCCAACCTAGAATTTTATTTCTGGCCAAACTAAGCTTCACAACTGAAGGAGAAATAAAATATTTTTCAGAAAAGCAAATGCTGAGATAATTTGTCACCACCAGGCCTGCCTTGCGGAAGCTCCTGAAGGAAGCACTGAATATGGAAAGTAAAAATGATTACCAGCCACTACAAAAACACACTAAAGTACACAGACCAGTGACACTATGAAGCAACCACATAAACAAGTCTGCAAAATAACCAGCTGGCATCATGATGACAGGACCAAATTCACACATAACAATATTAACCTTAAATGTAAATGAGCTAAATGCCCCAATTAAAAGACACAGAATGGCAAGCTGGATAGAGTAAAACTCTGTTGGTGTGCTATATGCAAGAGACCCATCTCACATGCAAAGACACTCATAGACTCAAAATAAAGTGATGGAAAATAATTTACCAAGCAAATGGAAAATAGAAAAAGCAGCGGTTGCAATCATAGTTTCTGACAAAACAGACTTTAAAACAACAAAGTAAAAAAAAAAAAAAGGCATTACATAACGGTAATGGGGTCAATTCAACAAGAAGAGCTAACTATCCTAAATATATATGCACCCAATGCAGGAGCACCCAGATTCATAGAACAAGTTCTTACAGACCTACAAAGAGACTTAGACTCCCACACAATAATAGTGGGAGAATTTAACACTCCACTGTCAATATTAGACAGATCACTGAGACAGAAAATTAACAAAGACATTCAGGACTTGAACTCAGCTCTGGATCAAGTGGGCCTGATAGATATCTACAGAACTCTCTACCCCCAAACAACAGAATATACATTCTTCTTGGTGTCGCATGAAACTTACTCTAAAATTGATCACATATTTGGAAGTAAATCACTCAGAAAATGCAAAAGAACTGAAATCAGAACAAACAGTCTCTCAGAGCACAGCACAGTCAAATTAGAACTCAAGATTATTATTATTATTATTATTATTATTATTATTATTCGAGACAGAGTTTTGCTCTTGTCACCCAGGCTGGAATGCAATGGTGCGATCTCGACTCACTGCAACCTCCGCCTCCTGGGTTCAAGCAATTCTCCTGCCTCAGACTCCCGAGTAGCTGGGACAACAGGTGCCCACCACCACACCCGGCTAATTTTTTTGTATTTTTAGTAGAGACTGGAGTTTCACCATATTGGCCAGGCTGGTCTCAAACTCCTGACCTCAGGTGATCCATCCACCTCAGCCTCCCAAAGTTCTGGGATTACAGTTGTGAGCCACTGTGCCCAGCTCAAAATGACACAGCTACATGAAAATTGAACAAACTGCTCTTGAATGACTTCTGGGTAAATAACGACATTAAGGCAGAAATCAGTAAGTTCTTTGAAATTAATGAGAACAAAGAAATGACCTACCAGAATCTCTGGGACACAGCTAAAGCAGTGTTAAGAGGGAAATTGGTAACACTAAATACCCACATCAAAAACCTAGAAACATCTCAAGTCTACATCATAACATCACAATTAAAGGAACTAGAGAACCAGGAGAAAAAAAAAATAAAAAGCCCAAAACTATTAGAAGACAAGAAATAATCAAGCTCAGAGTGGAACTAAAGGAAATAGACACACGAAAATTTCCTCCAAAAAAAATCAATGAATCCAGAAGCTTGTTTTTGAAAAAATTAATGAAATAAATAGACCACTAGCTAAACTAATAAAAAGGAAAAAAGAGAAGACTCAAATAGGCAAAATAAAAAATGATAAAGGGGACATCACCACTGAACCCACAGAAATACAAACAACCATCAGAGAATACTATAAACACCTCTATGCAAATAAGCTAGAAAATCTACAAGAAAAGGATAAATTCCTAGACCCATACACCCTCTCAAGACTGAATCAGGAAAAAGTTGAATCTCTGAATAGACCAATAACAAGTTCTGAAATTGAGGCAGCAATGAATAGCCTACCAGCCAAAAAAAAAGTCCAGGATCAGATGGATTCACAGCTGAATTATACCAGTGGTAGAAAGGTCAGCTGATACCCTTTCTTCTGAAACTATTTCAAACAATTGAAAATGAAGGACTCTTCCCTAACTCATTTTATGAGGCCAGAATTATCCTGATATGAAAACCTGGCAGAGATGCAATGAAATGAAAAACTAAAAACAAACAAACAAAAAAATAACTGCAGGCCAATATCCCCAATGAACATCAATGCAAAAATTCTCAATAAAATACTGGCAAACCAAATCCAGCAACACATCAAAAAGTTTATCCACCAGGATCATGTTGGCTTTATCTCCAGGACACAATGCTGGTTCAACATACACAAATCAATAAGCGTAATTCATCACAAAAACAGAACTAAAGACAAAAAACATATGATTATATGAATAGATACAGAAAAGGCCTTCAATACAATTCAACACCCCTTCATGTTAAAAATTCTCAATAAACTAGGTATTGAAGGAACATACCTCAAAATAATAAGAGCCATTTATAGCAAACCCACAGCCAGTATCATGCTGAATGGGCAAAAGCTGTAAGCATTACCCTTGAAAACTGGCAGAAGACAAGGACTCCTATTCACCACTCCTATTCAACATAATATTGGAAGTTCTGGCCAGTGCAATCAAGCAAAAGAAAGAAATAAAGGGTATTCAGATGGGAAGAGAGGAAGTCAAATTGTCTTTCTCTGCAGATAATATTATCCTATATCTAGAAAACCCCATCATCTCAGCCCAAAAGCTTCTTAAGCTGATAAGCAACTTCAGCAATGTATCAGGATACAAAATCAATGTGCAACAGTCACAAGCATTCCTATACACAAAAAACAGACAAGGAGAGAGCCAAATCATGAATGAACTTTGATTCATAATTGCTACAAAGAGAATCAAATACCTATGACTACAGCTAACAAGGGATATGGAGGACCTCTTCAAAGAGGACTACAAACCACTGCTCAAAGAAGTCAGAGAAGACACAAACAAATGGAAAAACATTCCATGCTCATTGATAGGAAAAATCAATATTATGAAAATGGCCACAGAGCCCAAAATAATTTACAGAGTCAATGCTATTCCCATTAAACTACCATTCTTTGCAGAATTAAAAAACTATTTTAAATCTCATATGGATCCAAAAAAAAAAGCTTGTATACCCAATACAATTCTAAGCAAAAAGAAAAAAGCTGGTGGCATCATGCTATCCAACTTCAAACTATACTACAAGGCTACATAACCAAAACAGCATGGTACTGGTACAAATACTGATACCTAGACCAATGGAACAGAATAGAGACCTCAGAAATAAGACTGCACATCTACAACCATCTGATCTTCAACAAACCTGACAAAAACAAGCAATTGGGAAAGCATTCTCTATTTAATAAACATGGTGCTGGGAGAACTGGCTAGAAATAGGCAAAAAATTAAAAATGAACCCCTTCCTTACACCTTATACAAAAATTAACTCAAGATGGATTAAAAACCTAAATATAAAATTCCAAACTATAAAAACTCTAGAAGAAAATCTAAGCAATACCATTCAGGACATAGCTATGGACAAAGATTTCATAATGAAATCATCAAAAGCAATTTCAACAAAAGCAAAAATTGACAAATGGGATCTAGTTAAACTAAAGACCTTCTGCACAGCAAAAGAAACTATCATCAGAGTGAATAGGCAACCTACAGAATGGGAGAAAATGTTTGCAATCTACCCATCTGACAAAGGTCTAATATCCAGAATCTACAAGGAAATTAAACAAATTTACAAGAAAAAAAGACAACCCCATTAAAAAGTCAGTAAAATACATGAACAGACAATTTTCAAAAGAAGACATTCACTCAGCCAACGAACATATGAAAAAAAAGCTCAACATCACTGATCATTAGAGAAATGCAAATCAAAACCACAATAAGATACCAACTTATACCAGTCAGAATGGTGATTATTAAAAAGTCAAGAATCAACAGACGCTTGTGAGGTTGCAGATAAATATGAACACTTTACACTGTTGGCAGAACTATAACTAGTTCAACCATTGTGGAAGACAGTGCAGTGATTCCTCAAAGATCTAGAGCCAGAAATACCATTTGACCCAATAATCCTATTACAGGGTATACACCCAAAGGAATATAAATCATTCTATTACAAAGATACATGCACACACACATTCATTATAGCACTATTTACAATAGCTAAGACTTGGAATCAACCCAAATGCCCATCAGTGACAGACTGGATAAAAAAAATGTGGTACATATACACAATGGAATACTATGCAGCCATAAAAAGGAACGAGATCATGTCCTTTGCAGGGACATAGATGGAGCTGGAAAACATTATCCTTAGTAAACTAACGCAGAAACAGAAAACCAAACACCACATGTTCTTGCTTATAAGTGGGAGCTGAAGAATGAGATCACATGGACACAGGGAGGGAAAAAACTCACACTGGGGCCACTTGGGGGTGGGGTGGGAGGAGGGAGAGCATTAGGAAAAATAGCTAATGCATGCTGGGCTTAATAGCTAGGTGGCAGATTGATAGGTGCAACAAACCACAATGACACATGTTTACCTATGTAACAAACCTGTACATCCTGCACATGTTCCTCAGAACTGAAAATAAAAATAAAAATTAATTAAAAAAATTAAAACAAACATCAGAAACTACCATGAACACCTCTATGCAAGCAAACTCAAAAACTTAGAATAGATAGATAAATTCCTGGACATGTATATCCTCAAAGACTGAACCAGGAAGAAATTGAATCCTTGAACAGACCAAAATGAGCTCCAAAATTGAATCAGTAATAAATAGCCTATCAACCAAAATAAATAAATAAATAAAGCAAGCCCAGGACCAAATGGATTCACAGCAGAATTCCACCAGATGTACAAAGAAGAGCGGATACCATTCCTACTAAAACTATTCCCCAAAAAATTTAGGAGTAGGAACTTCTCCCCAACTCATTCTCTGAGGCAGGCATCATCCTGATACCAAAACTTAGCCAAGATACAACAATAACAACAAAAACCCCCAGGCCTATATGCTTGATGAACATTGGTGCAAAAATCCTCAACAAAATTATTGCAAACTGAACCGAACAGCACTTCAAAAAGCTAATCCACTATAATCAAATAGGCTTCATTCCTAAGACACAAGGTTGGTTCAACATGCACAAATCAATAAATGTGATTCATCACATAAACAGAACTAAAGACAGAAACCACATGATTACCTCAATAGATGAATAACATGATTTCAATACAATTCAACATCCTTTCATGTTAAAAACTCTCAAAAAACTGGGTACTGAAGGAACATTCCTCAAAACCATAAGAGCCATCTGTCACAAACCCACAGCCAACATCATATTGAATGTACAAAAGCTGGAATTATTACCCTTGAAAACAGTCACAAGACAAGGATGCCCTCTCTTACCACTTCTATTTGACATAGTACTGGAAGTCTTAACAAGAGCAGTCAGGCAAGAGAAAGAAATAAAGTGCATCCAAATGTGAAGAGAGGAGGTCAAACTATCCTGTTTGCGGATAACTTAATTCCATATCTAGAAAATGCCATAGTCTTAGTAAAAAAGCTCCTTCAGCTGATAAACAACTTCAGCAAAATTTTAGGATACAAAGTCCACATACAGAAATCACTAACATTTCTATACAATAACAACAGCCGAGCTGAGAGCCAAATCAGGAATGCAATCCCACTCACAATTGCCACAAAAAGAATAAAATACTTAGAAATACAGCTATCCAGGGAGGTGAAAGATCTCTAAAATGAGAATTACAAAACACTGCTGAAATAAATTAGACATGACACAAAGAAATGAAAAAAAAATTCCATGCTCATGGATAAGAAGAATCAATATTATTAAAATGGTCATACTCTCCTAAATAATTTACAGATTCAATGGTATTTCTATCAAACTACAAATGACATTCTTCACAGAACTAGAAAACGAAATTATTTTAAAATTCATATGGAACCAAAAAAGAGCCTGAATAGCTAAGACAATCTTAAGCAAAAAGAACAAAGCTGGAGACTTCACGTTACCCAATTTCAAACTATACTACACAGCTTCAGTAACCAAAACAGCATGGTACACTTGTACAAAAACAGACACATAGACCAGTGAGACAAAATAGCCCAGAAATAAGGCCGCACACCTACAACCATCTGATCATCAACAAAGCTGACAAAAATGAGCAACGGAGAAGGACTCCCTATTCAATAAATGGTGCTCGGATAACTGATTAGCCAAATGCAGAATATTGAAACTGGACCCCTTTCTTACATCATATATGGACATCAACTACAGATAGATTAAAGACTTAAATGTAAAACTCCAAACTGTAAAAATCCTGGAAGACAATCTAGGCAATACCGTTCTGGACATAAGAATGGGCAAAGATTTCATGACAAAGATGTCAAAAGCAATTGCAGCATAAGCAAAAATGACAAATGGCATCTAATTATACTAAAGAGCTTCCGCACAGCAAAAGAAAGTATCAACAGAGTAAACAGACAACCTTTGTAATGGGAGAAAATATTTGCAAACTATACATCTGACAAAAGTCTAAGATCTAGCATGTATAATGAACTTAAACAAATTTATTAAAAAAAGGAAAAGGGCATGAACAGGCACATCTCAAAATAAGGCATACACATAGCCAACAAGCATATTAATATAAATCAAGCATAGGAATAGAAACCATTCTACCATAAAACCCCATGCACACAAATGTTCATTGCAGCACTCTTCACAATAGCAAAGATATGAAATCCACCTAAATGCCCATTAATGACAGATTGGATAAAGAAATTGTGGTACATATACACCATGGAATACTGTGCAGGTATGAAAAAAGAACATGAATTGTGTGGGAACATGGATGGAGCTGGAGGCCATTGTCCTTAGCAAACTAACACAGGAACAGAAAACCAAATACCACGTGTTCTCACTTATAAGCTTCCACTTATAAGTGAAATGATGAGAACTCAAGGACACAAAGAGGGGGAAAACAGACATTGGGGCCTACTTGAGAGTGGAGGTTGGGAAGAGGAAGAGGATCATAAGAAATAACTATTTGTACTTGGCTTAGCACTTGGGTGATAACGTAATCTGTACAACAAAACCCCATGACATGAGTTTACCTATATAACAAACCTGCACATGTACCCCGGAACCTAAAATAATCTTTTTTTTTTGCCTTTTTTTTTTTTTTTAAGCTTCTACCCCCTTGGCCAACATCTCATTTCCTCTTCTCCTCATCCCCTGGTGAACATCATTCTACTCTCTGCTGCTATGAATTTGACTTGTTTAGATTTCACATATAAGTGAGATCATACAGTATCTGTCTTTCCGCATCTTGCTTCTTTCACTTAACATAACGTTCATTCTATTGAATTCTCTCATAGTAGCTTGCATGTTTTTCTTCATTGAGTTTATCAAAGTATATTATTATGTATTGTTTTATTCCATTTTGTGCTTCTATATCAGAAAACCGGAAATTGAGTAATCATAAAGAACAGAAATTTATTTCATGCAGTTTTGGATGCTGGGAAGTTTAAGGTTGAGGGACCTGAATCTAGCAAGGGCCTTCTTGATCCATCATCCCTTGTTGGAAGCCACAAGTTTAAAGGTGCATGTATGAGAATAGGGTTGGGGAGGGCAATCTCATCCTTTCATTAGAAGCCTACTTCAATGATAACCAACCCCCTTTTGCAATAGGACAATTAATCCACTTACAAGGCCAAGTCCTCATTACCTAATCACCTGTTAAATGTCCCACTGCTCAATGTCATTGCATTGGGGATTAAATTTCCAACGCATGAACTTTGGGAGATACATTGAAACTACAGGATGTATATTTTGTAAGGTTCATGTCTGTCTGTTTCCCCCTGTGAACCGTAAACTCCATAATGGCAGAAACTGTTTCCATATTCCCAGCTCCTAGCAGAGTGCCTGATGCAAATCTGTTATTCAATATTGAATAAATGTATGAATGTAGATGTAAGACTTAATTTAAAAATACTCCTAGAAGGCGTAAACAACTTCATTTAAGTTGACACTAAGATCTAAATAACTAGAATTTATTCTCTCCTGAAAGTACGTTTGAATGGGTGAGGAGAGTGCACCAGAAACATAGGTGACTGAGAGGAGGAGGAAAAGGTGAAAAATGGGGTAGTAGAAGTCAGATATAATACAAGCTAAGCCTCTGTCCCACCAGGCCACGGCCACCAGCCTGCCCTGATTGACTGAGCCGCTAGATGGGCTACCATCTCACAAGGTGTCGTCTTTTCATTTGTGAATCTATTTCACATGAGCACACAATACAGATGTTAAAGTCTGAGAGTTGAAGGTTTCAAAATTTGTTTTCACAAAACTGTCAGCTAAATAGCTTCATTTTTCTCTTCTGAGGCTTACAAACTGACAAGACTGACAAGCATGCTGCCTTCCATCTTTGAAATGGACATATATAGTTGGAGGAAAGTATACTGAATATATTTACACAGGTGACATCTTGTTTTAAGCCAAAGTAAATAGCCATCAATTAGTTCTTATTGACAGCCTTCTCTCCCTGAGCCACAAGCACACAGTGGAATTTTCTGGCACAGTTATCACACATTCAGTCACTTAACGATGACATGTGAGGGTGGGGCATGTACCACCTCTGCCTAGATTTGTGCTTGCAAGAAGTTTTTGCTTTCTCACAGAAAGGTTGATGTTTTCAATTTTTAAGGCTTGCTATTTTATTTTTTTTCCTAGACCTGTTATTTTTTTCTTCAACTTTTATTTTAAGTTCTGGGGTACGTGTGAGTGATATGCAGGATTGCTACATAGGTAAATGTTTGCCATGGTGGTTTGCTGCAAAGATCAACCCAGGCCTGTGATATTTTATTGAAGCATTTTAGGCTTTAAGAAAATAATCTTGTTATAGAACTGGACTGCTTGGAGAGAGTGGTAATAAGCTTGGTGGACTTTGGATTTAGGGACTAACAAATATTGAGTCTTTATGATGTCCCAAGCACTTTATATATATCATCTCATTTACGCTCCAAAAGTGCCCTAGAGACAGATATCATTCACATTTTGGAGTTTAAAAAATAAAGCTCATAGAGGTTTCTGACCCAATATTACACATCCAGCAAGTAGCAAAGAATCATTCAAACCCAAGTCTATCTGACTGTAAACCTCAGGGACTTTTCATTGTACTACACTACTTCTTAGATATATGAACGATGAGGAATTATACCTATAAAAATTAAAACAATATCAATTATGCCACCCAGCTATTTTTGTCTAAAACACATCTGTTCTTCTCATCTCATAGAATTAATCAATTTGGAATTATGCCGATATTTTATTTCCATTTTAATCACTGTACAAATGTAGAAACAGAGGTAGCATCAAGGTACTGAGGAAAGCAATACTGAAAGAATATTTGAGGTTAGGACTATTATCATTTACCTCTTAGTATCCCCAATACCAAGCATATGTCCCAACTCACAATAAAGGTTCAACAATATTTGAGTGAGAAAGAAAAACATTTTTGATCTAAGAACTACACTTAGTAGCAGGAACCCTTGAAACCTTAGAGAATTTGGTCTATATTTTGCTGAGAGGGGAATCGTTGCACTTCCAGATATATAAATTATGAATAGACCCAAATATGCATGGATGCTCACTCTCACATTCCCAATACACAAACTTATAATGACAATAAAATCAATTCCGAGATTATAAAGCTTAGAGAATTGCACAAGTCCTGTTTCTCTCATACCTAACTTCTCAGGGAAGGAAACCACCATTCTTTGGTCTCCCAAGCAGGCATTTATTAGGCATCTATTAGAAGTAGTCATATGCTAGTCACTGAAAATACAATAATGAATGAACCTAGAATGCTACATTCGGAGAACTCACAACCTAGTTGGTAAGTTATGCCCATAAGCATTATTATTTTTCAAGAAATGCAACAAAGAGTAACGGTAGATTTATAAGCAGATTATTTTAGAAAACTAGAGAAAGGACATCTGACCAACCTGGAGTATGAGGGAAGACTTCCTGGAGGAGCTGACACCTAAAATAAATTTAGATGGATCTGTGCCAAGAAAGGCATAGATTTGTAAGTGATCACTATGCAATTAGGGGTCAAAATTGTGGAACTAGATGAGAACTCTAATGAAAATTAATAGGATAAGAATGATCTTGGGCTTAGAATGTAACTCTAGAAAATGTTAACATTTGAGAAATAAACACATCAAAAAAGAGACTATAAGGAAACAGAGGAGAAGCAGTCAGAGACAGTAGAACTAAAAGAGCATAGTGCTACTTGAATGTTCATAGCAGCTTTATTTGTAGTAGCCAAAGACTGGAAACAACTCAAACGTACAACAGCAGGTGAATGGCTAAACAAACTCTGGTACATCCATACAATAAAACACTGATCATCAATCAAAAGGAATGAACTGCTTATACATAAAACAATAAGAATGAGTTGCAAAAACATTATAGTAATTGAAAAAAGCCAGACACAAAGGAGTAAAACTGTATGGTTTCTTTTATAGTAAATATTTTAAAGGACAAACTGATCTATAGTGACAGAAAGCAGATCAGCAATTTCCTAGAGCTGGATGGTGGGAGGGGGGCAGGGGAGGGAGGACTGATTGAAAAGGTGCAAGAGGGACCTTTTTGAGATGAAGAAAATGTTCTATATCTTGATTGTAATGGTGACTACAGGAGTATGCGTATTTGTCAAACTCAATGAACTATACACTTACAGTGGGAAGTTCACTTCCTCTTGCTTCTACTCCCCTTACCCCCACAGCCACTTCTGCCATTCTGCTCATCATCACAGTGGGGTGCCTGGGTCCCTAGATATCTGCCAGATATTGAAATGTAAAGACTTTACAGATAGTCATCAGCCAAAGTAGAATAGAGGGGAAGGTTACTGAATTTGAGGAGGTAAAGAATCTTTGAGGGAAAACATGTCTCATATGTAATACATGCTCCAAAAATGACTACCAGATACATAAAAAGAGAGATGATTATGGATTCTGCAGATGGCCTGAGAATGATGAGAATTCATTCTGCAAAAAAATCCTGGAAAGGGTAGACTTCGAAATAAGAATTACTAAACAAAGAAAAATTATTATGGCCAGGAGAATATGGGTAGCCTTCAGGCATACCTTCATTCCTTGAAGACTATGTTGATTTGATTACTCACAAGACATTGGGACTGTAAGCCAGGTGCCATGGTTCTTCCTGTTATAACGTGGTAGGGGAGAATTTTAAGTAATAAAGGAAACCATTTTAGTGTTATTATTCAGGCATACTCACTTAAAGTGACTATTAACATATGTATATACTATATATCGAGTGAATCTATATGTCTGATTAATTTACTCCTCACAACATTATAAAATAGGCACTATTATCATTCTTGTTTTACAGAGAAGGAAAAATAGCCTGAGAGAGGTTAAGTAACTTACCCAGAGTCATACAGAGTAAGTAATAGAATTGGGATTCTAAACCAGCATAATAAAGACTCTTTAGCGCTTCTCATGTGAACCTGTCTTTAAAGCTCCTTTGTAAATGCTGGATATTTTCCCCTTCCCATATCCAATGATGTATGGTTACAAACTGTAAAATTCAATATGAAATAAAAGGTTTAACCTAGTCCTATAGTCCACCAGATGGTTTCTCTTCCTTGTACCAGGTCCACAACTGAAAACCTAGAGCTAGCAAGTGAATAGATACATGATACTATTAAAGGCTGATACACTGATATTTAACACATCCAAATCCAATCTATGACTATTATATGAGCTATATATATTAGTTTTATAATTAAAAAATAAATTTAAAAATTAATAAATAAAATGGAAGGACAAATTCTTTGAAAACCACAAACTACCCAAAGGTGATTAAGATGAAATAGACAATATGAATAGTCCTATACCTTTAAAAAATTTCAGCTCATAATTAGAAGATCCTCCAAAAAGAAATCTCAAGGCCCAGATAGTTTCACTGAAGAATTCTACTAAACATTTAAATAAACATTGACACCAATTGTACAAAGTCTCTTCAAGAAAACAGATGAGACAGGAACACTTCTCAACTCTTTCTACAAGACCAGTGTTACCCTGATACCAAAACCGCACAAAGATGGCACAGGAGAAGAAAACTACAGAGCAATATTTCTCATGAACTTAGATGCAAAATTCCTTCAACAAAATACTAGCAAACCAAATGCTGCATCATATAAAAAGGATGATACACCATAACCAAGTGGAATTTATTCCAGTTTTGCAAGGATAGGTCAACTTCAGAAAATCAATTAATGTAATGCATCATATCAATAGAATATAAAGCAAAAACTACATGATCATTTCAATAGATTCAGAAAAAAACTTTTATCAAAATCCAATACCCTTTCATGATAAAAAGTCCTCATCAAACTAGGAATAGAGGGGAACTTCCTCAACCTGATAAAGAGTATTTACCAAAACCCTATAGGCAACAACATCATACTTAATAGTCAAATACCAGCTGCTTTTCCTCTGAGATCAGAATCAAGACAAGGATGTCCTTCTTATTCATCAGACTATTGAAAGCTTTAGCCCTTGCAATAAAGCAAGAAAATGAAATAAAAGGTATACAGATCAGAGCTGAACATGGTGGCACATGCATGTAATCCCAACTACTTGTGAGACTAGGGCAGGAGGATCCCTGAAGCCCAAGAGCTCATGCCCAGCCAGGGCAACATAGTGAGAGACCCTATGTCATCAAAAAATATAGAAATTGGAAAGGAATAAAGAAACCTTTCCCTATTTGACGATGGCAAGAAAATCTTAAGGAATCTAAACACACACACACACACACACACACACACACACACACTCCTTCTGAAAACCAAAGAGTGAGTTCAGCTATATCACAGTATAAAACATCAACCCAGCAAAAAGCTCATTTGAAGAACTATGTAGTAACAATAAACATGTTAAAACTAAAATTAAAACATAACACCATTTATAATCAATCCAAATAAAATAGCATACTTAGGTATAAACTTAAGAAACTATATATGATCTGTATGCTACAAATTGCAAAACGCTGATGAAATAAATTAAATATCTAAAGAAATAAAGAGGCATACTATATTCATCCATTGGAAGACTCAACACCGTTGTCAATTCTCCCAAAATTGACCAATAGGATTTTAATGTAATCCCTTTCCAAATCCCAGCAAGGATTTTGTAGATATAAACAAAGTTTTTCTTAAATTTATATAAAAATTCACAGGCCCTAGAATAGCTAAAACAGTATTAAAAAAGAAGAATCAAATGGGATATTAAGGCCTATTATATATCAATAGTATTAAAAACAGAGTGATACTGGCAGAGAAATTGACATGTAGATCGACTGAATAGAATAGAGGACCCAGAAATAGACCCACACAAATATGCCCCACTGATTTTTGAAAAAGAGACAAAAGAAATTTAACGGAGGAAAGATATAGCCTTTTCAACAAATGTTTCTAGAGTAATTGGACAAGAAAAAGAAGAATGAAAAAAGAGGAGGAGGAAGGAAGAGGCAGGTGAAGGAGTAAATAGAGAGGACAAGGTGAATGGAGTAGGAAGAGAGAGGAGAATCAGAGGGGAGTAATAGGAGGAACAAGGAAGAGGAAGGAGAAGGGAGAAGAAGGAGCTAGAAGATTCCCCTAAACCTCATATCTTATATACAAATGAACAAATTAAAATAGATCACGAGCTTAAATGTAAAGCATAAAACTATAAAACATTTAGGAAATAAATAGGAGAAACTGTCATTATTCACAATTGGGCAAAAAGTTCTTATGTTGACACCAAAAACGAAAACAATACTCATAAAAAATTTATAAAATGGACTTTAACTTAAAACTCTTTCTCTGTGAAAGATCCTCTTTATAGAATGCAAAGACACTGTACAGAGTGGGAGAAACATGTACATATCCAACAACAGGATTTATATCTAGAATATATAAATAACTTCAAAAATTCAACAATAAGAAAACAATGTAATTTGAAAATGGGCTAAAGACATGCATAGACAGTTCACCAAAGAGGATATACAGATGGCAAATAAACACAGAACAAGATGTTCAACATCAATAGCCATTAGGGAAATGCAAATTAAAACCACAATGGGAAATCATTACACATCTATCAGAATAGCTAAAATTAAAAATAATGAAAACAACAAATGCTAACTAGGATGCAGATAAGCTAGATCAGTGATACATCGTTGGTGGTAAAGTAAAATGGTACAGCCACTCTGGAAAATAATTTGGCAATTTCTTATAAAACTACATATGCAGCTGGGTGCGGTGGCTCATGCCTGTAATCCCAGCACTTTGGGAGGCCAAGGTGGACGGATCACCTGAGGTCTGGAGTTTGAGACCAGCCTGACCAACGTGTCAAAACCCCATCTCTACTAAAAATACAAAATTAGCCAGGCATGGTGGTGCGCACCTGTAATCCCAGCTACTCAGGAGGCTGAGGCAGGAGAATAGCTTGAACCCGGGAGGCGGAGGTTGTGGTGAGCTGAGATCATGCCATTGCACTTCAGCCTGGGCAACAAGACTGAAACTCTGTCTCAAAAAAAAAAAGTTAAAGCAACTTATTTATAGTAGGCAAATTATTTATTTATTTAATCAATTAAATAATGAATAGGCAAATTAACTGTTACTTATAATAGGCAAATTTATTATTTATAATAGGCAAAAAACTAGAACAGCTCAGGTGTCCTTCAAATGGTGAATGGTTAAACAATTATTATGTATCTATATCATGAAATACTACTCAGCAATACAAAAGAACAAATTTGATACCCTCAACAATTGGATGATCTTTAGGGAATTGTGTTGAGTGTAAAGTCCAATGCTGAAAGGTTACCCTACTATATGATTTAATTTACATAGTATTTTCAAATTGATGAAATTATAGAAATGGTGAACAGAATATTGGTTGTCAGAGGTTAAGGACATAGAATATGTAGGGATATTGGCATGGCTATAAAAGGCCAACGTGAGGGATCCTTATGGTAAAGAAAGTGTTCCATATCTTGACTGTGGTTATAGATGCATAAACCTAAAGATATGATAAGTTGTGTTGGATCAAGTATACATACATACACAAATAAGTAGAAATAAAACTGGAAAATCTGAGCAATCGTATCTTGTGAATGGCATCATGTCAGTATATTGGTTAGGATATTGTAATATAGTTTTATAGGATTTCACCATTGAAGGGTACTGGGTATAGGCTAACACAGGATCTCCCTGGTTTGTTTCTTACCAGTGGATGTGAATCTCCAATTATCTGAAAATTAAAAGCTTAATTAAAAAAACAAAATTTTATAAACAATAAAATATTTATTTTTTAACTTTTAGTTTCAAGGGTACATGTGCAAGTCTGTTATGTAGGTAAATTGTGAGTCACAGGGGTGTGGTGTACAGATAATTTTATCACCTAGGTTATAGGCATAGTACTCAATAGGTAGTATTTTGATCCTAACCTTTCTCCCACCCTCCACCCTTAAGTAGGCCTTGGTTTCTGTTTTTCCCTTCCTTGTGTCCATATGAACTCAATGATTAGCTTCCACTTACAAGTGAGAACATGCGGTATTTGGTTTTCTATTCCTGCATTAGTTTGCTCAGGATAATGGCCTCCAGCCCTATCTGTGTTGCAGCAAAGAACATGATCTCATTCTTTTTTCTGGCTATATAGTATGCCATGGTGTACATGTACCACATTTTTTTTTTTTTTTAATTCAGTCCACCACTGATGGGCATTTAGGTTGATTCCACATCTTTGCTATTATAAATAGTGCTGTAATGAACATTTGTATGCATGTGTCTTTATGGTAGAATGATTTATATTCCTTTGGGTGTATACCCAATAATGGGATTGTTGGGGTCGAATGGTAATTCTTTTTTAAGTTCTTTGAGAAATTGCCAAACTGCTTTCCACAATGGCTTAACTCATTCACATTCCCACAAGCAGTGCACAAGTATCCCCGTTTCTCCACAATCTCGCCAGCATCTGTTATTTTGTGAATTTTTAGTAATAGTCTTTCTGACTGGTGTGAGTTGGTATATCATTGTGATTTTGATTTGCATTTCTCTAATAATTAGTGAAGTTATGCATTTAGAAAATAAAATATTTTAAAAGCTCATTTGAAGGAGCTGCCATTTTATATTCAACAACCTTATTTTTTCGGTTTAAAATCTTCCAACACATTTTTGAAATCGTAGTTTTACTACAGGTAATTTGAGACATCAATAATAAAAGCTAAGATTTATTGTTTACTATGACCAAAACATTGTTAAGCACTTTATGGATATCATGTTATTGAATTGAATTCTTACATCTTACTTAATGTCAGTGAGATTGATATTATTACTATCATATTTTACAGATAACAGGCTACAGATTTAGTGGCTGAGATATATTTGAACCCAAGTCTATATGATTCCAAGGCTTAAATACTTCAAGTACTGTATATAGCCAGTATACTAAAGCACATCCCAACATAGAATGAGGGTGAGTTTGATATTATGGGCTTCTGAGACCTGATATCAAAGAAAGTTGGAGTCACCTAAAGCATAATATAATCTTACTGTAATTACCATTGGGAATAAATAAATAAATACAGTAAGCAGCAATTCACTGGGATATCTCTAGTAATTATCTCCTATTGCAATGCCTATTCTAAGACATTCCTGCAAAGAAACATACCATCTCTTATTGCCATGTCACAATTTATGAGAATCCAGTCCACGGCTATGAAAACAAGTACTTTGAAAGAACATGTGACTTTAAGACTACTGACTTGAGAGACATAAAAGGTAATCTTAAATACTAAGAGGAAGAGCAGTCTCAAATATTGAACTCCCTCAGGTCCTGATTCTGACCTATATAAAAAGGATATAGCCCTCCAAATCCAGTCATTCTCAGTTGCCTCAGTATAAGAGGTACAGATGGTCTCTCAGGTATGATCCAGTGTTATTAACAGTCTCTCTATTAATAAATTGGTCTTGTTAAAAGGCACGTAGCTAGGTCTGTTTGTGGATGAGGGTCAGAAGTCAGGGAGTACTTCTGCTATTTCTCTTTGATCAGGCTGGAGGATGTTTTCTGCACTTGCAGTTGTGTGGGGAAGCTCACTAGGCTTGACAATCTGATTTGATTTGAATAATTAATAATTTGGAAAAAAAACTAATTAAATTTGTGTATAAATCTAAAGTTAGAGTAGTTACAGGGACCCAGATGGAATATAAGTACAAGTGGAAACACTTCAAAATATTCTGAGCCTGAATTTCCCCAGCTCCACTTTCCCTCTAATATGTGCACTTACATGCTCTCTCTCTCTTCTCTTGTCTTCTCACTCTGTTTACCCGTTTATTTCTGTCTCTCTGACTAACTCTGTATCTTTTTCTCTTGACACACACAGACACACACACACAACCATGGCTACCGCTACTACCATTACCACTACTGATCAGAGTTGGCAAGTGGGAATAACCCTCTTGGGAGAAGAAGAGTCGCCCACCACCATTCCCCTAGAAACTAACTCAGAGAGCTATTCATGCTCTCATACTCACCTACTCGCTCTTGCTTTCTGGACTCATGTTCCCTTTTTTCTTCTTAATCCAGAAATCATAAACTGTCAGGATTAGAAAGTACCTTAGAGATCTGACTCCCTCAGTTTATAGAAGAGGAAACCAAGAGAGCAGGGTCATGAGGGACTTGCCCATGGGCACAGAGTTAGTTAGTGGCAGAGCCAGGCCTAGAACCCAGGTAGCAAGGTATAAATATGAGGAGTAAGAAAGAAAAGAACACACAGTGGCTTTTCTCCTGATGTACTTCATTCAAAAGTCTTTTGCTGGCCCCTACAGTGATCATGCTTCTGCCTCTGCCCCATTATTTGCTCTGTCCCCAAGATCTGTGGTGGTTTACTAGAATTCAGTATGCATAACTAGGAATTGACTGTGTTGGTGGTGGCAGTGGTACTAGCAGTTTGAAATTGTTGATGCTGCCTTTTAAATCACTTGGTCCTCAAATCTATTTCTTTCTGGTGTTTCAAAACAGAATCCAAACACACGGAGCCCGGGCTCATAAGTAAGGTTGAATTTCCTTAACTGGTTCCTTCCAGCCTGTGTGTTTGTGAAAATCTGAGAGCTCTCAAGTTTAAATAAGGCCTCTAGGACAAGTTAGCAACGTATGTGTCTACCTCTGCAATTCCTTTCTGTTAAACTACCAAGACCCAATGAGAACTTAAATGCCAATTCAAGTATGCTGATCCATGCTGTATGATGTGCTTGTCCTAATCAACATGAACATACACCATCATCTTGCTTTTCTTGGGGTGACTTGATACAAGTGAGTTGATACTTGGGATGACAGATATATTTATC
The DNA here is from genome assembly GCF_009828535.3 of Hylobates moloch. Taxonomy (NCBI): domain Eukaryota; kingdom Metazoa; phylum Chordata; class Mammalia; order Primates; family Hylobatidae; genus Hylobates; species Hylobates moloch. The sequence goes on from NW_026652282.1 coordinate 77,076,444, forward strand.
ATGCCTTTTCCTTTCTCTTTCCCTCCATTGCAAATCTGAGAAATAACTGTCTGATTGTAAGCAAATAGATCAATTAAGAAGTTCAATCTGAATGCAAACTTTGGTTCTTCATCCAATCTCTTCTTTTCACCAAAGAAAGCTATTAGAATGTGCCTTTTTAGGATCAGTTCTCCAGAATACACACTACTCAGTAAGGTAGGTCATAATAATAATAGCAGTTACCACAAAGAGTACTTACCATGTGCCTGACACTGTGTTAAACCTGGATTAACTCAGTTAATTTCCATAAAGAGGGCTCTACTATTAAAACCTCTATGGAAATGGGGACATTGAGACCCCCAAAAATTAAGAACTTTGTCTAAGGCCACATAATAAGTGGAAGTATCAAGATTTGAACCCAGGTTTGTCAGCTTCTAAAATAGTAATCTGTACTTTTAAGCAGTATGCTACACCACTTTAAAGTCTTGGTGGACTTTTGTGAATGGCAACAGCATCAAAGAAATACAGTTAGTGGAGCCTTACCACTTAAAGCCATAAAAGCTCTTTCCTCTATGCCCAATTTACTACCACAAAGTAGGCCTAAGGGAAATTCCAGCTTAATACACATTGAAAAATCATAATAAAAACTAGTTTTAACTTTAGAATATCTATAAATAAAAATGAACCACAGTTAGGTTTTAAAAAATCTTTAAAATGGTTATTATTGCCCAGTTTTCTTAATAATGAGACTGAGTAGTGAGATTAAAGTTATTTAAACCTGAATAAGATTTTTTTTCTGCACACATTTCTTACTTGCTGAAGCAGTCGAATTTTATAAGGCAGTAGCTAAAAGCATACTAAAGTAAATGAAAACTATAAATATTAAAATGCAAAACTATTATGGCAACAGTACAAACTTTTCTCTATGAGCCACTTGCCTTTAAAATCTGTACCAACTGAATTTTCCTATTAAATTTTATTTTAAGAAAAAGTCAAATTCCATTCAGTATGAATACAAGTCTTACAGTAACATCCTGTCTCTCACAGTTAATTGCTACTTGTCTCTTTGGATATAATCATTTGCATAACTATGATTCTTTTCAATTACAAAAAAGGATTATATAATCTTGGAGAAGCAAACATCATAAAAATTAAATTTACAGGAAATTAAAGGAATAAATATTCCATGGTAACAGATCTATTAATATCTACCAAAAGATTAAATTTTTAATCTTGAAATCTATGTAGTAACAGAAAATCACTTGAGCCTACGTTACTCTCCAAATATCATCCAAAATTAAAATTTTACTTCTCATTTTGAAATTACAATATTGAAAAGAAGATCAGTAGTACCAGCCATAAGATAATGTTTATAATAAGTAAAAGCAGAGGGTAGAAAGCAGAAATATCAGTGTAATTTTGCCGCAGTAAAGTACAAAGGTAAAATGGAAGCTACAGTCCACTTAAATGAAAGTTGGGCTATATTAATACATGACCTCCTTATCTATTATGTTGTCTTTGCCCTCTGCACTTTTGAAACTAAAATCCTGCACCCAATGGCCAAAATCTCCCTTGGTCCCCCACTCTCTCCAGCGATTGAGACTGGCCCAGATGTTTTACCAAGCCAGTACTGAGGAGTGCCATGACTGTGTGACTGCTGCCAGCCTGCTCCTAAGGAAATTCTTGGGGATGATGCCAGTCATTTTGCTGTGCCCCTGGCAAAACTCACCACCAAGTCATCACACACTGTGCTCCTAAGTCCATTGCTAAACCAGAGTCGGCAGACATTTTTCTCTTTGCGTTATCCATCCAACTCCCACCTGTGACATCACCTGGGTATGATTTTCCTGTGAAGAATCACTTGCTTTCAAGTCACAAAATCTGGCTAATTTATATAAATTTGGGCAAACAATAGGGAAAATATGTTGCCTAAAAATTAGTTTGATTATAGTATTTTACAAGGCCTCTTCTTCCCCACAGCCTAAAAGTAGACCAGGATAACAAAACTGTCCAAGCAAAATAAGATGAGTATTGTAGACTATGAGGTACACGAAGGCAGAAACTGTGCTAATTTTGCCGATTTTGCTAGAGCCTAGCATTGCAAGTTCTAGATAATTGGAATAAAGCTTCAGAAAAATAAACACATGAAGAAATTATACCCAAACCCTCCAGGTTTTTAAAGCACAGAAACATTAGAATTGTGTATCTTAACATATGAAGACTTAGAGCATAGTGGTTTAGAGTGCAGGCTTTGAAGTAGAAAAGACTTGAATGGTGTTACAGCATGTCACTTAAACTAGTAACCTTAGGGAAGCCACTTAAACTCTCTGACCCTTTGTTTTCTACATACAGTGGGAATAACAGGAGCATATGCATTACAAGGTTACTGACAGGGTTAAGTAAGACACTGTATGTAAACTTCTCGGCATAGTGCCCGATACAGAAGCTGTTGGCATTATTATTCAATATTATCATTATTACTATTGATTTGTAGTGCCAACATATGATTTAGGATACAGGTGCCAAAGTCATGAAATTCCTTTCAAAAACTGGTACAGACAAGATTAAAATAGCCATTCTTTTTCTACTTTATATAAACTGCCATTCATGGAAACTCATTAAGTCCAATTGCCATTCATTTGTACAGATACATCCTTTTGCTTCTGTGATGGTGAATATAAAAGCTTTATACATATTCACATGATTATTTTGTGATTATTTGCCCTGTTTGCCGTCTTGACCCTGAACATATATGCTTTGGGGAAAACAGCAGAATGTGTTCCTGTAACTCTCTGAGGAAATGGATTAATCATGAAATATAAACATGTGAAAGATTCAGCTGAGACTCATGTATGTGAATTTCATTGATTTGAAAAGAAAATTGATCTCAAAGCCATGTCTGCATAGGCCACAGAAAGTATTATATTTCTAATAAGAAGAAATTATTTGGCCTCTTTTCACGTAGCCATCATTTTTCTTTTCAAACAAAGCTACAGATTGACTATAGCTTCAATTTGTCATTTTAAATGCATCAGTTATTGGGTAAAGTCACAAAATAGCAGAGATATTAGGAAGAATATTATTCCACAATCTTTTAGTTTCCCTGAGGAGGGATTATAGCTCTAGGCCTCTTGCCCCATCACTTCCTCCTCTCCACTTGAGTACAGTGAGTTACCTGGTGGATGGGTTTTAGCCATTGGACTAAAATTGTATTAGTGTGCAAATAATCTAAATCAGTAAGCATTCTCCTTCTGTCTTCACATCAAACCAGTGTGAGGCAGCAACTCTGGGTAAGTTGTATGCTGTGCAGACCCAAATTTACCCTCAGGTGCACAGTTCCAAGATTGTGGGGGAGTGGAGAAAAGTAAGCCACTGCCTCAAGTATAACTTAGTGATAAATGTCATGATTTGATATTCTGGCCACGATGTTTATTATTTAATTAGTGAATAATATGTGTTTTTTTTTGTTTCGGCTAGACATCTAGAACCTTCCTTCTTGAAGTGAGACTCAGTCTGATTTCTTCTCTGTGTGTAGGACAGAGTATGCAACATTCATATAAGATGCTGAGGGAAGTAGCTAGTGTGATGAAGAGCATGTCTTCCTTTAGAGGAAGACAGAGCCAAATTTTAATCCTGCTCTGAAACTTTCCACCCTTTTGAATTAGGACAAACTCCTCTTGGCTTCAGTTCCCTTATTTGTTAAAATAAAAATAATAATATTAACTCAACATTTTTGCAAACCTAAAAGTGCTTATGTCTGGTACCTGGTCAACTCTCAATAAATGCTGCTTTCATAGGAATATTTATTAATTTTTGTCACCACATCATCATCAAAACATTATTTTCGAATATGCCCTCTGTAGGTTCTCATGCCCCCATCCATGACTCAAGCACATGCATGATACCTTATGCGAACCCAGGTAAGTAGCTCAGCTCTGAAGTGGTGTAGAATCCAGTGCCTATAGCCATTACGATGTCCCTTCTCCAGAATTTTTTAATGCTCTTTCAGGAAAAGGAAAGTAAAGGTAGTATGGCCCTACATGATTTCAGAGGCCCTTGGCTCCACATGAGTAATGTCTTTAGAGATAAAATTTAGGACAAGGAGAAACATTTTAAAAGTTGGTATCTGTGTCTTACCAAGGATGGCTCTGTCTGACTCCAGAGGCCACACTCTTAAATGCCATATTGCCTTTTCCTGGTGTATTTCCAGAAAGAATAGTTCCTGATTTTTAAAATATGTTATAGGAAATATTTTTCTGTTTTCAAAGGGTGGTAAGATCTCATTTCTCCAAAGACTAGTTATATAAGCCTTGCTCTACTGTAATAAGCACACATATTTAAAGTTATGCAAATAGAACAAAATCATATTTCAGATCAAAGGAATAGCCTCTGAATAATCATCATCAAATGGACAAAAGCAAGAAGTGCCAGAGACACAAAGATACCAACTAATACATGATTAATCAATGTACTACACTGTATGAAGAGTATTCTATTGGCTGCTGATTTATATAAAATATCTGCCTAAGACTTTTATATGCAAAAAAACAAAGAAAGAAGGAAATATTAGAGAATCAAGTAAAGAGGCAAATGCAAATTATAGTGACATTCATTTGTTGTACCTCCCTATGGATAGATAAACTAAGAGCTCATATCACAGTCTTTTTTTAAATAAAAAGTCATACAGCATTACTGGGGTCATTACACCGTCTAGACTGTAACCAAAACTATATTTTCAGGTCTAAAACAATGACTATGAGCCATTAATAAAATATTAGATGACAGGATAGCATGCTTTATGAGGTGGGAAAACAGTGTATCACTGTTGTAAACTGGGAATAGCAGAAGCAGCAAATATCAAAAAGAAGATAGCCAACAATAGAGATAAGGACAAATCTGCTTGGCTCTGTGGTTAGGGATGCAACAATAGTTGTACATTCTGCACCTCATCAATATCACCATAGCTGTGAGAAGCAGGTAAATGAATAGTAGGGACTAAATACAATGCCTCAGAAAACTTGGCATCTCTATGGGCACAGCTGAGCTAAATTAGAATAAGGAATAAACTTTAACCAATATCTTCTGCACAAGCAACACAACAAAAACAGGTGCATCATAGAAATCGCCAAATATCTCTTTAATGAAAGTCAAGGGGCAGAACTATGAAAAGGTTCTGAGGAGAAAGGAAAAGCAACTTAAAAAGCACATAAAATAGTTATGGACCTGAATAATATTCATAAGAAGAGCCAACATGTATTATTTCCTAGGTGTTAAACACACCATTAAATGTTTTATTACAAAATATTTTTTGATGCAGCAATCCTGAAAGTGAAATCATATTATTATACACATTTTATGGAAGAAGAAACTGAATTTTAGTAAAGTAACTTACACCTAGCTCTGCCTGACTCTAGAGTTTACAACCTTAAATATTATGTAGTCTCTTCTCAGTGTCTTCCCCAGGAGTAATGTTTGATTTTTAAAATAGATTTTGAATCATTAAAACTCAGAATATTTAAATCAGAAGATCCAGGCCATATCCTGTGAGAGTGGTTCTTATAAGGCCTCTTATTTTTGTCTCAGTGCTTATTGAGAAGGTGAAAGATTTTTATTAGGCAATATATTTGACCTAACTGTGTGACTTTTCAGAAGGATGACTTTGACATTTCAAAGTGAGATGGAGCATTAGAAGGCTACATATATTTGGTATAAAAAAAGAAAGCAATTTATGATGCTGCAAAAGAACAGAATTCTTTCCCAGGGAAAAAAAAAGCCTCCTTCTCTGAAAATCACCTGAATAGATTATATATTTGAAATGCTGAGAAAAATGAACAGATATGACAATAGTTGCTAACTCTAAATTTTGTAAGTACCTCTCAATAAATAATCTACACAATCCCAGCTACACGCAGAAACACCCACACCCACACCCACACCCACACCCACACAGAGACAGAGAGAGAGAGAGGGAGACACACACACACAATTTAACTTTTAGTCACCTAAGGATGGACAGGCAATTCTTCCTGTACTTGTCTAAACCAAAGCTTGGCTGGAAGTGAACCAGGCCAGGGATGACACAGTCTTATTGAAAATACGGAGAGGCCCTAGCAACAATATTCTGCAATATAATCCTAGGGGAAATAAAGTGCTATTGAAAATAGGCAATAGTCAAAGATTCAACAAACAAACCTTTAACTTCAGTCAGACAAGTCTATAAACAACTGATAGGGGTTAGGATTTGAATACTGCACTTAAGACAAAGACTCCAACCTCAGAAGGGATTCTAAGAGAGCAAGCTGGGGTGCTGTTCCCCAGGATCCCATTTTTAGAGACTTAAAACATCAATTTAAAACCCAGGCAAGGTTCTTACAGTGGCTTGGGTGAGCAATTTTGAAACTATCTTCTGTATATTCCAGGCTTGAGAAAATAAATAAATATATTAAGGATGATAGGAGCTAAATTTCTCACTATTGGGGGACTTACAAATATAGAAACAGAAGATACAAAATATACCCCGTGGAGCTGAATTAAAGAATTGGGAGTATAAGTATGAACTAATATGGGGTAGGTTTGGAAATTATATATAATCTCTCTCTCTCTCTCCCTGTGTGTGTGTGTGTGTGTGTGTGTGTGTGTGTGTGTGTGTGTGTATTTGCTACAGTAAAGCGGTTCTGATTCAGGCCCCAAGAGAGGGTTCTTGAATCTCATGCAAGAAAGAATTCAGGGCGAGACCGCAGTGCAAAGAAAATGCAAATTTATTAAGAAAGTAAAGTGATGAAAGAACAGCTACTCCATAGAGTAGAACATTCCCAAAAGTAAGAGGAGAAAGGTGTCCACCCTAGGTACAATGCTTGTATATATATAGAATAGAAATAGATCTTGGGGAGATGTGCTCTGCTACAAGGGTTGGTGATAAAGGATTAATTTTCTTAATTACCGTATTTTGCAAGAGTCAATGTTATTATCTTTAAAGCAAAATTAGGAATGCCCTTGTTTTCCAGATATTGGGATATCTGAACACTCCCAAGCCTGAGTCTGTTTCAGTAAACATCATCAATTTGTTCCCTTAACCGTAAACATCTAGAGGTGAGGAATGCCTAATGTTCTGGGAATGCAGCCCAGCAAGTCTCAGCCTCATTTTTCTAGCCCTCACTCAAAATGGAGTCCCTCTGATTCGAACACTTCTGACATATTCATCCCTCAGTATCCACAGAAGATGGGTTTCAGATATCAAAATCCACATATGCCCTAGTCTGATATAAAAGGGCATAGTATTCGCATAGAACTTATGCACATCACCCCATATACTTTAAATAATCTGCAGATTACGTATAATACCTAATATAATGTAAATGCTATGTAAATAGTTGTTATACTGTATTGTTTAGGGAAGAATGAGAAGGAAAAGTCTACATGTTCAGTACAGATGCAACCATCCTTTCTTTTTTAGAATTTTTTTTTTTTTTTAACCGCAGCTGGTTGAATCCACAGATGGGGAAACCATGGATATGAAGGGCCAACTCTGTGTGTGTGTGTGTGTGTGTGTGTGTGTGTGTGTGTGTGTGTGTGTAGAGAGAGAGAGAGAGAGAGAAGCACAATATAAATAATTGGTGAATCTGGGTAAAGGATATATGAGAGTTTCTTATATTATGCTTGCAAGTTTTCTGTAAAGATTATTTTCCAACAAAACAAATGTTTAAAACAAACAAAAAATACCTCATGAAAGATCCTTGGGATTCCGTCTAGGGGGTTTGAATAGTTTTCAGCATCAGTGTATGAAGGCATTGAATCTAGAATGTAGGTAGGGGCTGAGACATGCAGTGGATAATAAAGAAACCAAGTTTTTGGCAACAGGGTATAAAATAAAGACTACTCAGCAAGGCACAAGGCAAGAACTCAGTTGACAAACCCATAGTGTAAAGTCAAAAAAGAACCAGCAGCATAGTTAATTCAGTGCTCAGCAGGTAATGTTACTAGTATAAGGTTTTGTATAGTCCTCCTGCTTACTGACAGGTTTATCATCTAAGACGCTGAACATATATGTTCAGAAGTGGCCCTGTAAAGCTAAGAAGGCTGCATGGGCCAGGAAACAAGCACGTTATTACAGTAGATTGGGGAAAGTACTATGCAGCCGCACAACATAACAGTCTGAATAAGATAGGACCAGTTGGGACATACACCTTTAAACTTATTTCTGTAACCCTCCAAGAAAGAAAATGTGGAAGATGTAATCATCGCAGAGTTTTAAAAATCATCACACTTTGCCTCTTGCTAACAAAGTCATTGTATTTTTCTTTTGCTTCATTATCTTTCATGTCCTTCAGAATCAGAAGGTAAAGAAACTATCTATATTTATACTCATGGTTCTTAATCAGAGCTAAACTAGGAAATCACCTGGAAGGCTTTATAAGATAATAATGCCTGTGCCTCACTCCTACAGATCATTGGTCTGGGACAGGGACCAAACATGATTTTCGTAATCTCCTCAGATGATCTATTGTGCATTCAAGGCTGAAAACTGCCAGTCTAGACTTTGCTTCTCAATATGTTATCTCTGGACCACCTCTATCAGAATCATCTGGAATATTTACGAAAAATGCAAAATCCTGGATCCAAACCCACACTTACTAAATCAGGATTTTGAGGGTGGGACATTTTTAGCAAGTTTTCAAGGAATAGATTTGCTCACTGAAAACCACTTTTTTGGATATTTGCACAGTTCATTACGCAAAGGCAAGGTTATTTCTCCAGGGCATATATATTTATATATACATATTAATCACATCTCTGTTTCCAGGATATTACCTCACTGATCCTATGAAACCGGGCCCTCTTCATAATGTGATATATTATGACAGATTAAATGTCTTAGGATAGTTGATCCATTATGTAAGGATGATGCAAGGCTTTCATTCTGATCTTCACAGAGAAGTGAGACACTTTAATATTTCTTTGCTTAGAATTCTATTAGAAGTCAAATATTATGGAAGGCTTGGAAAACATTGAAGCACAGTATTCCACAAGCAGGGCTGCTGTCACCTGATAATAATGACAAAGAATTTGTAACCCTTGAGATACACCTTATACCCTCTATCAAAGAACAATTTCACGAAATGATAATGGCTAATTTCCTAACATGCTGGCAGTAAATAATGCAAGTAAGAGAATTGCATATGAGCTGATGAGGTCCATAATCTGTGCTGTAAAAGATAAAGAAGATATAGTGTTCTGAATCCTGCAAGTCAAAAATAAATGATAGAAACAGTGAAGATGATTTTATGGAGAATAAAAATATACTTCTTGATTTTAGCATTCAATCCATTAATTGTGCATAACGATAGCCATATCATACTGCTCAAGACATTCATTTGTTATACCTAAAAGCTCACATCAGAGTCCTTAAAAAAAAAAAAGAGTCCTACAGAATCGCTGAAGTCATTACACCACCTAAATTTTAACAAAAACTACATTTTCAAGTCTGAAACAGTGATTCTGAGCCATCAATGAAAGATTAGATGACAGGATAACATACTTTATAAGGTGGGAAAAGAACATATCCACATTTTAGGGAACTTCTACAAAATGAAATCAGTTAAATAAGTTCTGGCACTTAACCAGAGAACTACTGCTACAGGGATATCTATGCCATGCAAAATGTCCTGTCCTCCTTAGTTCTGTGAGTAAAAATTCCACAAACTGTTTGATGAGAACATACTGAGATTAACTGTCCTTCCTGTTACCAAGCAATCATTCCCTTTGTTGAATTTGGCTACATTAATGTGTCCTAAGAAACCAATTCTTTTAACTCATTAATATACTAGCGTTAAGCAGCATATAAAGATATTAACATTCTCCTCATGTATTTGAGATCTGTATAACTGCATCTGGGAATTGTCACAAAGAAAAAAGAACAAGTTTGCAATAATTAGATTTCTATGACTGCAACTTTTTTAATTTTTAAACTTTGTGAGTACATGGTAGGTATATATATTTATGGGGTACGTGAGATATTTTGACACAGGTATGCAATGCATAACAATCACATCAGAGAAAATGGGGTATGCATCCCCTCAAGCATTTATCCTTTGTGTTATAAATATTCCAGTTATACTTTTTTAGACATTTTCAAACGTGCAATTAAATTATTTTGGCTATAGTCACCCTGTTGTGCTATCAAATACTAGATCTTATTCATTCTTTCTATTTTTTTATACCCATTAACTATCCCCACCTCCCCACTCGCCACCCCCTCAACTACCCTTCCCAGCCTCTGGTAACCATCCTTCTACTCTGGCTCCGTGTGTTCAGTTATATTAATTTTTGGATCCCACAAATAAGTGAGAACTTGTGATGTTTGTCTTTCTGTGCCTGAATATTTCACTCAATATAATGACCTTCAGTTCTATCCATGTTGTTGCAAATGACAGTCTCATTCTTTGTATGGCTGAATAGTATTCCATTGTGTGTAAGTACCACATTTTCTTTATCCATTCATCTGTTGATGAACACTTAGGTTGCTTCCAAATCTTAGCTATTGTAAACAGTGCTGCAACCAACGCGGGAGTGCATCTGTCTTTTTGATATACTGGAAATAGAACCAGCATACATCCTCAGTATGTCCTTTCTTTTGGGATATGACCAGCAGTGATATTACTGGATCTTATGGTAGCTCAATATTTAGGTTTTTGAGGAACATCCAAACTGTTCTCCATAGGGGTTGTACTAATTTACATTCTCACTAACAGTGTACAAGTGTTCCCTTTTCCGCACATCCTTGCCAGCAGATGATACTGCCTGATTTTGGGATAAAAGCCATTTTAACTGGGGTGAAATGATATTTCATTGTCGTTTTGATTTGCATTTCTCTGATGATCAGTGATGTTGTGCACCTTTTCATATGCCTGTTTGCCACGTGTATGTTTTTGAGTAATTTTTTTTTCAACTATTTTACCCATTTTTTATTGGATTATTACATTTGCTCCTAAGAATTGTTTGAACTCTTTATGTATTCTGGTCATTAATCCCTTGTGAGATGGATAGTTTGCAAATATTTTTTTCCCCATTTTGTGGGTTGTCTCTTCCCTTGGTATCCTTTGCCCTGCAGAAGTTTTTAACTTGATGTGAACCCATTGGTTCATTTTTGCTTTGGTTTCTGGTACTTGTGGGGTATCACTCAAGAAATGTTTGCCCAGGCAAATGTCTTGTAGAGATTTCCCCAATGTTTTCACAGTAGTTTCATAGTTTGAAGTCTAGTGAGAAAATTGAAAAAAATAAGCAGTGAGTCAGAATGAGAAGAATGGTTTACTCCACAGCTTCTATAACACTATTTTAATTAAGTATTGGTCACTCCATAGAACCAAGGCTAGATAATGAATATAGAAAATATACTAAAAACATTCTTAAAACTTGTGACAAAAATATTTGGAATGTTTTCAAAGAAAGTCCAGAACCTTTAAGTGGCATTTCCATTAATAATTTAGGCACAGACACTGTTTGTGATTATTGCTAGATGCTACCAGTTTGCTTTAATCAGAAATCATCCAGTTTGGGGTACTGCCCTAAAATCAGAAGATAGCCTTCATTTTCATTAATTTGTCAAGTAATGTTTAAGCATCTACTATTTGACTGACATTTGGTAAGCACTGGCATCACAGTCATGAACAAAGCAGAAGAGAAGTTAAGAGGCATCTGAGAAACATAACCTGGATATTCAAAGGCTCATTCCAGTTAAAGAAACATGGCTACCATATTCATTTGATTCCTAAGAGCGTTAAGAGAGTAAAGAAATCAGCTGAAACAAGGAAAATACCAGATAGTTTTTAGAGTTAAAAGGTAGTTTCATGTGATGTTGATTTTTTTTTAAGTCACTAGCTGTACCTAGAATACTGTGCCCTATAATGTGATTTATGTACATTTTGCATTATGTTTTGTTTACCACTTAATGAAATTGCATATTAACAATTATTTCATATATGAGGCATTAAACTCTTCATTTGTATACATTAGATCCATAGGTTCTGTCTAGAAGTATCTACTTGAATGTGGAAGCTAATCATTCACTAGCTGCAAACTTCGGCTAGGTCAACTGTACTTCAGTGACACCAGCATTACATAAGACCACTTTATTAAAGCTGGGACAAGGAACATTGAGAAGGAAAAGATACTGACTTGGAATACTGATAGAGCCAGGGTGAAATTAGCAAATGAAATTGATATGATGAGGATCCAGACAGAAAAATTTGGGCTGGAAATAACCATGGATGATAAACAAAGATGTCCAGAAACACGATTTCTATAAGAAACCTTCTTATGTTTACACCGTAATATAATATATACCTGTGATTTATCACTTGTTCAGAGGTCCTTTGCACTACTTAAATAAATCCCTAGAACCTATAAATGCTGCCTTACATGGAAAAAGGGTTTTTGCAAATGTGATTAAGTTAAAGATCTTGAGAAGAAGAGAGTATCCCAGATTATCTGAATGGGTTCTAAATACAATCACATGTGTATTCATAAGAAAGAGACAGAGGAGATAACAAACACACACACAGGAGAGAGTAACATGAAGACAGAGGCAGAGATTGGAGTGATATAGCCACAAACCAAGGAATGCCAGCAGCCACCAGCAGCTAGAAGGGGCAAGAACAGATAACCTCTCTAGATCCTGTAGAAAGAGTGTGGCCCTCACCTGCTCACACCTTACTTTTGGCCCAGTGATACTGAGTTTGGGCTTTTTGTCTCCAGAACTATGAAGAATAAATTCCCTTTATTTTAAGCCATGAAGCTTGTGATAATTTGTTACAACAGCACGGGAAACTATACAAATACTTTACATGATCAGCAGCTGGTTTGAGTGCTAAGTCACTAATGAGAGATACAAACAAAAAGGAGCCAAAGGTGAGTCCCTAAAGTCATAACTCTAAAACAGCACCTCCTTAAATCTCTGGCGGTGGTGACAGAAGAAACCAGGATGCCATGAATTTTTGGTATAGTTCCCAAGAGTTATTATAAAATTTTCATAAAAGCATCCTAAAGCCAGAATGAAAAAATATCTATTCATTCTTCCCATTTCCATGGCTTTCAGTGTTTTTTTTTACTTTGTTATGTTTTTTTCTTTCTGACAGAGTCTTTTACATAAATACTTTAATAAAATCTCTCAGTTGTGGCTATTAAAATAACATTTTTTGTGACAGTTTTGCAAGAAAGAAATGGGTTACAGCTTTTAAAAATTTAATGGTAGACACAAAGTAAAGCAGAAAATCAAGGGGTAACCTAAGTTGATTGAGAGAAACAAAGTATTTAGACCTAACATTGGTTAAAGATGTTACTCTGGAACTCACACCAGAGAACCAATAGCCATGGCCCCAAGGGTGATGTAATTAGAAATAAGAGACACAGTTTGCCTGGGGTTAGAACCTTGAATTATTTTATTGACAATGACACCTAAAACCCAAGTAAAAGTTGTAAACATTTACAAAGGCTTATATGAGTTATGTCTATCTCCACAGTACACAATTCCTTCCAAATTCATCAGCCTCATCAAACGCTGACCCACACATATTAGAATTGTACAATCAACCTTGAGCAGCTGATTAAAATTTTATACCTTTTTTCGGATTCTTGGTATCTTGTGATGCAGTACCCACCTATTAGAAATGGACAAGCTGCTAGATCAGTGGTGTTCAACATAGGTTGTGTATGGGAATCACTGGGGGAAGTCTTACAAGCACTATGTCTCAGACCGAGCCTTAGAGATTCTAGTTTATGGTGTATTCTGGACATTAGGATTTTTTTAAATCACTTTAGATGTTTCTGAAGTGCAGATAAGGTTGGAAATCATCTGGGCACCAGAGATATTGCTTAATCCAGAGATTCTCAAACTGTAATGTGCATATGAATCACCTGAGGAAAACTGTGAAAATATAGATTCTGATTCATTATATGGGAAATTAGGTTCTGCATTTTTCACATGCCCCCAGATGATGATGATGCTGGTTGTTGAGTGCTACACTTTGGGTAGCAAGAGCCAACATCATCGCTTTTCCATTTATAGAAAGTGATAATATTAGTAAAGCACAGTGAAGTCTGTATATAAGACTGCTCTTAACAAGGAACAGGGGCTCTGGTTGTTCTGCGGACTTCAATGGCTCTGGCTGCCTCAGGCACTATCCACTTACCCCACGACCAGGATCAAGGGAAGTGATGTCCTGGCTCATCTGTGACCCATTTTCCCAAACATCAGTGGCACATTAGTTGCATATCTTTGCCTCAGACCCACAATTTCATTACTGATATCCAATACCCATAGATAAGACAAATACCAGAATTACATACATAGAAGAATATATACACTATGTGTGCATTGCCAAAAGAGATGCAGGTTATCATCAGGTAGCTCTGTCCATAAGTGAGGATATTTAGGCTACGCAAGAGCTAAAGAATCATAGTCAGTGTAAACAAACACAAGAGGAAAAGATCAAAGGAAACTTGAAAAAGTTGCTGAATTCAAACAATTGCCCCTTAAGCTGGCTTCCCAGTACTGTTGAAACCAGTTTGTGATCTCCATTTATAAACCTACCTTATTTAAAAATACCCAGCTATTTAGAGACCAGCACAAAAGAGCTAACCAGGAAAGAAAAAACTTCAGCAACTCTGCATCTTTGAAAGGTTCACCAATATGTGTATACTCTGGAGCTAGAAGAGAGATGTAAATGGTTATACTATTGTTTGCAGCATGTACACAGTGGAATTTATTTTATTACTTGTTAACTCTCACAGTTTAAAATGTGGTTCAACATGTTGGAGAAGGAAAAATATTTTACTATATCATTAATAAGTTTTTCCAACTAATTGCCTATAAATACTTTGCTTACTTTATTTTTCTGAAAGAGAAAATTAAATTATTGCTGCCACCAACAGGGTATTTTAATTTTCATCTGAACAAGATACAGGTGAAATGCTACGGATACAATTTAAAATAAATAGTTACTCATTCTAGGAGTTACCGGGCATTCTCCAAATGCTATGCTTGTAAAATGGCTTGGATAGAAATATAGTCATATAGAGATATCGTATCTTTTGTGCAGACCCAGTTTTAATGTCATGAAATTAATCTGACACAAGCAGAAGATATGTGTCTCCAAATTCCCATGGGCCACTTTTATCAATAATTAAAACGTACAATTTTGTCTCCTTGTTTATATTCACTGTGTCTCACAGTGAGTAAAATCATAGAATTATTATGCTCAAAATGGAAAAGAATCTTAAAGAACTCAGCTCCCATATTATTATATATATGGAAACAAATTCAAAGATCTTAAGTAGTTGGCCTGAGATTATAGAACTCAATAATAACACAACCAAGACTAAAATCAAATTCTCTTGATTTCTTGTTCACTGCTCTCTATATCATGAATTAATATATGTCAACTAAGTTTGAGAATTATAGAGATTGATGAGATGGTAAAATAGACATGCTGTGTGTCAAAGCTATTCCTTGGACAGTACCATTAGAATGTTGCCAACACCCAAAAGGCAGCTAAGCCTAGTACTACATTATTTGTAGTGTATTTTTATACTACATTATTTGTAGTGTATTTTTATACTACAAATACGGATATTTGTAAAGTATTTCACAGGGATTTTTAAATCCCTATGTGAGCCACTGTAGGTAACTTTTTAGGCATGAGACTATCTTCTTGAATCATCTATAAACTTGAAGAGCCTTAAGAGGGGTAACTGATGAATGAGTAGAAATGGATATTGACTTAAGTTTTAATGAAAAAATTTCCCCATTTTAGTTGATGATTAATGTGGTAAAATTTCTCTTTTTCTGATTTCTTTGCTTATCAGTCCATTTCTACAATGGTCACCATTGAATGAGTTAACATCATTTTGTTGACAATTTCTAAGAGTATCAAATTGTGTTGCTCACATCTTGTCACATAGAAGAAAAATGTTTTATTTAAAAAAATGAGTTATCCTTCAGAAATTTAAGTACGTCTACGAAATTATTTGATTTCTTATATCACTCCCTCAAATATATTCTATATGTTTATTTTTACAGAATTTGGAAGACTGTATTTGTTTATAAACTGCAGTATTTTAAAATTATTCTTTAAACTTATCTCCATTAAACATTAAATATCCCTTCAACATTAGAATGATTTCACCTTTTACATAAGGAAGACTGAGAATATCAGTGATCAATGGCATAATGTTTTTCAACCAAATGTATCCTTATTGTATCTTATTTACCTGTGAAAATATGTAAAATTTCTATACAAGTCAAAGTTCAAATTATAATTTCATAGTGACCAAAATTCCAGTATCAACACTTATTTGAATCTTCTGAGTATTTTATCTACAGGAGACTGTATTTTTCAGATATTTTTCTAAATAGTAAGGCTAAATTTGGAATCTATTCTTTCGGATTTTTTTATTTCAATAAATTTAGAGGTACAACTGGTGTTTTGTTATAAGGATGAATTGTATAGTGATGAATTCTGGGCTTTTTGGGTACCTATCACCCTAATAGTGTACATTGCACTCAATAGGTAATTTTTTTTTTTTTTTTTTTTTTTTA
>NW_026652282.1:77093023-77112467 GCF_009828535.3 Hylobates moloch
GTTAGCCAGGATGGTCTCTATCTCCTGACCTCGTGATCTGCCCGCCTCGGCCTCCCAAAGTGCTGGGATTACAGACGTGAACCACTGTGCCCAGCCCAATCGGTAATTTTTATCGTAGAAAATTTTATGCTGAAATAGCTACTTTAACAATTTCATTGGAACATATTTTATCTACCAGAAACTGCATATATGTAAATGTGTGCGATTTGATGAGTTTTGACAGATGTCTACCCTTGTTTTCACCACCCCATAGACAAGATATTGGACATTCTCAACACCCTTCAGGGTTTCTTCATGCCTCTTTGTCCCAGTGGGATGTTTGAGAATAATTGATTTGGGTATGTGCTTCAATTCCTTTTGAGTAACTATTTCAGAGTGGAAGGGTCATGTCATATTTTAAGTGCATGTTTAACTTTTTAAGAAGCTACCAAACGGTTTCTCAAAGTGATTGTAGCATTTTACATTTCCCTCAGCAGTGTATAATAGTTTTACTTTCTCCATGTTTTGATACATATATACAATGTGTAATGGTCAAATCAGTATATTTAGCATTTCCATCATCTAAAACATTGTTTCTTTATGGCAAGAATATTTAAAATCTTCTCTTCAAGCTATTTTGAAATATATCAATAGATCATTTTTGAGTAGTGATTGTAAAGGCAACTATAAAATTTATTCCTCACTCAAATTTTTCATCCTATTCTCTGGCATAGTCTTAAGGTCTCTGGGTAGGTTCCCTACCCAGGCTCTGAATGATTAAAAAATAAAACAAAGGAGAGGGAGGTAGAGAACCAAAAATATCATCTTTATTATTGATGAAGTATAAGCTGAAGGGTGTAGCTTTATTTGTTAATCAGGTGAACTTGTTAAAACCAAATTCTGGAATCAGACACTATAACTGATTCATAGAAGCACTGAACCAAGACAGGCCTCCTTCCCTGTTGTGGGCAGAGAACAATATGTCTCCCTATAGGCAGCCCTATTCTCAAAATGGACAAAAATCGAGCTGAGCCAAGCCTGCCTGTTGTTTATCAATCACATAAATAATTCCAACTCTCCTGGGACAGAGTGATTAAAAGAGCGTAGAGCTTCCCGGGATGTGCTGGAAACATTCTCTCCTCATGGAATCTATAGAAGTTTAGAAAATGTATTATTCCCTTTTAACATAAACTATGTAAAACTTGACCCAAGTCTTATTAACAGTTCTTTGCCTCCCTCTACACGTCACAGTGTCATCACTTTCTTCTGCTCTTTTACCACTTCCCGTATTGATATGGTTTGGCTGTGTCCCCATTCACGTCTCAGCTTGAATTATACCTCCCAGAATTCCCACGTGTTGTGGGAGGGACCCAGGGGCAGGTTATTGAATCATGGGGGCCGGTCTTTCTGTGCTATTCTCATGATAGTGGATAAGTCTCACGAGATCTGATGGGTTTATCAGGGGTTTCTGTTTTTGCCCTCTCCTCATTCTCTCTTGCCACCATCATATAAGAAGTGCCTTTCACCCTCTGCCATTATTCTGAGGCCTCCCCAGGCATGTGCAACTGTAAGTCCAATTAAATCTCTTTATCTTCCCAGTCTTGGGTATGTCTTTATTAGCAGTGTGAATATGGACTAATACACCCATGTTCCCTAGCCATTTACCCTAAGGCAAATAGGGATCAGCCTTTTTCTGGTTCAAGTGTATAACATGATGGATGGTACTTAAT
Source organism: Hylobates moloch (assembly GCF_009828535.3). Classification (NCBI taxonomy): domain Eukaryota; kingdom Metazoa; phylum Chordata; class Mammalia; order Primates; family Hylobatidae; genus Hylobates; species Hylobates moloch. The sequence continues at coordinate 77,094,733 of NW_026652282.1, forward strand.
GGAGTTCTTGAATAGCTGGATTGATGGAGGCTGGCTCCCCATTCTTTAACAAAAACAGTCATAGAATTGAATGGAGAAGTTCATGGTACCAATACATATTCATGGTAAGAAATATATTTCAGTGAGGGACAGAAAGAGGTACATCCAGTGGGAGCCAGAACACATGAGTAAGTCCTGGTAGTAGCACTAATATTCTATAATTCTGAGAGGTGAAGCCAGCTGGACTTCTGGGTCGGGTGGGGACTTGGAGAACTTTTCTGTCTTACAACAGGATTATAAAATGCACTAATCAGCACTCTGTAGGTAGGATTGTAAAATACACCAGTCAGTGCTCTGTGGCTAGCTAGAGGTTTGTAAAATGGACCAATCAGCACTCTGTAAAATGGACCAATCAGCACTCTGTAAAATGGACCAATTGGCAGGATGTGGGTGGGGACAAATAAGGGAATAAAAGCTGGCCACCCCAGCCAGCAATGGCAACCCACTCGGGTTCCCTTCCATGCTGTGGAAGCTTTGTTCTTTCACTCTTCACAGTAAATCTTGCTGCTGCTCACTCTTTGGGTCTGTGCCATCTTTAAGAGCTGTAACACTCAGTGCAAAGGTCCGTGGCTCCATTCTTGAAGTTAGTGAGACCATGAACCCACTGGAAGGAACCAACTCCAGACACAATTCTAGCATTTTCTACACATGTAAAATCATATCTTGACTTTGTCCTAGTCACTGTTTGTCTCCCATGAAATTAGTTACACCATGTGGCCAATAAAAATCGGAGATTCTCCTAGATAAGAACAGCTACACCATCAACAAACCAACTTTGGCTAAAAGACGTATTATTTACATGGGTAAAAATAATTCTCATTTTGTATATATAGATAAAAGGAATATAATAAATTGACTGTGAGTATCTCCATTGGGTTCATAAACATGCTACTTCAGAGGTAAAATTTTTATTTTATTTTATTTTTAAAGAGAGAGTCTTTCCATGTTGCCTAGCCTGGTCTTGAACTACTGGCTTCAAGCAATCCTCCCACCTCAGCCTCCCAAAAAGCTAGGATTACATACACAAGGCTCCATGCCAAGCTAAAAATCTTATTTTTGACAACTGTCATTACTAAGAAAGCTTCTATGTTCCAAAAGCTTTGCACGTTCAGAAGCTGGTTCATAGTATTGGTGCTTTATTGATGTGAGTAAAACGTCTAATTTAAGATAAAGATACGGGGAGATAAAAAACAAAACAGTAGTTCAACTTTTCACAGCTCTATTCTTCTGTCCTAAGGCAGCAAACATCTGTCAATAGCCCTTCTGTGCCAAAGGACATTTGAGAAATATTACCTTATATACTGTGGTTTTATGGTAATTTGCCATGTGGTAATCCTTTCTTTATGTGAGAAAGTAGATGGACTTGATAAAATGTCAGTAAAGGGAGCTTGGTACATAGGCTATTTCACCCACAATTGATAATTTAATGTTATAACCATGAAAGCAATAAATGTAACATGGTATTCAAAATCTTAATAACTTGTTCTAGGTTCTGAGAACATTTGCCTACTTTCTAATTTGTAATATTCTCTAGAGACAATAGGAAGCCCACAGTTCTGTACACCAAGTGAGAAAGAGGGTGCTATTAGTACCTAATATCACTGTCAATTCACTCAAGCAAAAAATAATAATAATAAAATAAAATAAAAAGGAGAGCAGATGACCTTACTCTCTTCAAAGCAGTGCTACGCTGTGTCCACAGATGATATTCCAACCTAAAATGAGAGGGTGCAGTATAGTGGAGATATCTTCAGTGTTTGAACTTGCGAAGTAATTCAAATAAAGATAGATTACTAGGAGAAAACTGAGAAACTCGAACAGACATTACCTGATTAATATTTATTATTATCTTGAGTAGAAAGCTCAAGTGCCTTCTTTGAAAAAAATCATTTGACTTATATCTGTTTCTTGGAGTTTTAAGTCTTTCACCTTCTGCCTTATAAATAAAAGAGTCAGTTATTTAATATAGAACTTGGCCAAGAGAAGTGAGTCTCCCATCAAACACTCCTTCTCTGTCTTGAACATTTGACTCTAACCCACTTGGTTCTCACATATGCTGTTTTAACTTAGATATTATAAAATCCTCACAACTGCCCTATAAAGTGTGTAAAAATTGTTCTTTTAACTCACTAATTTATTACTGATAAAGATGCTTCTAGATGCTTACCTCTAGGCTTTCTGACTAGAACTGTAATTTCTGGAAGCATATAATATTATAATGAAATTACACTATAAAATCATTTGGACAGCCCAAAAGCTTGCCCTATATATTTCTTTTGGAGCTTACTAGTGTTGTCTTTCAGAGAACCATTAATATAAATATGCATAGCACAAAATGATATTCACTAAATGATTGTGTTTATTTCTTAATGTTCTGTTACATTTTTTTCTAATAATCAGCCAGAAGCTTAGGTATTCTTAAACAGATCTTTAATGATGTTTAAGATCACTATTGAAAGTTATTCCTAAAGCATCTTCCCTTTAGTAGAGAGCCTCGACATTTGCTGACTCACATGTATTCCTAGTTGTAAATTCCGGATTTTTCAACCTTCTCTAAATTAGATTGGTTTGCCTAATGGCTACCTTACACTCCAGTAAACAAATGTGATGTAATTTTAGTTTACATAAGTCTGTCTCCATTAAATTTATACAAGAAATGTGCATTAAGTTACTGGGTTAAAAGATGTTTGCAATGGAGTCAAGCTAGAAAACATTAATGATATTCTAACTTAATCTGAGTTTCCAATAACCCAGACTAGGTTGGTAGTTGCTTAACAGAGTGTGGAGAATATTGGAGGGCTTTTTAAGAATAATTTGCAAAGTTAAATGTATTAAATTATGTGATATTATCTATTTAAAAATATATGCTTTCTTTGGAAAATAACAGATTTTTTTCTAGCTATCTACCTGCTATTATTCACATTTTTGTTTCCAATAATAATCATGATACTTAAAACATCTATTAAATACTGTGTACAAGGGACATCACCTTGTATAAGTTTTATAGAATCCTCACATCTGCCCTTCATATGAGAAGAGTTAATGTCCTCTATTTTATAGCTAAGGGTATAGAGGTGCAGTAATTTAGCTAAGTTCATAGCTAATAAGTAACATCCACTATTTAAACATAGTGATGTGAGACTCGACTCTACCACCTGCACCTTTAACCACTGTTTCCTTTATTGCATGCATGCGTGCACATGTGCACAAAATTTAAAAGATACCATGGCAACAAATAAGTCATGTTTTTTTTCCCCTAATGCTAAGGCAAAATAAAATGCCTAGTTAATATAGTGTAGTAGTTAAAAGCATAGAGTCTGGATTGACAAGGTTGGAATCCAGTTGCTTCCATCTTTTACCTTTGTATAGCTAACCAAGTCACTTAACCTGTCGAGCCTCCACTTCCCCGGATATAATGTAATAATAATAATACTTCCCTCATGAAGCTATTTGAAAGGAAAGTAACAGCAAGTGCAGGAAAGAAACATCATTTATCGAATGTCTGTATGCCAGGTACTACAGTAGGTATTTAGGTTCATTGAGTCCTCTTGGAAAAGCTATAAGTATCAATATTCTATTTTACCAATGAAGAAACTACAATTCAGAGATAAGTGATTTACTCAAGCATATAAGGTAGTAAATGGCCAATCCAGGATTAGAATCCAACCGAGGCCCATTTGGTCACAAAGCCTATGTACCTTCCCACTATGCTAATTTGTTTTTTAGGTGAAGAGAAATGAGTATTGATAGGAAAGATGGAGTGGCAAAGACCAATTTAACCAAATTCCCCATTTCTATTTTTGAGTATGTTTGGGGGTGACATGTGTTCCATAAATACCTATTGTGCACAAAGTAAGTTTATTTTGTTCTGCCTCAACTAGCAATGGACCACTCATACATTTTCTCTTCTCAAGAGAAAAATAGATTTGATAGGGGAGTGGACTATTTTTCATGTATTTACCCATTAATTCATCAGGCATTTACTGAGCTACTTTTATATTCCAGGCATTATGTTAGATGCTGAGAATACAGAACTTTAGAAAAGAAAGAAAAAAAAATGAAAAAAGAACCCAAACAATAAACACAAAACAAAACAAAATCATAAATAGCCCCTGCCCTCAAAGAGCTACTTGCATTAGCACATATGTGGAAGAGGTTGTTAAAGGGAAGTCATTTATACACAAGATACTTCTTTTTTTCTTTCTGGCTCCCAAAATAGAATCTTACCCCTAGGAATTGGTACCAGAAGATGAAGGAAACCAGCAAAAATAGTTACTCCAATCTATCTCAATTCTGCTTTCAAAGTTAATCTCTCAATATTTATGGCCTGTAAGATGGGGAATATACCCAGCATTTTGGGAGGCAGAGGTGGGCAGATCACGAGGTCGGGAGTTCGAGACCAGCCTGGCCAACATAGTGAAACCCCGTCTCTACTAAAAATACAAAAATTAGCCAGCCATGGTGGCATGCGCCTGTAGTTCCAGCTACTGGGGAGGCCAAGGCAGGAGAATCGCTTGAACCCAGGAGGCGGAGTTTGTGGTGAACCAAGATTGCACCACTGCACTCCAGCCTGGGCAACAGAGCAAGACTCCGTCAAAAAAATAATAAATAAAAATAAAAGAAAAAGAAAAAGATGGGGAATATAAAAACATAGGGAGTCTTAACATTCTGATGTGTCTTTTCAAAACTGAATGGAATGTTCCCTTTAAACAATGCCTTCATATAAAGACATAGAATGAGTGTATCTTTAGACATTTAAGAAAGTTCAACATTTATTTGTTTTAACTTTTTTTCCCTCTCATGCCAATTTTTCCAGACACAGCAGAAAAAAAAGAACAGGAGCTATTTCAAAAGCCATAGCAAAAAAGGGGGACTCTGTTATAGCCACAAGATTATAGAACCAAAATAATTACAAAGTGGTTTTTAAGCTAAGGCTAAATTTCCATCAGTATTCCTTACGAATGAGGTTTTATTGTTTTTTGTGATTTGTTTTTTCTTCTTTTAGTGTTAATAGCTAGTTGTATGCATCTGCAGCATGAAGTATGCTTTGTTCGGATTCTTTTCAATTAAATGGCATCACTACTAAGAATATGGGCAAGAAACAAATTTCAAGACTATGTATCCCATTCCATCTTATTGATTACATATTTCTGTGAATTAGCCTGAATCTCATCCACAAAGATGACTGATTAAAGGAGGATTACAAGTGAATAAGAAATTCATGGAGAAGTAAAGATGATGGAAAATATATTGAAAATAATGGCAAAAACCTCATTTACTTTTTCATGAACCTAATAAATGGGGGCACATCTGACTCTAGAAAAACTTATATCCAAAATTATAAAGAAAAATAAAGATGTCCTACTGAAATGGATGAATAAGTTAAACATTTTCCTACCTGTATCTTTTAGCTTCTAAGTCATTTCTTTCGATATCAAAGCTGCCAAGGTCATCTTTGACTCTGTGTGTGTGTGTGTGTGTGTGTGTGTGTGTGTGTGTGTGTATGTGTGTGTGTGTGCGTGCGTGTGGGTGCACGTATGTTCATTTGATAGTTACATATTTTGAAAGCTCAACGTATTTCAAGTTGCTAAAATTCCAAACAGAGCTGTAAATAAAATAATCCTGGTTGCAAAGTTAAACGACACAGTACAGAGGATTTCAGTACTGACTAGTACTACCGTTAATTTTTGAAGGAAAATGTACATGTCCTCATATATTGGAATTTTTCTCTGGAAAAAAATATTTTTCCCTTATATTGCTAAAAAATAATAAGATTAAAATGCACCTTTTTTTTTTTTTATTTCTGTATTTTCTTTGCTTGGGTTATCTTCTATAATTTTGTTGTTGTTCTTTGGCTGCTAACTCATCTTCCTTATCTTATAGTGCCACCTATTGGTATATCAGAAATAGTGCGGATTTTAAAATGCACAAAGGTACAGAAATGTGCCTAAATAAAGCTCACTTCGCTTCAGCTTCAGTAGTCAAGTTCTGATAGAGGAGCGGGATCTATGCTTTTGCCCTTATAATTATTTGTTCCTAGGGAAAAAGCAATATCCACCCATTTTCACTATTCTTTCCTCCAGAGTATTTGATCTAGGTGCTCTTGTTAGCAGTTATTTAGTAAATCCATTTCCCCAAATCTGGCGAACCACAGTAAAAATAAAACTGGATGATTTGGGCTTCTATATTAGAGCTTGATGTTTTAGGAAATGAGGTTAAGACTTCTTTCTTCTTTGTGCATGAAAAGAAAGCTTCTACAAGGCAACCATGTCCTTCTCAAGGACAGCAAATTAGCACATATTTTTAAAGAGCTACATTTGATAAGTTTTACATATAGCCTGTGGTGAAGCTGAAGAAGTGGATGAAGGGGCTATCAGGTGGTTATTACAGAGATTTTATTCAAGAATTCTCTATATCCCTCATCTCTGTAGGGGTAACTCTTTTACCTTGCACCTGAGTGAAGGTCTGAGCCCCAACCCTGGCATCCAGATAATTTGAATGTGGATCTCTGGAGGTTTGCTCCCCTTCACTAGGATTGTAAGACATGGGCTGGAATAGGAATAACTTCAAAGAACTATACCCTCACCATGGTGATAAGGGGCTCATTGCTTGCCCTTTGCTGATTTCAAAATAGTGAATAAAGCCTAAATTGCCTGTTCTAAACGAGTAAGAAAGAGCAATAGAGAGAGAAAAAAAAATCTATATCAGGACTCTTAATATCTGTGCCAAACATTATGTCCAAATTGAAAATAAACTGGGAAAGAGGATGAATATAGGAGAAATTCCTAAGTATAAGAACTCTAGGAATATTCCACTTACTGACAAGCTTGTCCTATTCCAATGTTACTAATCCCATTATTGATGATGGATTAATAATGAACTATTGTAAAATAATAAGAATCTATTAATTACTTTAGAAAGTTAACAATGCTACATGTGTGTGCCAATAGGCCTCCTATTCTCTAGCATTGAACTACATAATTATACTTAGAAAAGAAATGTTGGATAATAAACAATCAAAGGACTTATAATGATGTGGTCTTCAGAAGGCTGAAAGCATAAGATAATTTTAGTAATTTAGTGTCACCATTAAAGTTACTTTTTACCTGGATATTGAAAATAACTAGCATACTGGGAATATGTCCTTAACTTTTAGCAATCAGAGTGCATCTTTAAAAAAAAAAAAATCCCTTCCGTTTTAGATGTCTTAAAGTAAGACAAACATCCTCGACTCTTTCAGGTACAGGCATTCTCTGAGTGTTGATTAACCAAATGGACTCTAAAGACTCAGTCGACAGCCTCTGTGGATTTACTTAAGGACAGGAAAATCATGTTTTAAGGAACAGACAAGCCAGGAAATAAATGCACCAAGGCAATCAACTCAGTGAAGTATTCTAGTACCCCTGCATAAGAAAAAGAATTCCTTTCTTATTTAAATATCTCTATAATGGGAGATACAATGGTGAGAGCCCCTTCTAATATGAGTTAAATATAATAATTATATCTTTATAAAACCTTATTCAAAGTTATTCTCACTCAGTTTCACTGAACATTTTCCAAAATAACCTAAATGAAAATTCCAGTGGTATTAAGAAAAAGAGATATTAACTCTATTTGTCACTCAAAAGATACGATTCCTTTCATTCATTTTTAAATGGTGTATGCTACAAAGGAGAAGAAACTTGTTTCTCAGACCTTAGAGTTGAATGGTTTACTTTAGACTCTGGGAGGTGGTCTCTATTAAGTGAAGCAATAACAATGGTAGCTAGCATTTCTTAAGCACATACTATATTCTAAGGGCTATGCTAAAAGACTTTGATCCTAATAACACAGGAAAAGTACTATTATTCTTATGTAACTTGCCCAAGGTTACTCCTCTAATAAGTAGCAGAGCAGATACTAAAACCTAGGCCATTCTAGCAAGTCAATATGCCATAGTACCTCATCATATAAAGGCAAGCAGAAGGCCCTATGGATGAACAGTTTTGGAGAGATCTGCAAGACTTCCCAGAAGAGATGATTATCCAAGATGAAACCTAAAGGAGAAACAGAAATTAGTCAAGCAAAGCAGAAATAAGAATGTTTTAGGCTAAAGAAAAAGTATAAGAAGGCATAAAAAGAAAAAATAAGGTTTGTTTCAAGAACTGCAAATAATTAAATGTGACCTAAGCATACTGTGTGAGAGGAGTAGTAAGGAGAAATCACCCTGAAAAGATTAGAGGATCATGGAAAACCTTACATGACAAATGAGAGAATTTGAAATTCATCAAGAGGCATTGAAAGACCCATTTTAAGAAGGGGAGTGCCATGATCAGATTTATGTTTTTGAAAAAATAAGTCAACTCTGGATCAAGAATACAAAATACATTGGACAGAAGCAAGACTAGAAATAAGAATAGTTAGGAGGCTGTTTCAATGATCCATGAAAGAAATTATAATGGCCTGAACTAAAAGAGTTGCTGAGGAGATGGAGAGAGAGGAACAAAGTTGAGAGATATTTCAGACATAGAAATGAGAAGACATAAAGACTGAATGTTGTCAGTGAAGAACAGAGAGGACTCAAGTTTGACTTTTAGGTCTCTTGTACCCTGGTGGATACAAAAATTGAGACTGAGAGAAAGATTTTAGAGCTTACGGATTTATACATGCCTGCTGTAATCCCCTCCGATGAATTGTTAGCCTTCTTAAAAGATTCCAAGGGAAAACTCAAAAGTCTCCTACAGAGCTAGGATATTGAAATATCTTCTTCATTTGATTCGTATTCACAGGGTGCATTGTGCCAGTATGGTGTTAGGCACTGGGGAAGGATGACAAAAAGAAGTATAAGTTATGGCATCTCCCCTCTAACAGTGAAGACAAAACATACAAACCTAAAAATACATGACAGTACAGAAGTGACTGCCAGAATAGCTGAAGATATAGCAAAATCAGCTAACAATTTGATGGTATAGTAATACATTAGTACACATACAGGTCGAGCATCCCTAATCCAAAAACCCAAAATCCAAAATGCTCCAAAATTTAAAACTCTTTGAGTGGCAATATGATGTCCTAAGTGAAATATTCCACACCTGCCCTCATGTGATTAATCACAGTCAATACTCTGTTTCATGCACAAAATTTTTTTAATATAATGTATAAAATGACCCTCAGGCCGTGTGTTTAAGATGTATATAAAACATAAATGAATTATGTGTTTAGACTTGGGTACTATCCCCAATATATTTTATTAGGTATATGCAAATTTCCCCAAATCTGAGAAATCCAAAATCTGAAACACTTCTCATCCCAAGCATTACAGATAAGGGCTACTCAGCCTGTATTAGTCTAGATAGGATAGTTGATGCTGTGATGTAAATTAACAAAGGCCTATTGTATGTGTAGTAATCTCTTCAGAACACATGTCCTCAATAAGATGGCTAGAATTTGACAATGGCTTTCTTAGGGTACTTTCTCCTTCCAGGTAGTTTCTCTTCCCCATTTCTTTCTCTTTCCCAGGAAGAGAAAGTCAGGAGGTTAACTTTAAAGTTTTGGTGGTGTGGACAACAGCAGAGAACAGTGATGCTTCTGTATGCCCCAAAATAGAAAAGAATAAAACATTGGTGAACAGTTGTAATATATACAATGCTACATGCCAAGTACCAAGCTAAGTCTTTTGTACGTATTAATTTATTTAACCCTCACAAAAAAATGAGTCAGACACTATTATTAGCCCTGTTTTATAGGCACAGAAACACACATGGTAAGGTTAAATAACTTGTCCAATGTCAAATGCCTAGTAAATAGTATAATTAGAATATAAACTCCAGGGATTCTGGCTGAAGAATTCTATATCATAAGTGTTCTGCTATGCCGATACACATGACAACTCTGACGCTTATTCACCAGGTAGAAGAAATAAATATAAGAAACTATTTTGTCTTGTCTTATACTTTGAGTGAGCATGGTGTGTTTGGGGAACAGAAAAGGAGAATGGCATCTCTGAAACAAGGTATTGTCTTGGGAAATGTATTTGTCTGTCTCACATTGCTACAGACTACCTGAGACTGGGTAACTTATGAAGAAAAGAGGTTTAATTGACTCACAGTTCTGCAGGCTGTACAGGAAGCATGAATTGGGAGGCCTCAGGAAACTTGCAATCATGGTGGATGGTGAAGGGGAGGCAGACACATCTTCATATGGAAGAGGAGGAGACAGAGAGAGAAGTGGGAAGTGCTACACACTCTTAAACAACCAAATCTCCTGAGAATTCACTATCTTGAGAACAGCAAGGGGGAAGTCTGCCCCTGTGATCCAATCACCTCTCACCAGGCCCCTCCTCTAACATTGAGGATTTCAATTAGACATGAGATTTGGATGGGACCACAGAGCCAAACCATATCATTCCACCTTTGGCTCCTCCCAGATCTCATGTCTTTCTCACATTGCAAAATACAATGGTGCCTTCTCAACAGTCCCTCAATGTCTTAATTCATTTTAGCATTCACTCAAAAGCCCAAGTCCAAAGTCTCATCTGAGACAAGGCAAGTCCCTTTTACCTATGAGCTTGTAAAATCACAAACAAGCTATTTACTTCTAAGACACAATGAGTGTATAGGTATTGGGTAAATGCCCCTGTTCCAAAAAAGAGAAATTGGCTGAAGCAAAGGGGTTACAGGCCCCATGCAGTTCAAAACAGCAGGGCAGTCATTATATCTTAAAGCTCCAAAATAATCTCCTTTGACTCCATGTCTCACATCCAGGGCACATCAATGCAAGGGGTGGACTCCCAAGGCCTTGGGCATCTCTGTTCCTGTGACTCTGCAGGGTACAGCCCCTTGGTTGCTTTCACTGGCTGGAGTAGAGTGCCTGTGGATTGTCCAGGCACATGGTGCAAGCTGTTGGTGGATCTACCATTTTGGGGTCTGAAGGATGGTGGCTCTCTTCTTGCAGCTTCATTGGGCAGTGCTCCAGTGGAGACTCTGTGTGGGGGCTCCAACTCCATATTTACCCTTTGCATTGCACTAGTAGAGGTTCTCCATGAGGGTTCTGCCCCTGCACCAGACTTCTGCTTGAACATCCAGGTGTTTCCATACATCCTCTAAAATCTTGATGAAGGCTCCTAAGCTTCAACTTTTGCCCTCTGTGGACCCACAGGCTTAACACTATGTGGAAACCACCAAGGTTTGTGGTTTGCTTCCCCTGAAACAGCAGTCTGAGATGTATTTGAGGCCCTTTTAGCCACAGCTGGAGCTGGAGCAGCTGAGATGCAGGGAGCAGTGTCCCGAGGTTACACAGGGCAGCAGGGCTCTTGGCCCACAAAACCATTCTTCCTTTCAAAGCCTCTGAGCCTGTGATTGGAGGGGCTACCACAAGTCTCTGAGATGCCTTCAAGGCATTTTCCCCATTGTCTTAGCTATTAACATTCAGCTTCTATTTACTTATGCAAATTTCTGCAGCCAGCTTGAATCCCTCCCCAGAAAATGAAATTTTCTTTTCTACCAATCGTCAGGCTGCAAATTTTCTAAACTTTTATGCTCTGCTTCCCTTTTAAATATAAGTTATAGTTTCAGATCATCTCTTTGCTCACACATATGACCATATGCTGAAATTTCTTCTGCCAGATAACCTAAATCATCACTCTCAAGTACAAAGTTCCACAGGCCTCCAGATTGAGATACAACATCCCCAGGTTTTTTTTGCTAAATCATAGCAAGAATGACCTATACTCCAGTTCCCAATAAGTTTCTTATCTCCATCTGAGACCACCTCAGCCTGCACTTCATTGTCCATATCACTATTGCATTTTGGTCACAACAATTTAACAAGCCTCTAAGAAGTTCCAAACTTTCCCTCACCTTCATATCTTTTTCTGAACCCTCCATATTGTTCCAGCTTCTGCCCATTACCCAGTTCCAAAGTTGCTTTCACATTTTCAGGTATCTTTATAGCAATGCCCTACTTCTCTGGTACCAATTTTCTGTATTAGTCCTTTCTTGCATTGCTATAAAGAATTACCTGGGTAATTTACGTAGAAAACAGTTTTAATTGACTCACAGTTCTGCAGGCTGTACAGGAAGCATGGCTTGGGAGGCCTCAGGAAACTTACAATCATGGCAGAAAGCGAAGGGGAAGCAGGCGCATCTTCACATGGCAGAGCAGGGGAGAGAGAGAGAAGGGGGAAGTGCTACACACTTTTAAACAACCAGATCTCATGAGAACTCAGTCACTAACAGCAGAAGAGCAAGGAGGAGATCCACCCCTATGATGTGATCTTCTACCAGGTCTCTCCTCCAACAATGAGGATTGCAATTTGACATGAGATTTGAGTGGGAACACAGAGCCAAACTACATTCAGAAAATAACAGAAACTAGAGTTATCTAATATCATATTCATCTGAAGATAATTCAGAACAGTGCTAGAGTGGACATGGAGAACCTATAGATCTTGCTGGCCTTTCACAGGCAGTGCTGCAAGAGCTGTATACTGCAGCCTGCCCAAACCAAATATGGGTACATGTTCACATACCTAATGCTTTAACATACTGAAGCCACAAAGACATCATTAGAAGTATCTTTGTGCTCAGGGCAATTGATCGATTAATAAATATTTATTGAGCCCTCTATGTGGCAGTCACTGTTCTAGTGACCAAGTTAGAGACACTGTGCTAGTGACACCACAGCAAACCCCAAATAAGGAACCAGTCCCTTCAATTTATAATTTAGCCATTATACTCTCATATCAGTTGCAGTTATTTAATAACAAAACATTACTTTGGGTAATTTAAGCTAAACATAAGTTTTTTTTTAAAAAAAAGAGAGAGAGAGAAGAGGAGCTCACAAAATCAACAAGAAACTGAAAATGTAGTTATGGAAAGAATTGGGAACAAAGGTAGCTCTTGAGAGCTTGGAAGCAAACTGCAGAAACAACTTAATCAGCGCCTCACCACTGTTAGGAGTGAAGAAACGTCAACTGACTTACTTTTCTGTTATCCTGTACTCAAAATTCAGGTTCCAGGAAGAAACTTTTAACTTGTCTAGCTTGGTTTATATGGCCACCCTTTAGTTAGAAAAAGTGAGGCCCAATTAGAGTACCATCAGATGGTATTCAGTAAAGAGGAGATTATTTCTCAAAATGAAATTGGGGTGCTTTTACAAAGAGAATGGATCCTGGGTACTCAAAAATCAACTATAAAACTTGTTGAATTTCAGACCTTGGACACATTTTTTTCCATCATACACTCTTAATAGTAAAGAAAACTAAACATCTATCTCTAGGAATCTAACTAGTGTAGCCTAAAATAGTAAGCCATATCACACTACCCAGCTTCAACCTATGTCACAGGGCTAGAGTAACCAAAACAGCATGGTACTGGTTAAAAAAAAAAAAAAAGAAGAAGAAGAAAACAGACACACAGAACAATGGAATGGAATAGAGAGCCCAGAAATAAGGCCACACACCTACAACCATCTGTTCTTCAGCAAAGTTGACAAAAACAAGCAATGGGGAAAGGAATCCCCATTCAATAAATTATGCTTGGATAACCGGCTAGCCATATGCAGACGATTGAAACTGGACCCTTTCTTTTTATCATATGTAAAAATCAACCCAAGATTAATTAAAGATTTAAATGTTGTATTATTTAGGGTTCTGGAGAGGGACAGAATAGAATATGTGTATATATGAAATGGAGCTTATTAGGGAGAATTGGCTCACACAATCACAAGGCGAAGTCCCACGATAGGCCATCTGCAAGCTGGGGAAGAGAGAAGCCTCCAGTGGCTCAGTCTGAGTCTGAAAGCATCAAAACCAGGGAAGCCAACAGTGCAACCTTCAATCTGTGGCCAAAAGCCTGAGAGCCTCTGGCCAGTCACTGGTGCAAGTACCAGAGTCTAAAGGCCAAAGAACCTGGAGTCTGATGTCCAATGGCAGAAAGAGTGAAAGCAAGTGTCCAGTAAGGGAAGATTAAAGAAACTAGAAGACTCAGCAAGCAAAGCTATTCCACCTTCTTCCACCTACTTTGTTCTAGCTGTGCTGGCAGCTGATTGGATGGTGCCCACCCACATTGAAGGTGAGTCTGCCTTTCCCAGTGCACTGACTCTAATGTCAGTCTCCTTCTTGGAATGCCCTCACAGACACACCCAGAAACAATACTTTACCAGCCATCTAGGCAACCCTCAATCCAGTCAAGTTGGCATCTATTATTAACTATCACAAGTTGAAACTGTACCCCTTCCTTTCACCATATAAAAAAATCAACTCAAGACTATTAAATATTTAAATGTAAAACCCAAAAATATAAAAAATCCTAGAAGAAAACCTAGGAAATATGGTTTTGGACATAGGCCTTGGCAAAGATTTCATGATGAAGACTCCAAAAGCAATTGCAAAGAAAACAAAAATTGACAAGTGGGACCTAATTTAACTAAAGAGCTTCTGCACAGCAAAAGAAACTATCAACAGAGTAATCAAATTACAGAATGGGAGAAAATATTTGCAAGCTATGCATCTGACAAAGCTATAATGTTCAGGATCTATTAGAAAGGTAAAAAAATTAACCAGCAAACTACAAGTAATCCCACTAAAAATCGCAAATGACATGAACAGACACTTCTGAAAAGAAGACATACACATGAACAACAAACATGAGAAAGAATACTCAACATCACTAATAATTAAAGAAATACAGATCAAAACCACAATAAGACAACATCTCACACTAGTCAGAATGGCTACTATTAAAAAGTAAAAAAATAACAGATGCTGGTAACATTGAAAAGGGAATGCTTATACACTGATGGTGGGGATGTAAATTAGTTCAGCCACTGTGGAAAGCAGTTTGGAGATTTCTCAAAGAACTTAAAACAGGGTTGCCATGTGACTCAGCAATCCCATTACTGGGTACACACCCAAAGGAATATAAATTGTTTTACCATAAAGACTCATGAACACATATGTTCATTGCAGCACTACTCACAATAGCAAAGACAAGTAATCAACCTAGATGCCCATGAGTGGTGGACTGGATAAAGAAAATGTGGTACATAGATACTATGGAATACTACACAGCTATAAAGAAGAGTAAGATTACGTCCTTTGCAGCAATATGAATGTGGCTGGAGGCCATTATCCTAAGCGAATTAATGCAGTAACAGAAAACCAAATACCACATATTCTCACTTCTAAGTGGGAGCTATTGAGTACACATGGACATAAACAAAGGAACAACAGGCAGCGGGGCCTACTTGAGGGTAGAGGGTAGGAGGAGAGTGAGGGTTGAAGAACTACCTATCAGGTACCGTAAGCATTACCTGAGTAATTAGATAATCTGTACACCAAACTCCTGCAACATGCAATTTACTCATGTAACAAACCTGCACATGTTCCCCCTGGAGCTAAAAGTTGGGAGAAAAAAATAAACATAAAAATTAAAAAAAAGCCATTCAAAAAAAATGGACATGCACACACATACACACACACGCACACACACACAAACACATGCACACACACAGACACCACTTATATTTAAAACTTCTATATATTTTCCATTCTACTTAATAAACTATATACCTCTATTTAATATAAACTTGAGGAAGACGAGCAAACAAGAAACTACGGTGCTTGTACCAACATCTGAAGCTCATTGAGCTCTTAATCTGGAGCCTATTTTATATATACTGTCTCATAATAGACATAATTCCATACAGTCCTTTAAAATGGAAACTAAAATAAGGAAATTGACACTGAAAGAGACTAAACAACTTTTGCATTCACCTCAGGCCTGTGGAATCTAAGGCTTGTGCTCTTTACTGCTATGCTCTGTTATGTATTTATAATTTACAAGCACTTTGGGTTTGTTACAGGTAAATAGCATTTGCTTTTGTACCTACTAAGAATAGTAATTTTACTGATTTTTTTTATTATTCTAAAATTTCAAAAAAGAGTCACTCTTTCAAGCTTTCACTGCACTAGAGACTTCTACTTTTATAGCAGTTGTCTTGATAATCTTTTATTTATGATTTTAAAAGTAATTTCTTGCTCTGATGAAATGATTTTAAAAGATGTTTCAATAGCTTTATATATTTATAATTAACATTTAACAATTCTACTTAATAGCAGAATTGTTTATTTTCAGAGTTAAGGTGATGGTCTTTGGTTTCAACCATCTCAAAATGATAATAGAGTATCTTTTTGACTGGCCCTTCATGATAATATAAACCAAATTCTTGAAGACAATTACAAAATTTCTCTTAGGTCTTATTTAAATGTATTTCTGGAAAAATACACTTAAAAATGTCTCTTTACATTCACAAAATATCAGGAAAGACAATAATTCTGCATAGTAGCTAGTGCTAATCTCAATGAGAATGACCACAATAGTAAAAGATGTGAATGGAAATGACATTGTCACAGTTGAGCATTCCAGTATTTTGAATTCTTAAGGATCTGTAAGATGAAAATGTCTCTTTCCGCCAGGCGCGGTGGCTCACGCCTGTAATCCCAGCACTTTCAGAGGCCAAGGCAGGTGGATCATGAGGTCAGGAGATCAAGACCATCTGGCTAACATGGTGAAACCCCGTCTCTACTAAAAATACAAAAAATTAGCCGGGTGTGGTGGTGGGCGCCTGTAGTCCCAACTACTCGGGAGGCTGAGGCAGGAGAATGGCGTGAACCCAGGAGGTGGAGCTTGCAGTGAGCTGAGATCGTGCTACTGCACTCCAGCCTGGGCGACAGAGCAAGACTCTGTCTCAAAAAACAAAAAAAAAAAAGAAAATGTCTCTTTCATGGTCCAAATAAATGTTTTTTCCTGAAGAAGAAAGATGAGGCTATTAAAATGGTCTTATTTCTCCAGGAAAATATTTTATGACTGTGTCTACATAGTGCCAAGGCATGATCAATTGGGTGATTTCAATAAGGTTAAAGAAATCAGGCAATTTTGTAAAAAAAAAAAAAAAAAAAAAAAAAAAAAAAAAAAAAAAAAAAAAAAAAAAGAAAAGTGAGTCAGAGTGATAATTTAGTTGAATGAGTCTGCTCGGCTGCCTTTAGCTTTCAACTGGTATAGTTTGTGTGTACAGTTACAACCTGAGTCATTTGTCTTCTCATGTGTTGCCACTATAATCCATGTCTTCAAAAACACCAACTACAATGTCAAGTTATGAAATCAATGTTAAATAATTGTCATGAGGACACTTTCTTTTTCTATAGGTTGTAGAAATTAAAAACTGAAATTGAAAAATTTAAAAAGCACCTTGGAGAAGAATAAAGCTGTGTTTCAAAGATATGCTTCAAACCAACTAACATTATCTTTTAAATTTATTTTTACAATAAAGATATTTAAAGCTGAAAGAAGATATCCCCTCCATTCCAAAACAGCATTATGCATTACAGGAGGAGAGAGATTACATTTCTATTTTTTAGATAAATTGAAAATATTTATATTTTCCTCAATAAAACACCTACCAAAAATATAACCCCCAGTTATTTGAATTTATGCATTTTCTTGATTGAAAATTATAATTTATATTCTATAGACCATTACACATATCTGATTCTTTTTTATAGGAGGGATCATATTGATAAAGAATATGAATTAAGGGCAGGCAGAGTGGCTCACGCCTGTAATCCCAGCACTTTGGGTGAGCAGATCACCTGAGGTCAGGGTTTCAAGACCAACCTGGCCAACATGGTGAAACCCTGTCTCTATTAAAAATACAAA
>NW_026652282.1:77112793-77114337 GCF_009828535.3 Hylobates moloch
TTTTTTTTTTTTTTTTTTCAGAAAAATTATGTGCTATTTTATACTTCTCCACATATTCAGAGTTTGTGTAGATGTGAAAGCCGTGTCTTCATTTTGCAAAACCAACTAAACATTGATTATGGAGCACATTTGTGGTTTATGTTGATCTTTAAGGTAATAATATTCTCTAAATCAATCTTTGCACTATCAACAAACATTTCCTGACAACTAACTGTAATGCAGATCTAGGCACTGTCAGGGGAACACCAGCATTGACAATGGTGTATTTTTTAAGTGTAATAACAATTGAGTCCCTCCACTTAAGAGCACAGGATCTACAACCAACTACCTTCCCTCCCTTCACCCTTTTCCTCCTTTTTCTTTACATAAATGTTTGTTGAGAGTCCATTTAGTACAGAACACTGTACTGGGTACTGTTAGGGACCTTCATTTAACTAAAGTGTAGATAAATTAGATACATGAACCAACTTCCACAAGAAATTATTTATGGCCAATTTTATAAAGTTCAATTAGGACTAAGAGAGCTTCAAAGCATTATATCTGATTAAATATCCTGGCAATATCATATCTCAGGATTGTGGTACGACTAATATGAGACTCTTTCCAGAGCATCTGTTCTAGCCTGCTCAGGTTTCTGTACTTTCTCTTATACTGTAGAAAATTAGTGAAGTTTACTGGATTCAATATTTGGTCTCCTACTTAGCTAACTGAGTACCAAAAGCTCATTTCTCTTAATAAGATGGCAAAAGTAGTGATTACTTCTGGCTAAATGGGGAGTGGAAAAAAGGAGAGCTTTTTTTTTTCCTTATTTCCTCAGACTGTGCCAAATTATAATGAAGTATATGGAATGGTTCTTGGTTCTTGGTCTGTTTGTGTTCTAATCGTCTACATTTCAAGTCTCAAGAGCTTGTTGTTTTCTCTACCACAATTTGCTAACTTATGAAACAGTTTTCTATACCAATTGAGAGTTTGCTCCATTGAGTTCTGGTGCACCAGAAGAGGTAAAGGTTATTTGGTTCCGACAACCCAAATTCAGTGGAAGTATTTTGAGTTGTAGTTTCCTTTTTGATTTTCAAAGAACAATCTGACAAGTTTATTAGCAATAAGCACACCATCCATTTCGAATAGAAAAGAAGAAAAGAAAAAGCATAGTGTCTGCCCGTCTATGATACATAGTGACAAAAGAACAGAACACTAGGCATTCATTGAGTGCCTAGTGTGGGCCAGGTGCTTTGCTGTCCTTATTTAGTATAAAAATTAAAACTCACAAGGGTCAAATCTATATTAGTTTGCTGGGCTACCATAAGAAAGTGCTACAGACTCAGTGGTTTCAACAACAGAAGTTTACTTTCTCAATTTTGGAGGCTAGGTACAGCCAGAATGCCAAAGCACTGCTTTGGTTGTGGGCTGGGAGTCAGTGTATTGTGCCTGAAATCAAGAACTGTGGTTTGTCCTTTGTTCAAGTTTAGTGCAGGTTTCAGAAGGTAGCAACTGAATCATTCCACCTCCCCATTTCTTTTTTTTTTTTTTTTTTTTTTTTTTTT
>NW_026652282.1:77114470-77160415 GCF_009828535.3 Hylobates moloch
CCAGCTAATTTTTTGTATTTTTTTTTTTAGTAGAGACGGGGTTTCACTGTGTTAGCCAGGATGGTCTCGATCTCCTGACCTTGTGATCCACCCGCCTCGGCCTCCCAAAGCGCTGGGATTACAGGCGTGAGCCACCGCGCCAGGCCCCACCTCCCCATTTCTTTCCTTACATATTTAAAACTTTAAGAACAACAGAAACACACAAAATACACTGTATTTTCTGCAGAATTGTGAATATAGCACAAATACACTTGTATATCATTGTAATAAAGCAAGGCATTTTTGTTCATAATGTCGACAAAAAAACATTAAACTCTGTAGAATATTTGAAGAGATTTATTCTGAGCCAAATATGGGTGAACCTGGCCCATGACACAGCCCTAAGGTGGTCCAGAAAGGTGGGACAATTTAAAGTGGGCTGAGTTGGGGGGCTTCCAGGCTATAGGTATATAGGTATATAGCCTGGAAGGTATATTTATACATTTTAATGTATAGGTAAATTTAAACATTTTCTGGTTGACGATTGTTTGAGATTGTCTACAGACCTGGGATTAATAGAAAGGAAATGTTCAGATTAAGATACAAGATTGTGGAGACCAAGGTTCTTTTGAAGTCTCACAGTGGCTGCCCTTAGAGACAATAGATGACAAATATTTCCTATTCAGACCTTTAAAAAAGTGCTAGACTCTCAGTAAATCTCTTCAGGATTAGGAGGCCCTGGAAGAAAAAGATCTAGCTATGTTAATAGAGATTCTTTACAGGTGCAAATTTTCCCCAACAAAGGACGGCTTTGCAGGGCCATTTCCAAAAGAAACATGTTTTGGGGTAAAATATTTTTATTTTCTTCTTTGTCACGTAATGTTATGCCAGAGTCAGATTGGAAAGTAGGTCACAATATATAGGGTTAAAGAAAATTCATCTGATGAGAATTTACAGTTTGTAGGGCATGACTCTCCAGACCTTTTAGATAGGAGTTTGGGTAAGATAAAACAATCAGAGCTTAGTCCTCAATAACATTAAATAGCAAAAGGTAACTAAATACTGCCAGACTGCAACACAAAACAACACATTTTTTTATATTCCAATAAATATAAATATGATTTATAAAACATTCCCTATTATGGTTTCTCTTTTTAATTTTATTTTTATAACATCTTTTGTCGTTTTTCTTAAGCATTCTGAATATCCATGATTTAATAATAGCATCTATGAAATAACCAAGTATTAAAGATCAGCAATATTGTACCCAATTGCATCCCATTTTTTTACTTACTATCGTTATTATTGGGAGAATCATAATTCATTATCCCTGCTTGATGCAACTGAATAGAACTTTACAAGAATGTTTGCTGCACACACATTCTTCGAGTTTTGTTAAAGAGCAGGTTTAAACAGCAAAGAGGAAGGTCAAGAAGGCAAAGTAAAAGTTCCTATTTCATGGAATTACTTGATTTACTTATCATTTTCCTTGAGGTCTGACAGACATACTGGTGGTTAACTTAACTCCTTCAGATAGATTTAAATGCTCTGGGAAATGTTTATTTGACCTACCCTTGGAGATGTTTTGATATAAGGTCTTTATTGTTTAATAATTTGGTAATTCTAAAAGGTCTTAAGAAGTGACCAAGAGCAGAAATAAATATTAACCATTATATATTCCAGTGGTGGATTAAGCTGATAGAAAGGGGTGGGGGTTTCAAGGAGTGGTGATAATGCTTTAAAGGGTTTTACTTGCTGTTTTATAACTGCTGAATCTCATAATTTTCCTGGTTTACCCTAGATGTGTATCATCTGTAAGCTTTCCTTTTTGGCATATTAGATTTATCCTGTCCTTTTCTAGTCTGTAGTGAAGCTCAATAAAAAGGCCAGGTGTTTCATAGTAGATAGCCAAATAAAATTTTAATGACAATAGACTGCAGAATAATAGGCATAAAAGCTTTATACATAGAATACAGTAAATATATGTTAGAGTACAATTTCCTTAATTTGCCCCATCAGTCAAAGCTGAAAAGTCTCCTGAAGGTATTGCACCTCTCCTTCTATCTTATTATCTAAGTGCCTTATTTGTTGACTATGTTACATTTTTTTCCTCAGGTTTTGTTGAGAAAATAGATTTCTCCCATCTTCTTATGTAGTGTTTAAACAGCTTTACCGAAAAATAAAAATAGGTCAGTAAACTGGGTGGAAAAATTGATGAGACCTCCATTTCAACCCTTACACTCCAAGTTTAATAATCAAGACTTCCGTGGATATAAAAAAGTCATATTACCCAGTACCCTGACACTTTTTGCCCCCCATACCTAATCCCTTCATCAAAGTGATTTTAGTTTCAAAATTACAGTTCTATTTGTACAGTCCATCTTTTTCTAACAACATCACAAATCCAAGCTACTCTTTTAAAGGCCACATTGAGAGTAAGCCCTCAACAGGTCTGATTTATTTTACCCGTCTCCTACTCTCTCATATTGAAATCAATATTACCTGTGTGTACTTGGTGATGAGAGATTGCTACATGGATAAAACATCTAGTTTTCTCATGCATATTCTTTTGAAAAATCTAAGGGGCATAGCCAGACTAGAAGTTATAAAATGCAAATAAAATAAAGTTTTCAATTTTTCAAAGATTCATTTCCCACAACAGCACTGTATGAAGAGAAAGGCAGTATGAAGTGCTTTCAGTGTGTGGGAATCATGATTTCAACATGATACTCTTGTAAACCAAAAGGTATCTGAGACAGGTCTCAATCAATTCAAAGTTTATTTTGCCAAGGCTTGGGACATGCCCAGAAGGAAACAAACACAGAATCACAGAAATAGTCTGTGGTCTGTGATGAATTTGAGGGCTTCAATATTTAAGGGGAAAAATGGGCTGGAGGGCAAAAAGGGAGGGTATGGTAATTCACATGTTGCAAGAGAAAAGGAGGAGGTGGGGGAATAGTCAATTATGTATTCGTCTCCTGCTCAGTAAATTGGCACTTTACATAAGATAAGGTGAACATAGAGTAGCTACCTGTAGAGTAGAAACTGCTCTGACATTGGCAATCACGGGATGCTGGAAGGACCCTGGGAAGTTGTGGGATCCCCTGGAGATCTAGCACACAGCATGGGCTGCCCCTATGAGAAGGGAGAGTGCAGCCCACCAAAGTGCCCTTTGGAAAAAGGGAAATGCAGTGAGGTACCATTCTCCAAAAGGACCAGCACCAGTGGCCAGAAATGGATGTGGAGAAGGGGTAAGCTTCTGCTACCCCTGTCAACTGTTGTGGATGCAGCAGAGGCTTTGCCCACTGGGGACCTTTGTGAGTGCACCTGGAAACAACCTTTTCAGGACTAGTTATGGTGGCTAGACCTGTGCTGGAAGTGTGCCCATGCCACACAGGGCATAAGGTGAACACAGACATTGTTCACAATGTCTGTGCACATTGTGAACACATATGTTGCATGAAGGGCAGAGTTTATCTCCCCATCTCTACACAGAACAGCAGTGTCCCAGCAACATAGTACAGACAAGCCACAGAGCTGTCTGCTCTGGACTGTGGGAAGAGGCTCTCCTCTGAGACCACTTCAGTGATAGCCACCAGAGGGGCATTTTTGCAGACCTCAGTCACATTGCTTCTGGGAGACAAAGGACAGTGCCTATATGAGCTGAAGGTAGCAAGTCCTGTGAGAGGTGCATGATAGAGAAGCAGACCTCGTTCCTGGTGACCAGGACAAGAAGCTAGTGTAGCACCTCATGCCCCTCTCCCTGAGACCTCAGTGTGCCCCCAGTGAATTCCCTCCATCACCCTAGTCCAGGCAGGTTCTTCCACTCATCATCAGGTTACTGGACAACAAACCAGCTCTTACTTTTCATTGCCACCCAATGGACTAGAGACTGAACTGCAACACCAACTAAAACATTCTGCTGTCAGAGGGCATATTGCTAGTGTATGAGATAAGCTTCCTGAGACCTCTGCACTGCTAGCCCCACAGAAGATAGTTTGTTGGACCTTATGCCCAACATACCACTACAACAAGCAGCATTTAAGAAAGCCACTGCACAAAAGCTATCCATAACCAAGGAACCCCAGATCCTTAACAGGCTGAAAGTACCCAGTAAGGAAACCAAATGATTATACACAATATACACTACAGTCACACCCTCAAGGGGAAAAATAATAGAAAATTAAAAAGTCCCATTCAAACAATAGCAAATTAAAAAATAAAAAGAGAGGGCTTCTTCAGGTGGGAAGTAAACAACACAAGAACTCTGACAGTACAAAAAGACAGAGTGCTTTGACACTGACAAAAGATTGTACTAGCTCTCTAGAAGTGGATCCTAACCAAAATGAAAAGTCAGAAATGACTGATCAAGATTTCAAAATATGGATTGTAAGGGAGCTTAAGGAGATCCAAGAGTTAGTTGAAAACCAATACAAAGAAACCAGAAAAACAATTTAGGATATGAAAGACAAGATAGATATATTAAAAGCAAGCAAGGAAGCAAGCAAACAAACAACTACTGGAAATGAAAAATTCACTGAAGGAATTTCAAAATACAATTGAAAGCTTAAGCAATAGACTAGACCAAGCAAAAGAAGTAATTTCAGCACTGGAAGACCAGTCTTTTTAATAAACCCAATCAGAAAAAAAAAGAAGAAAAAAGAGTTTAAACAAATGGACAAAGACTTTGAGAAACATAAGATTAGGTAAAGTGACCAAGGCTACAACTTATAGGCATTCTGAGAGAGAAGAAAAAGTAAGCAATTTGTAAAACATATTTGAGAGAGTAATTCAAGAACATTTTCTTGATCTTGCAAGAGAGGTAGACATCCAGATACAATAAATTCAGAGAGCAACTATAAGATACTACACTAGATAATGATCACCAGAGCATATACTACTCAGACTATCTAAGGTCAACATGAAATTAAAAAAAAAAAAAATCTTAAAAGCAGCTAGAGAGAAATGTCATATCACCTATTAAGGAAATCCCATCATATTAACAGTGGACATCTCAGAAGAAACTTGATAAGCCAGAAGAAATTGAGTGCCTATTTTTAGCCTTCTTAAAGAAAAAAAAAAATGCCAGCCAAGAATTTCATATCCTGCCAAACTAAGCTTCATAAAGGAAAGAGAAATAAAATATTTTTAATCAGACAAATGCTAAGGGAATTCATCACCACTAGACCAACCCTACAAAAAATGCTCAAAGAAGTTTTAAACATGGAAAAGAAAAGACAATATTTACCACCATAAAAACATATGTAAGTACAAAGGTCACAAATCCAATAAGGCAACTACATAATTGAAACTACAAAGCAACTAGCTAACGACACTATGACAAGAACATAACCTCACATATCAATATTAACTTTAATGTAAATGGCTGAAATGCTCCAATTAAAAGATATAGATTGGCAAGTTAGATTTAAAAACAAGGCCCAACCATTTGCTGACTAAAAGAGAGCCACCTCATGTGAAAGGATACATACAGACTCAAAGTAAAAGGGTGGAAAAAGATTTATTATGCAAATGGAAAACAAAATACAACAGGAGTTGCTATTCTTATATCAGATATAACAGACTTGAAACCAATAACAGTTAAAAAAAAAAAAGATAAAAATAACATTATGTAATTATAAAGAGTTCAATTCATCAAGAAGATTTCATTATCCTAAATATGTATGCACCTAACACTGGAGCACCCAGATTTATACAGCAAGCACTGCTATACCTAAAAAAATGAGAATGACTTTAGTACAATAATAGTGGGGGATTTCAAAACCCCACTGACAGCACTAGATAGATCATCAATGCAGAAAACTAACAAGGAAACTCTGGACTTAAACTGGAATGTTGACAAAATGGACCTAATAGACATTTACAGAACATCTTATCAACCAATTGCAGAATATATATTTTTTCTCATCTGCACATGGGATATTCTCCACAACTGACCACATGCTTGGCCATAAATTAAGTATTAATAAATTCAAAAAATGGAATCATATCAAGCACCTTCTCACATTACAGTGGGATGCAGTTAGAAATTAATACCAAGAGGAACTCTCAAAACCACACAAGTATATGAAAACTAAACAACTTGCTACCAAATGACTTTGAGGAAAACAACTAAATTAAGGCAGAAATCAAAAACAATTTTGAGACAAATTAAAATAGAATCATAATATACAAAATCTCTGGGATACACCCAAAGCAGTGCTAAGAGGAAAGTTTATAGTGTTACATGCCTACGTCAAACAAATTTATAAGGAACTCAAACAAATCAACAAGAAAAAATCAAATAGCCCCATTAAAAATTGGGCAGAGGACATGAGCAGACATTTTTCAAAAGAAGACAGACAAGCAGCCAACAAGCATAAAAAATGTTCAACATCACTAATCATAAGAGAAATGCAAATCAAAACCACAATGAGATACCATCTCACACTAGTCAGAATGGCTCTTACTAAAAAAGTCAAAAACATCAGGTGTTGTTGAGGATACTGAGAAAAGTGAACCCTTATACACTGTTGGTAGGAATGTAAATTAGTACAACCTCTATGGAAAACAGTATAGCAATTTCTCAATGAACTAAAAATAGAGCTATTATTTGACCCAGCAATCCCACTACTGGATATTTACCCAAAGAAAAAGAAATAATTATATCAAAAAGACACTTACACTTGTATGTTTATCACAACACTATTCACGATAGCAAAGTCATGGAATCAACCTGAGTGTTTCATCAATGGATGACTGGATAAAGTAAAAGTGGTATGTATACAAATTGGAATATCACACAGCCATAAAAAATAATAAAATAATGTATTTTGCAGCAACATGGATGGAGTTCAAGGTCATATACCTAAGTGAAATAACTCAAAAATAGAAATCATATACTGCATATTCTCACTCATAAGTGCGATCTAAACAATGGGTATACATGGACATAGAACAATAATAAACAGTTTGGATTCCAAAATGGGGGAGGGTGGGAAGGAGATGAGGTTTGAAAAATTATCTAGTGAATTTCATCTACAATATTCGCTATTCAGGGAGCAGATATGCTGGAAACCCAAACCTCACCATTGTACAACATATTCATGTAACTAACCTGCACATGTACACCCTGAATCTATCATTTAAGAAAAATGAAAAATTCCAAAAAAGAAAAGTTTTTCTGTGTCTGTGTGGGACCAGTGAGCTATATGACATGGCAAAACATAATTTCTTTTACTTTCCATTTTCTAACTTGTAAAGTCGGGGGAGGGAAAGTATTCTAGAGGAATTCTAAAGTTCGCTTAAGCTCTGAATACATAACTGTCTATTTCCTAATTCAAATAATTACATAATTTTTTCACTCTGATTTTGAAAATTATGGAATATATAACTGGAAGATGTGAACTTCAGCAGAATATATGCCATGCTTTTATAAATGGCTGTAAAATTTTTTGCTTATTTCACAGTGGGTAGATTATGACACAAACAGAAAAACGTGTTTTAATGTTACTACAGTCTACACCTTTAATCACAAAATTTAAGAGAAAAACACACAAACTATCTCATAGTCATCAAAGTATTGGGTGTGCAGCGTTGCTTAAATCCAATTCATCTGATTTCACTTAAACACATCAAATATATTCCCTACCTCTAACAAGACATAATTTAGGGAACCAAGCCTCTAATCAACCTAATACCCAGCTCTCCTTTCCTCATTATTTACTCCACTGACAGACAATTTCATTAACCTCCACCTGTGTAATAATTTTTTCTGTCACATGTTCAGGGAAAACATTTTCTAGCTGCACAATTTTGTGACCATGGTAAGTGACAAATGTTTTCTGAAATGCGCCAAGGAGATAAACTCTGACACCTGGCCTATTTGAGCTAGCTTGAAAATAATGGGGGGTTCTTTTTGTTCATTTGGGTGAGAAATTTAGAATTTTAGATTTCCATTAAAAATGTAGTGATACTTCAGGACTTGGCACATCAGGGCATCTCATGACATTTGCATTTTAGAAATGGATCTGACAACAAATATATTGAGAATAATGAGAAATTCATCTGGAGTATGGTGCAAAATCCAAGCATGGAGTGATTGTCTCTGTGTTACTGATTTTGTCTGAAGGATTCAGTAGTTCTGTCATCGGGTTGTGTCTTCACCAACTGAAGAGTTTAACTGCCTCCACAGGGTTGAAAACAATTACTGAGTGTTTTTCGA
This sequence comes from Hylobates moloch, assembly GCF_009828535.3. Classification (NCBI taxonomy): domain Eukaryota; kingdom Metazoa; phylum Chordata; class Mammalia; order Primates; family Hylobatidae; genus Hylobates; species Hylobates moloch. Next base: position 77,122,674 of record NW_026652282.1, read on the forward strand.
CGTAGGCAGACACTGGAGGGAAAATTGCCCAGTTATTTGGGGCTTAGTGAAGATAGGCCAAAGGCAAGTGCTCTGTGGGACAGCTATCACCCACAGAAGAATGCCCTTTTAAGCTTATTTAACAACAAAGGGCTATCACAGAATTTTTCCAGCTGCATAACCACTAAATGGGACATATAGACAGATATATTTACTGAGGTGAAATTCAGATGCTTTCCATTTTAAAATTAGCCAAATCATAAAATGGTCAAAGAGATAATCGTTTTCTCAACTTGTTTAGATCATCTGAAGCTCTAACCATTTAGACTGCTAAACAATGTATACAGACAATTCTTTCATTAATTCAATCAATTACCTCTTACAAAGAGATACTATGAAAGGAACTGGGGACACAACAATGAATAAGTAATACACACTTCTTTCCCCAAGTCCCTTAGAATCTAGTAGGATAAAAAACATATAGATAGATTCAATATAGTGTGTGCCAATAGATGGAGGTACAAGATCTTATGGCAGTTCATACATAGGGAGACATCCAATCCAGTTTGGAAGTGGTTCATAAAGATTTCTTAAAAGACGATAATTTGAGCTAAGACTTGAAAGATTAGTAGTTTGCTAATCTGCTGGGTGAGGCAGCAGTGCATCAGAAGCAAAGTAAATAGCAACTGCAGAGCTCAGGGATGGCATGAACAATTGTTTGAAGGTGACAGACACAAGATCATGGTGTGGTAGAAACAAGGTTTAAGAAAGAAATCATAAAAATTAATTTGTTTTCTTATCTGCCATTTTCAGTAAAAGTCAGATGAAGAATAATGCCAGTTAATTGAGAGGTCTGAATAATTAAAGGTTTAAGCAACAACAGCGAAATAGCAGGGGAGATGAAGAGGTAAATATAACTATACTACATGAAATATGGTCCAAGATTTTGTTTTTATTTGAAGAACGTGCAACTGACTGTGGTGCCAGGTTGGACAGTAGTGGGCCCGATTCAGGTGTGGTGTGTGTATATGGTTCTTTTTTTTTTTTTTTTTTTTAACTGTAATTATCATCATGTGTTCTTGTCAGCAATTTGAATTCACCACGGAGATAATGTAAATTTCATCAACCATGCTGCTTTCACTCAATCTTTTTCTTTCTCTCTCTCACCCCCCTCACCCGCCTCTCTCCATTCCCTGTCCTTCTTCCTCTTTTTCCCACTCCCTCTATCTTGATTTGTTCCAAAAATGTCATAAGACAGCTTAGCAGTCTATAAAGATGCATGCAATACAATAAGAGAACATAAATTGAAAATAAGTGAGAATATGAGGCAAAGGAGAAAGGAAAGCAATAATGTAGAGGAGAACCAAATAAGTGAGATTAGCCAGGAAGAACATTCCATGAAGGCCTTATAGAATAGGAAAAGCTAGTCTACAATATTGACTGTCAACCTTCTGGCATGCACCATGAAGAGGGATACACAGTTACATGATCCACAATGTCTACTGGGCAAGGGCAAACCATTGTTCAATAGAAACACCACTTGTCCTATCCTCGATGTCTCCCATGGGAAGACACTGCACCCTGAGTTTATCAAACAAGGCACATCAGAGAACCACAGACAAATATGTAAACTGTCTCAGATGTCCAATGGATTTGTCACCATCTCAAACTTTTTTTCAATGTGTTCTAAGTAGGTAATCTTTTCATGATGTGGGTCCAGTCTCACTTTGTTTAGTTGCATGATTTTGGTAGATTTCTATGAGGCTTTTAAAAAAGAAAAAAAATTATTATTATTGAATGATGCTATTTCTCAAGCAACATATGCCAATGCTTTATGCCTTGAAATTCCTCCTCCAAGAAGACTTCAATCTCTCCTATAACCTAGCAACTCTCAACCTGCCTGCATTGTAACTCAAGGTTTACTGTGTGTTACTATATTCTAGAAGAGAAAATGATGAAATGTACTGAGGTGATACTTGTGCATTACCCAGTAACTTTCCCATAGGATGCAAAGAAATTTAAACTGAGAAATAAGACAGATAGTGGGTGATACAATTCTGTTGTTGCTTTCGACCATAGTAAATAGTATCTCATTAGTATCAGGTACCAAAGATTTAATTATTATAAAAAGTGAAGAGAAGTAGCTGGATTGCAGAGAATAAAGTTACATCTGTATTACACAAAAGCACTTCTTCAGTTCAGCAATCACTGTACATTACACGTACACTATTTCCATTGAAAACAGTGTGATGCATAAAATCAAATTTATTACCTAAGGGTTTTTTTTTTTTTTTTTCTATTTTAAAGGGTTCTGGCCATTTGAAGAAAAGAATTTGATTTAAAGGTAAACAGATACCTACCAGCCTACTCCCAACACTTTACAGGGCAAGCTGCAGGCAAAAATTCAACAGTAACAAATAGAAATCCTATATAAAAGTAAGTGCATTTCACTTGTCACCTTTGTTCTGTGGTTCCTGTGGAGGGAGTATCCGTATGGCTAGGGAGACTTCAATCCTAAGAAGTCTTTACTTGTGAAAATAAAACTTAGCTAATTAAGTTGTGCAAAATGTGAATCATAAAACAGAGATAGACATTTATGCCCTGAGCTTTAAAACCCATTATAGCTCTATGTGCGGGGAAAATGCAGGTGTCTTTGCAAGAGGCATTTGGAAGACTAGTTCTGAGGAAAATGTGAGAATAGGCACACTGCTGGCTGAAATAACCTCAATATCCCTTGCAGGAATGCTGAATCTGCTTCATTTAGAATGGGCCCCAAAGAATGTTTTTCACCCACTACTTATATAAATTTTCTGCCTAGGTAGTAAAATTGCAATATTTTGAAAATGCCTTTTAACCATATTTTTACATAGAAAACTTTTAAATATCCTTTTGAATTGATATATTTTTGTTTAAAGAACATTAAAGATTAGATTTTAAAGGTGACTCTTTCCCATACAGAAAGAAGTTAAAATGAAAAAAGACAAGCACCAATCAAGTCCAAAATTATAATTCTCAAACAAATTCTCCTGATAGTTGTTCAAGGTGATGGGGACATTTCCTGCTGATAATTTATACGGAAAAGAGTTCTGGAAGGAACTATTAATTGTGCAATGGGATTATGTCTCTCATTAAGAGTTTTTATTTCCATGAGCTATCCCATGCCCTATACCCTTCCTGGTAGCAAATTACATGCTTAGGGAAGCAACTCTTTCAGTAAACTAATGAGTGTATGATTGTAAGATATTTTTTATTCCCGTGTCATTACCTGGATTGAGTCAGTAAAACAAGGTCCCTAAATTGGCCTTTACCTTAACTACCTGAACACCTTGCGGGTGCTATCAAAATGTACTTAGCTGATTATTATTACCTCTTTTGATTTTGAATAATAATAATTTCAAATATTGCTCTTAAACTTGAATTTCTAGCCTTGATATGAATTTTACATACATTCTATTTTTTTTGTTTTGTTTTTGTTTTTGTTTTTTTGAGATGGAGTATTGTTCTTGTGGCCCAGGCTGGAGTGCAATGGCACAATCTCGGTTCACTGCAACCTCCGCCTCGCCAGTTCAAGTGATTCTCCTTTCTCAGCCTCCTGACAAGCTGGGATTACAGGCGCATGCCACCACGCCCAGCAAATTAATTGTATCTTTAGTAGAGACGGGGTTTCATCATATTGGTCAGGCTGGTCTCGAACTTCTGACCTCAGGTGATCTGCCCACCTCGGCCTCCCAAAGTGCTGGGATTACAGGCATGAGCCACCATGCCCGGCCTGCTATGTTTATTTTTAAACAGATGAATAAATTTCCTGTTGTAACTCATAACTTTATGACTTGTGTTAACAACGGTGAAGTTGGCTGGCATTAGGTAAAACTGGATGCCTGTCCTGTTTCAATATGAGTTTGAAAGCAAACAGGTTGTCTAGTGAAAAAAAAAGAAAGCAGACGGGCTTTTCAGAAACCTCACGTTCTTTCATCTCATGAAGTTTCCCCTTGAGACAAAGGATAAAAAGTAATGCAGAAGAAAGCAAGAGTCACAGTAAAATAAAACATCCTATTTCCAGTTAGAAATAGTGTATCTTTGTGAAACTGATGAATTGCCAATAACGTCTCTGCAAGTACATGGATTGACAATGTATTGTGTAATGTAGATCTTGATTTGGACTCTGATAATTCAATCTAACTTGCTTTCTTTGGTTGATACATCTTTCCTTGAAGGTAATCCCTGCTGTGATAGAGCAAGACTTAGGCCTACAGGGAGTAAAGGGCTTTCTTCGCTTAATAACATATCTAGTCGTTCCCTACAATCCTTTTAATTTGAGATTCACCACCTTCTTTCACAACTTCCAAATGCAGTCTCTGGTCCAGCTATTTTTGAATGACTGAACTCTTCCATTTCATAAAATTCACTTCCGCATGAACAGTTGGTTAATTTCCATGAGAGGCCACCAGAAGGCAGCTCATGCATAACTAAGTCCCTGCTGATCTGTAGAACAGCTACCAAATTGCTCAGATATCACAAGTAAGTACTCTTTTACAGAATTACTCAAGATTCTCTAGAGCCACAGTAGAACTTTATGCCTATGACATTCCCCTGAACTCCGTAAGGTAGGTATCAGTGTTCTTTTTCTGATTCTTTCTAAAGTGTCTTTGGTTAAGTTAGTACAGAATGGGTGTTCACTTACGGTAGTGTCCCAACTCACATAATCAGCAGTATAACAACTTTACCATACCTTTGCACAATGTAACCCATAACTTTAAGGGACAAAAAGCATATCTCGGAAAAAGTGTGTTGGCATCAGAGATTGGGTGTATGTACAAGACCATGTGAGTGGGGATTACTGTGTGTGGAAGTAAATGGTATTATCACCACATACTCATGCAAGCCAAAACCCTAGAAATCATCCTTAAAATCCCCTAAGATCCACAGCTATCTCTCACTACCAATTCCTATCAATTTTACCTTCCAATTAAATTTTGATTCTGTCCACTTCCGGTACTATAGTCCAAATAACCACCCATCATCAGACTACAACACAGCCTCAGCCTCCTAAAACTTCTCCCTGCATCCACATTTGTCTATTACATCCTATACCCCATATTAGTTAAGTAGAGTGATTTTTAGAAACACAATAGTTTTGATGATTTCCAGTTGTTCTTAGGATGAAGCCCAAAATTCTTAATCTGCCTTATGAAGGCCCTGAATGACTCTGCCTAGCTCTCTCCAGCCTAACCTCCTTACTCTCCCCATAGTTCTCTGTGCTCCAGCCACACAGGGCTTCTGTCAGCTTTCAAACTCAAGCTATTTCTTCTGCCTAGATTGCACTTCCACACACTTTCCCTGCTTCACCTGCTTAATTTCTACCAAGCATTTAAATTTCTTCTGAAATGTCAATTCTTTTGAGAAGTTTTTCTTGAATTTGCCCCAAGAAAACATTATGTCCCCTTGATGTATATTATAATAGCTCTGTTTCTTTCTTGCTATTCAGTTTTTAATTATATGTTTGTGCAATTATTTTGATTGATATCTATATGTATCACTAGAATATAAGCTCAGCACATGAGTTATGTTTTAGTCACCATCTTATGCCCAAAGACAGATAGTAAGTGCTTATTGGGTATATGTAAAGGGATGAACGAGAAGAATAAATGAACGAAAAACAGATACTGACACTCAAAACGGAGCCCATAGGTGCTGTGTCCTGTTATCTACTGAGTTATAAATGAATAATCCTTTAGATAGATGGGAGGCATATACAAACTTCCATTAAGTTCACCAGGAAGCGTGGGTCTTTTGAAACAAACACAGAAAGAAAGCATTGTTGTTTTTGTTAGTACAGATGGAAGGAGAAAACGGATTCATCATATTTAAGGGATAACAAGGGAGTAGGTAGAATGTTGTTAATATAGACGAACAAAACACAAAGTTAGGTAAGTTCACATTTTAGAAAGCTTTAAATGCTATTTAGAGAGAACATAGGCCACTGACAGCCAAACGCCATGTATGAGCAGGTAAGAAACCCAACAAATACAATTATGAATTGCACTGGAAATCAAGAGCAAATGGGGCTAGTTGGTTTGAATTTGGCTTGTTTAAAATATGCTCGCTTATCCATGAAGACCAAATACTGGAAACAAACCAGGTATCCCTCCAGAAGAGAACAGCTAAATGAAGCATATTATATGCATATAATAAAATATGAGTTGGCAATAAAAATAAGTATACTATTGTTGCAAAAAAGATTTTAGACAATTTAACACCTTTTCATGATGAAAAAATTTAACCAACTTCAAATAAAAGAGCATTATTTCAGTATAGTAAAGGCCACATATGAAAAGCCCACAGCTAACAAATTCCACTTAAAATTTCTAAACTAATAACTTAGCAAAGTTGCAAGATACAAAATCAACATGCAAGAAACAGTTGCTTTTCTATACATTAATAATGAACAATTGGAAAAAATAAAAAGCAATTTCATTTATAATAGCATCCAAAAAATGAACTACTTAAAAACAGACATAACCAAGGAGGCAAAACACTTGTACATTAAAAGCTACTAAACATTGCTGAAAAAATTAAAGGAGACACAAATAAATGGAAAGGTATCCTGTGTTCAAGGATTGGAAGACTTAATATTGTTAAGATGTCAACACCAGTTAAAGCAATCTACAGATTCAGTGCAAACCCTATCAAAGTTTCAATGGGATTTTTGGCAGAAATACAAAAATCTATTTGAAAATTAGTGGAATCTTAAGGGATTCCAAATAGTGAAAACAATCTCAAAAAAATATATAAATTTGGAGGTCTCACACTTCCTGATTTTGAAACTTATTACAAAGTGACAGTTATTAAAACAGTGTGGTAATGATTTAAACAGACATATAAACCAATTGAATAGAAGATGAGCCCACAAATAAACCCTCACATATATGATAATTTGATGTTTTATGAGGATATCAAGATCATTTAATAGAGCAAGAACAGTCTCTTCAAAAAATGATTCTGGAAAATGAAATATCCATGTGCCAAAGAATAAAGTTGGATTCTTACCTTACATTGTATACACAAAATAACTCAAAATTGATCAAAAACCTAAATGTAAGACCTGAAACTATAAAACTTCTGGAAGAAAACATGGAGGAAGTGCTTTATAACATTAAATTTGACAATGACTTCTTGAATCTGACACCAAGGCCCAGGCAACAAAAGCAAAACTAGACAAATGGGACTACAACAAATTAAAAAATCTGCTGTGCATCAAAGGACATAATCAACAGAATGAAAAGGCAACTGAAGGAAGGAGAGAAAATATTTGGAAACCACATACCTGATCGGGGATAACATCCAGAATATATTTTAAAAAAATGTATATGGTAGTTAATACTGAGTGTCAACTTGATTGGATTGAAATATACAAAGTATTGATCCTAGTTGTATCTGTGAGGGAGTTGCCAAAAGAGATTATGATTTGAGTCAGCAAGCTGGGGAAGGCAGATCCACCCTTAATCTGGTGGGCACTATATAATCAGCTGCTAGCGAATATAAAGCAGGCAGAAAAACGTGAAAAGGAGAGACTGGCCTAGCCTCCCAGCCTGTATCTTTTTCCCATGATGGATGGTTCCTGCCCTTGAACTTTGAACACCAAGTTCTTCAGTTTTGGGACCCAGACTGGCTCTCCTTGCTTCTCAGCTTGCAGACAGCTTATCGTGGGATCCTGTGATCATGTAAGTTAGTACTTAATAAATTTCCCTATATATATGTCCTATTAGTTCTGTCCCTCTAGAGAACCCTGACAAATATAGATTTCGGTACGAGAGTGGTTTTAGAGGAACAGAATATTAAGGATAGGGTTCTTTTGTTGGTTTTGGGGTTTCTGGAGTTGGCTGCTTAATAAGATTAGACCCCAAAATGCTAAGGACTCTACTTTTAATAGTATAGAGAACACTGATAGTCCTTCATGTGAACTATTTGGAGAGTTATGCAAAATGCATTTGACACTCCTGAGTCACCACTTGTGAGAGACAAGGAATTTAGTGACATTATACATATTACCTTTGACCATATGTGGAGAACCAAGGAATATGATGAAGTTGGTTGGTTGCTCCTAAGTTCAGTGGACAAAGTGATGAAAGAAAATGATAAACTCAGGGATTCTGTCCCCTGGCATCAGAAGCAGATACTGAGCCTCAAATCTGCTAAGATTGCCCTGAGTGAGTCTTACCTCCTGTAGAGAAAAAGCTAAAATTGTGAAAAAAAAACAGACACAAGTTCTTATCATGGAAGTGGCTGATCTGCAATGAAAGATGCATGCACAGCCTCACCAGGTGTCTACTGTTAAAGCGAGGGCATTGATTGGAAAAGAATGGGACCCTGCAACTTGGAATGGGGACATGTGGGAGGACACTAATGAAGCTGGGGGCATTGAGTTTGTAAAAGCTGATGAACCTTTTTTGCCAGAAGGAGTAGCTTCCCCATCCCCAGTAGTGGCTACATCCCCTCCCTAACCCATGCTGCCATCAGCCTTTCCACCTTTGTCTGAGGAGATAAACCCTGTGTTGCCTGAAGCAATGGTCATGCACTCCCCTGAGGCAGTTGCCAGGCTAAGTAATGTTGATTCTCCTCAGGAGCCACCTTCAACACCCATGTTTGCTTCTAGACCTATAACTAGACTAAAGTCCTAGTGGCCCCCTGGAATTGAGGTTGAGAGTGTGACCCATGAGGAGGTGTGCTACACTCGAAGAGAACTGTTTGAGTTCTCTAATTTATATAAACAGAAACCTGGAGAACAGGCATGGAAATGGATATTAAGTGTATGGGATAATGGTGGAAGGAGCATAGAGTTGGATCAGGCTGAATTTGTTGATTTGAGCCAACTAAGTAGGGACTTTGCTTTTAATGTTGTAGCTAGGGAAGTTAAAAAATGTTTAATGGTTTATTTGCTTGGTTAGGTGAAAAATGGATTAAAAGATGGCCCACTGTGAGTGAACTAGAAATGCCTGATCTCCCTTGGTTTAATGTAGAGAAAGGGATCCAAAGGCTTAGTGAGATTGGGACAGTGGAATGGATTAGTCACTTTAGACCTACACATCCCAGCTGGGAGGGTCCAGAAGATATATGCTTAACCAATGTCTTGCAAAAGAGATTTTTGAGGGCAGTACCTACGTCTCTGAAGAGCCCTATAATTGCTCTCCTCTGTACATCAGATCTAAAGGTGGAACCGTAGTCACTCAATAACAAAATTTAAATACAATGGGAATAATTAGAACCCGAGGTGGCAGGGGCCAAGTGGTGGAACTCAATCATCAAAGGCAATGTGAGCATAGCTACCGTAATGGACAGCAGAGGCAAAACCACAATCAGAATAGTCTGACTCTTGTAGATCTCTGGCATTGGCTAATTAATCATGGTGTTCCTAGAAGTGAAATTGATAGGAAGCCTACTGCATTCTTACTTAATTTATACAAGCAGAAAAATTCTAGGTCGAAAGGACAAAAGACTAATTTGAATTATAAAAACAGAGGATCATAGCCCCTCAATCAATCTCCAGAACTGAGCCAGTTTCCAGACCCAGAATCCCTTGAATGAAGGGGAGGCTGGGCCCCCTTGAGGAAGGACCACACTACATTACCAACAATTTATGCAATGAATCTTTCTCCCATCCTTCCCCAAGGAGACCTCTGGCCTTTTACCAGGATAACTGTGAATTGGGGAAAGGGAAATGATCAGACATTTTAGGGACTACTGGACACTGCCTCTGAGTTGTTGATTCCAGGGGACCCAAAACATCATTGTGGTCCTCCAGTTAAAGTAGAGGCTTATGGAGGTCAGGTAATTAATGGTGTTTTAGCTCAGGATAGACTTACAGTGGGTCCAGTGGGTCCCCAGACGACTCATCCTGTGGTCATTTCACCAGTGCCAGAATGCATAATTGGCATAGACATACTTAGCAGCTGGAAGAACCCCCACATTGGCTCCCTGACTGGTAGGGTGAGTGCTACTATGGTGGGAAAGGCCAAATGAAAGCCATTAGAGATGTCTCTATCTAGAAAAATTGTAAGTCAAAAACAAAAACAATATCACATCCCTGGAGGGACTGCAGAGATTAGTGCCACCATTAAGGACTTGAAAAATGCAGGGGTGGTGATTTCTGCCACATCCTCATTCAACTCTCCCATTTGGTCTATGCAGAAGACAGATGGACCTTGGAGAATGACAGTGGATTATCGTAAGCTTAAGAGAGTGGTGACTCCAATTGCAATTGCTGTACCAGATGTGGCTTAATTGCTTGAGCAAATTAACACATCTCCTGGTACCTGGTATGCAGCCATTGACTTGGCAAATGCCTTTTTTCTCCATTCCTGTCCATAATGCCCACCAGAAGTGTTTTGCCTTCACCTGTCAAAGCCAGCAATATACCTTTGCTGTCCTACCTCAGGAGCATATCAACTTTCCAGCTTTGTGTTATAATCTTATTCGGAGAGACCTTCATCACTTTTCACTTCTGCAATATATCACATTGGCCCATTATATTGATGACATTATGCTGATTGGATACAGCGAGCAAGAAGTAGAAAACACGCTGGACTTATTGATGAGACCATTGCATGCCAGAAGATGGGAAATAAATTTGACAAAATTCAAGGAGCTTCTACCTCAGAAAAATTTCTAGGGGCCCAGTGGTGTTTGGCCTGTCGAGATATTTATTCTAAGGTGAAGGATAAGTTGCTGCATTTGGCCTCTCCTACAACCAAGAAAGAGGCACAATGCCTAGTGGGCCTATCTGGATTTTGGAGGCAACACATTCCTCATTTGGCTGTATTACTTTGGCCTATTTATCGAATAACCTGAAAGGCTGCCAGTTTTGAGTGTGGTCCAGAACAGGAGAAGGCGCTACAACAGGTTCAGGTTGCTATGCAAGCTGCTCTGCCACTTGGGCCATATAACCCAGCAGATCCAATGGTGCTTGAGGTGTCAGTGGCAGATAGGGATGCAGTTTTGAGCCTTTGGCATGCCCCCATAGGTGAATCACAGAGGAGGCCTCTAGGATTTTGGAGCAAGGCCCTGCCATCTTCTGCAGGTAACTACTCTTCTTTTGAGAGACAGATCTTGGCCTGTTACTTGGCTTTGGTAGAAACTGAACATTCGGCTATGGGTTATCAAGTCACCATGCAACCTGAACTTCCTACCATAAACTGGGCACTTTCTGACCCATCTGTGGGTCATCCACAGCAGCATCCCATCATCAAATTGATGTGGTATATAGGTGATCAGGCTCGAGCAGGTCCTGAAGGCACAAGTAAGTTAAATGACGAAGTGACTCAAATGCCCATGCTCTCCCATTCTACCACCCTGCATTCTCTCCTGCAGCCTGCACTGATGGCCTCACGGGGAGTTCCCTATGATCACTTGACAGAGGAAGAGAAGACTAGGGCCTGGTTCACAGATGGTTCTGCACAATATGCAGGCACCATCCAAAAGTGGACAGCTGCAGCACTACAACCCCTTTCTAGGACATCCCTGAAGGACAGTGGTAAAGGGAAATCGGAAGATGTGGGAACAGTGGGCAGAGCTGTGAGCAGTGCACCTGGTTGTGCACTCTGCATGGAAGGAGAATCAGCCTCTTTGCCCAGCCACCCCTGTCATTGTCCAATGGTCCCAGGAACAAAGTAGCTATGGTGGCAGGGATGGAGGTTAGGCATGGACTCAGCAACATGGACTTCCACTCACCAAGGCTGACCTGGCTATGACCACTGCTGAGTGCCCAAGTTTCCATCAGCAGAGACCAGCACTGAGCCCTCGATATGGCATGATTCCTCTGGGTGATCAGCCAGCTACCTTGTGGCAGGTTGATTATATTGGACCTCTTCCATCATGGAAAGGGCAGATGTTTATCCTCACCAGAATAGACACTTACTGCAGATATGGGTTTGCTTATTCTGCACGCAATGCTTCTGCCAAGACTACCATCTGTGGACTCACGGAATGCGTTATCCACCATCATGCTATTCCACACAGCATTGCCTCTGACCGAAATACTCACTTTACAGCTAAAGAAGTGCGGCAGTGGACTCGTGCTCATGGAATTCACCGGTCTTACCATGCTCCCCATCATCTTGAAGCAGCTGAATTGACAGAATGGCCTTTTGAAGTCACAATTACAATGCCAACTAGGTGACAATACTTTGGAGGGCTGGGGAAAAGTTCTCCAGAAGGCCATGTATGCTCTGAATCAGCATCCAATATTTGGTATTCTTTCTCTCATAGCCAGAATTCACAGGTCCATGAATCAAGGTGTGGAAATGGATGTGGCAACACTCACCATCACCCCTAGTGATCCATTAGCAAAACTTTTGCTTCCTGTTTCTGTGACATTACATTCTGCTGGTCTAGAGGTCTTAGTCCCAGAGGGAAGAATGCTTCCATTAAACTGGAAGATAGGATTGCCACCTGGACACTTTGGGCTCCTCCTACCATTAAGGCAACAGACTACGAAGAGAGTTGCACTGTTGGCTAAGGTGATGACCTGGGCTATCAAGATGAAATCAGTCTACCACTCCACAATGGAGGTAAGAAATGCATGGAATACAGAAGATCCATTGGTGTGTCTCTTAGTATTACCATGCCCTGGGATTAAGGTCAATGGGAAACTACAACAGCCCAATCCAGGCAGGACTGCAAATGGCCCAGACCCCTCAGGAATGAAGGTTTGGGTCACTCCACCAGGAAAAAGTAAAACACAACCTGCTGAGGTGCTACCTGAAGGCAAAGGGAATACAGAATGGGTGGTAGAATGAGGTAGTCATCAATACCAGCTATGACCACGTGACCAGCTGTAGAAACATGGACTGTAATTGCCATGAATATTTCCTCTTTCTTTTGCTAAAAACATGTTTATGCATGTATACACTTGTACTAAGAAAATATCTTCATTGTATTTCCTTTTCCTTCATCATGTGACATGAGATTGACTGACTTCATATCAGCATTTAAGTATTGTTAACATTATGTAATAGTATTTGAGTTGGGGATTGGTATGTTTCCAGTTGTATGAAAGATAACTGTATCATATTAGGCATAATTATGGCCTTATTGTGTTTACTGGAAGATTATATATTATCTCAGGTGTGTATGGGTTCAAGCTGACAATGGGTGGACTTATGATGGTTAATACTGAGTGTTAACTTTATTGGATTGAAGGATGCAAAGTATTGATCCTGGGTGTGCCTGTGAGGGTGTTGCCAAAAGAGATTAACATTTGAGTTAGTGGCCTGGGGAAGGCAGATCCACCCTTAATCTAGTGGGCATAATCTAATCAGCTGCCAGCAAATATAAAGCAGGCAGAAAAATGTGAAAAAGAGACACTGGCCTAGCCTCCCAGCCCACATCTTTCTCCCATGCTGGATGCTCCTTCTGTTCCCCCTGCCCGTGGACATTAGACTCCAGATTCTTTGGCTTTTGGACTCTTGGACTTACACCAGTGTTTTGCTGGGGGTTCTTGGGCTTTTGGCCACAGACTGAAGGCTGCATTGTCAGCTTCCCTGCTTTTGAGGCTTTTAGACTCAGACTGAGCCTCTACTGGCTTCTTTCTTCCCCAGTCTGCAGATGGTCTGTCGTGGAACTTCACCTTGTGATTGTGTGAGCCAATTCTCCTTAATAAACTCCCTGTCATATATACATATATCCTATTTGTTCTTTCTCCCTGGAGATCCCTAATACATGCACTGTTGGTGAAAATGTAAAATGTTACAGCCACTGTGAAAAACTATACATGTTTCCTTAAAAAGTTAAAAATATAGCTACCATACAACTCAGGATGTCAAAGAGATATTTGCATGCCCATATTTGTAGCAGCATTATTTACAGTAGCCAAGAGGTAGAAGCAATCCAATGTCTATGGATTAATGGATAAACAAAATGTGGTCTATACATATAATGGAATATTATTCAGCCTTAGAAAAGGCTACATATCACATACTACAACATGAATAAACCTTGAAGACATTATGCTAAGTGAAATAAGTCAGTCACAAATGTATGATTCCACTTACATAAGGTATCTAAAGTAATCCAATTTATAGAAACTGAAAGAAAATAGTGGTTTCCAGGGGCCAGAGGGAGGGGGAAATAAAATGTTGCTTAATAGTTATGGAATTTTAGTTTTGTAAGATGAAAAAGTTCTGGAGATCCATTGCATGACAATGTGAATGCACTTAATACTATTCAGCACTAAACTCAAACATTGTTAAGATGGTAAATTTTATGTTGTGTGTTCTTTACAATTAAAAAAATGAACATACTGATAATACATGCAACAACTTTGATTAATCTGAAAAAAACATGGATCTATATCAAAAACATTACTTTGAGTGAAAGAAGCCTTACATAAAACACAATTCTATGTGACTTCATTTATATAAAGTTCTAAAAAAAGGCTAAAATACTCTATTTAAAAAAATGACAGGGTTCAGGACATGTTACCCAAAATATGGCACATAGGTCGCACATTGAGTATTTTAAGCTGGAGAAAATTAAAAAAAAAAAAAAAATAGAAGCAGAAAGGTCTCTCTGACCTTCTCCTACCCCCTCTCTCCTAAAGTGGACCATTGAAACTAGAACTCCCCTCATCCCCTTATTTCTGAAGTGGGCCATACAACCCAGCTAACCTTCCCCTGAAATAGGTTATAAGACTCTCATTCTAGATGGGTCCTCCCTACACCCACAGGACAGGAATGAAGACAGAGACAGATAATAACCTGATAAAACAGGCCTTACTAAATCCCTCCTTAGCCCAGCTTATTACCATTAGATCATATCTTTTTGTCCTCCAATCATATTTCTACATGACTGTCCCTAAAAATACTCAGATTTCCCTGTTTCTTTGGGTCTTAACTTCTGAAGGCTCCTGTGTCACATAAAACTAATGTCAAATAAATTTGTATCTTTTTCTCTTACTGTGTTTTGCTATAGGGATCTCAGCCGTGGACCTTGTGATGGGTGAGGAAAATATATTACTTCTTCTCCCCTACAAATATTAGATGATATTTGATGTTAGGGGATAGAAGTTTAGGGTTATGGAAAGGGATTGGCTGGGAAGTGCCTTCAGGAAATTTATGGGGTAGTGTTCTAGATCTTGATAGCACTTGGATTCCATAGGTATTACATTTTGTCAAAAGTCCTCAAGCATTATACTTAAGGTGTGTGTGTGCATGTAACTATTCAAATTTTACCTCATAAAAGAAAACATAAAAAAATGTTTAACTTCCTGTAGTCCCAGCTACTCGGAGAGGCTGAGGCAGGAGAATAGCGTGAACCCGGGAGGCGGAGCTTGCAGTGAGCTGAGATCGCGCCACTGCACTCCAGCCTGGGTGAAAGAGCGAGACTCCGTCTCAAAAAAAAAAAAAAAAAAAAAAAAGTTTAACTTTATTTAATAATATGTATTTGTCAGAGTAAAGTATACTGATAGTTGCAACTTATTTTAAAATGCATTTAAAATAAGACAGATTTAGTGGCTGGATAGAGAAAAGGATAAATGCTTAGATAGGTAATAAAGTAAGCATAGCAAAATATTAACTGGAGAGTATAGTGGTCAGCATATAGATGCTTATTTTATAATTCTTTGATTTTTTTCTATGTTTGAGCATTTTCTTAATGAAATGTCAGAAAAATATGGTAATTTCAGCCAAGTTCAACTGTACCCTGAGGGCCCACCTATAGACCCCTACTGAACCATCCACAGATTCCTACCATAGCACTTACCTAATTGTATAGCTTTTTAGTTGTTTTATTTTGCTACTTCCTCCACCCTACTAGAAATCTATTGAGGACTGATACTGTGTCTTATCTTTGTATTCTTGATGTCTAGCATCATATTTGAAAACTGTATTAAATAAATCCTCAGTATTGTGATCAGTAAATTACTATGCATTTATTAAATTAACAAACATATCCTTGGTTCTTATCACTATCATTCGTTGAGTGCCTACCATATGCCAAGCAAAGCACCTTGGTATGTACTTTACCCACATTACCTCATTTAAGTTTCAAAACAACTTATGGCTTATATGTTATTAATTAAATTTTATGGTTAAAACAACCGAGACTCTCGTAAGTTAAATAATTAAACCAAATCATAGAGCCAGTAAGTGGTAGAATCGGAATCCAGCTTATCATTAACTCCAAAATCCATGCTATGAGCCACTTTAAACTTTACACTATTTCTAGGCATGAATTCACATTTTCTACTTTATTAGTGTTCTGTGCTAGGCACCAGAGAAGCCAAGAGGAAATTAAACGTCCATGAACAGAGGAAAATGCAAAATGTGCAGCAAGTAAATGTGTGTGTCTAAATGAGTTCTCATACAACACATAATGCACATAAAATCTTTTTTGAAAGCTTCAGGGAGGTGTGTAAGAATGACTGAATTGTGTCCCCTCCTGCTACATGTGCATGCACATACACATACTCACACAGAGGTACATATGTGCTTCCCACATAACTGTTTTCATCAAACGAAATTCATAGAAAACACTTCTTCCTTCTTGCTGTTCTAGAGCATTTGGGGTGGGCACCTGAGTACATTCTTTTGCAAATGATGGCTTTGCCTCAAGAGACAGATTAATTGGTTTCCATGGTCAGCTACATTCTTAGAGAAAAATCTGTCAATAAAGGAGAATAGAAAAAAGCAAAACCCTGTGTGTCTCTTTTTTTTTAAACAGTATTGAGTATTTTGGATGAAAAATTGTGTATGAATATGTGACAAACTTCTTATTCAGCTTATCCTTCATAAAAAGGGATTTCAAAATCAGAATTCAGGCTGTTACATTTTGGGGTATCCAAAGGAATATTTTTCTCTAATTATATTAATATGTATGTTATACTAAGTTATAATACTTACAACAGCTAGAATTTACTGAGCATTTACTATGGGCCAGGCCCTATACTACAGGTGTTACTTCATTCAGTAATGTAACTTTTCAAAACGAATTTATGAGGAAGACACTAATATTATTAATTTCATCTTACAAATGAAGATATTTGGTGTCAGAAAGGAAGGACTTGTTCACTGTCACAGAAGAAGTGGTTAAGCCCACACTCCACTCAGGACTAACTGACTTTAGAGCCCACATGTTCAATTGTTCTACTACACAAAGATATTGATTCACTCCCATCCTACAGAAGGGAAGAAAGCAGAAGCAACCTAACAGAACATTCAGCAACAACAAGCAAAATGGGGGAAAATATTTGTAAATCATATTTTGGATAAGATATTGTTATCCAGAATATATACAGAATTCTTATGTTTTAACAATAAAAAGACAAATAGCCTAAGTTTAGAATTACCAAAGTACCTGAATAAGCATGTCTCCAAAAAAGACAAATATGACCAATAAGCATATAAAAAGATGCTCAACATCATTTGTCATCAGGGAAATTCAAATCAAAACCACAATGAGATATCACTTTACACCCTGTAGGATGGCTAGAATTAAAAAGACAGATAATTACAAGTGCTGACAAGGATACGGAGAACTAGATCTCTCATATATTGTTGGTGGGAATGTAAAATGGTGAAGTCACTTTGAAAAATATTTGGTAATTTCTTAAAATGTTAAACATAAAGTTATCATATGACCCAGAAATTTTACTCCTAGGTATGTATCCAAGAGAAATAAAAACATACGTACACTCAAAAAATTGCACAAGAATGTTAATACCATCATTACCATAAATGGCCAAAAGTGGAAATTATCCAAATATTGATTAATTGATAATAGATAAATAAAATGTGGCATATCCATATGAAGAAGTTCAACAGTAAAAAGAAATGAAGTACTGATACATGCTAGAACATGGATTGCTAGAACATGGATTAACTTTGAAAATATTATGCTAACTGAAAGAGATCAGTGACAAAGAAACACGTTATATGATAAAATTTAAATGAAATGCCCAGAATAGGTCAATCTATAGAGGATGGGGGTTGGTGGATAATAGCTATAGTATTGTCAATATGTTAAAATTAGGTTGGAGTGATAGTTGCATAATTCTGTAAACATAATAAAAAACACTGAATTTATACTTTAAATGTGTGAATTTTACGGTATGTGAAATACATGTTAAAGCTGTGGAAAAAATAGAAAACAAGTGAATATAACCAAAAGTTTTATTTAGTTGTTATTTTCATTGTTCTCTTAATCTTTAGATAAAATTAAACCTGAGCTCAATTGTTTTTAAATGTGATATTTTTCTGACACATCTAATTGTGTTGTCTTTTACTTTAATAGTATAAGCATAGTATAAATATAACAATAATTATAATAATAAAGCATAGTATAAGTGAATACTAAGTGATATGCCAAATTTTAGCAAAAGAAAAACTGTGTTTACAAGAGTCATAATGCTTTATATACTGCAGGAAATTAAATGGGACACATCTTCAACTGAAGGAAGTATATTTCAATTTATATTTGAATATAGTTTACTAAAATTGAAAAAATATTTGGAAGTTATATTATAAAGAACATATGTATATCATTTGGAAATTACAGCCTTTAAAATCCTTAAAACTTTTCCTTTTGGAAGAGTTCATTATCTATATCCATGATGTACCACAGACTAAATTAAGGTAGCTTAATAGTAGAAGCTGAAGTCCTCCTCTTCCTTCACTTCCTTCTCTTCTTCCCTTTTTCTTTACAATCATTGCCATATATAGAGTGCTTGCTATGCTGAGCACTTTAAAACTAGCATCTCATCATCTCATTCTGCAACAGCCCCATGAGGTAGATACTATTATTATCATCCTTTTACAGATGAGGTGTGATTCACCTCATTGTCCAAGTTCACACAGCTAATAAGGGATGAAATCAAGAATCAATCATAAGCGAAGTGACTTCAAAATAAATCTTTTTAGCACTTGCCTTTTCTGTATTGAGAAGTAATGCCTTTTGGCAAAGTTAATAGCTCTATGGGCATGACAAAGATCTACACTTAAGTAGTTCATCTGAAGGAAAATAATCGGATAAAAATCTATTTAAGTTCATTGACTTACACAGGTCATAAAAACCTTGCCAAATCTTGTATTTAGCCCTTTTGCCTCCCTTTTACTAATTTTGGCTAATTGTTTGTTTTTGAGATGGAGTCTTGCTCTGTAGCCCAGGCTGGAGTGCAGTGGCACAATCTCGGCTCACTGCAGCCTCCCCATCCCGGGTTCAAGTGATTCTCCTGCCTCAGCCTCCTGAGTACCTGGGATTACAGGCATGTGCCACTATGCCTGGCTAATTTTTATATTTTTAGTAGAGACGGGGTTTCACCATGTTGGCCAGGCTGGTCTCAAACTGCTGACCTCAAGTAATTTACCTTGCCTTGGCCTCCCAAAGTGCTGGGATTACAGGCATGAGCTACTGTACCCGGACAATTTTGGCTAATTTTTTGACATACATGGAAAATTTTTCCATCTTGGTCCAGCAAAGCACATCTTTTACTTTTTCCAATTTGTATCTCAAAGAAACTTTTTCAAAATGAATTTGTTAGTTAAACAGATCACTCTATTCTGCCAGCACTCCTCTAAAATCAAGTATCTACTCAGACTTTGGATTTATTAAATAGTATGGCGGTTAGGAAGATGAGTATCCTATATTCTGGATCTTTCCAATTCCTTGGGCTCCCATCCTTCAGCCTTCCCAGGAACCATGCAGCCCAATGTAAATGAAGCAGAAACTAAAGAAAAACAAAGGATCAGATTATCCCCCTCTGTGTTGAGGGAGGTATACTGGGAACATTCACCCATACTTGAAGAAAATATTGACCACAGAGATTTCCTTTAAGCAAACATGATGTCTTACAGCTGTTGCTTTTGAGAAAAGTAATGGTGGATTCTTCAGTAAGCACAGGGCATTAAATAGATAATTAAGAAAATGATAGGAACTACTCCCAACATTGAGACCAGGAGACAATCACTTCTCAAGTTTTCTCCTGACCCTTATATTGCTGCCATTGAGGCAATTGAAATTTACTTGATTCTAGAGTAAAATATATATATATTTTTTTTCTTTTCTTTTTTTTTTTTTTTGAGACGGAGTTTTGATCTTTTAGCCCAGGCTGGGGTGCAATGACACAATCTCTGCTCACCGCAACCTCCGCCTTCTGGATTCAAGAGATTCTCCTGCCTCAGCCTCCTGAGTAGCTGGGATTACAGGCATGTGCCACCATGCCCAGCTAATTTTGTATTTTTAGTAGAGGCGGGGTTTCTCCATGTTGGTCAGGCTGGTCTCGAACTCCCGACCTCAGGTAATCCACCCACCTTGACCTCTCAAAGTGCTGAGATTACAGGCATGAGCTATCGTGACAGTCCAGTAAAATATATTTCAAAGTATCACCCCTCCTCCTGCTCCTAGAATTCATTATCTTGTGTAGACTGATGATCCTTCCTGTACTTTTGATGAATTCCCTAGTCAGCAGAAGTAATGTTAATGAAACATGAAAAGTCAACATTAATTAGTTAATGAAAAAAACTCTCTTCTAATTACTATGTGTGTCTGACATTTTGCCCTCACTGAAATATACATGAAAACTAATTAATGGGTTTAATGCTGCACTTTTTTTTTTTTTTTTTTTACGACATTCTTAAAACAGATTTGGCAAAAAGTGTAACAAGTCCCAATCAAACATTCTCTTGAGGGCAGTTTTCAGCGTGGAATTCCTGCCTGGGATGCATCCATTCCTACCTGAGTAATGTCTGTTGAGGGATGACAGCATATGTGTGGTAAGATAGCTATGGCCTAAAAAGTCACTCTGCCTTAATACCAGAGAGAAGTCCCTTCCTATCTTTTGTACAATTATTGCATTTTACCCTCCATTCTATTTATAAACTGCGAGATAGTACATTTGACATATCATGTAAAAATGGTTTTTAATTTTTGTCTAAAGAAATTCAAAATATTTTCCTGGGTGAAGCATAAAATGTTTTCTCTCATTTTTTTCTGTTTCAGGTATAGAATATGGACACTTGTATAATTTCTCTCATGAGTATTATGGGAGTTCCACTTTAATTCCACTAAGCATACTAAAATTAAAGTATTCATCAGTGGCTTAATGAGGCCATTACCATGTGTTTCTATTACAAACAGGGTAATGTATATATTCAGTAAGTAATCTTGAGAACAATTCTCTAAATACAGTAGTCCCCCATTATACATGGTTTTGCTTTCTATGATTTCAGATACTCACAGTTACCCATACTAAAAATAGGTGAGTATTAGGTTGATGCACCAAATATACTACAGGAAGATATTTTGAGAGAGAGAGAGACTACATTCACGAAACTTTTATTCTAGCATAGTGTTATAATGGTTGTATTTTATTATCGGTTGTTGTTAATTTTTTATTCTGCCTAACTTATAAATTAAACTTGGCATAGGTATGTATGTATAGAAAAAAAAAAAAAACAGTATATAGAGTTAGGTACTATCTGCGTTTTCAGGCATGCAAAACACATCTTGTAATGTATCCCCCACAGATAAGGGGGAATTTTATATGATCTAAACACTTATTCTCTTTGGGCTAGCCTTCATTGAACATGTATCATGCTTATTTAGGGGACCAAAAAAGTATACTTAATGAAAAAACAACTAACCTCTTTGCCTTAGTTGTTTGTATCCTTTTGTCTATTTTTTTCTTCAGGTATATCTTAAATTTATTTGTATTCCCATCTTTAATGGTTATTTCTAACATTTTGTTGGTGGTGGTGTTCATTTGCATTTATCCCTAATTTCGCCTCAACTCATCTCCATATTTAAATTTTAATCTTCTTGTTCTGCTTTCATCATTTCTTGTATCAGATAAAAACAAACCCAGGCTTATGTAAAAAGAAACTTTTTTCCCAAAAGACAATTGCAATAAGAAAAATACTCTGATCTCATGATCTGAAACTGTCTCAAAATCAAACAGAAATAAAATGTTCTTTTCTTTTTTCTTTTCTGTTCTTTTAAAAAAGGGAGTTCTTACAGGGCTAGCCGGAAATAATGAGGGGAAATTAGTCAAAAGATTGAAAGGAAACAGCATGGCCATGATGATCTGATAGGAAATGTTTCTCACTATGCTCACTCCATTTCAATTTTTAGGATTCATTGCTTCTTCGTCATGATTCTCCAGACAAAGAGAACTAACAGAGTGTGTGTGTGTGTGTGTGTGTGTGTGTGTGTGTGTGTGTGTGTGTGTGTGTGTGTGTAGAGAGAGAGAGAGATTTTAATTTTAATGAACTGGCTTACACAATTGTGGAGGCTTGGTAAGACCAAAGTTTGCATGGCAGGCTAGCAGGCTGGAGACTCAGGAAGGAGATGCTGTTTGAGACTGCTGGCAAAATTTCTTCTTGCTCTAGGGAAGTCAGTCTTCATTCTATTAAGACCTACAACTGATTGAATAAGACCCACTTATATATGGAGAGAGTAATCTGCTTTACTCAACGTCCACAGTTTAAATGTTAATTTCATCAAAAAATAAAATAAACATGTTCACGGAAACATCCAGAATAATGTTTGACCAAAGGTCTGGATAACTAGCCAAGTTGACATATAAAATTAACACACTGTTTAAGGCGGACATTCTGCATTTCAGTGCTTGTTCAGACTTGAGGCAAGCCAAAGTTCAAGAGCCCGTGTGGCAGAGAAAAGCCTGATTAAAATTTGATCAAGACAAATCAGAGAGTAAGAAATATAAATTGTGAGCACTTGGTCATTGTTTTTCTTCAAACTTCAGTTTCCTGGATATGTTTGTCAAATTCAATACAAACTGAGTAAGTACTTCAAAGACTATATTCCCTAACAAAACATATAGTCTGGGATAGAGAGATAGAGAGATTCAAAACTTCTAGCTTTGTTTCCTGACATATTACTTGAGATAAGAGCATCAGAAGAGTTCCCTGAGGAACTATTTTGAAGAAAAGATATTTCAGTAGGTTAGGTAATGTCATTAAAACAGAAAGCAGATGTTTTGAAAATTCAATTAAGAGGGTCAAATATCTCATAAATTACCAATGACATTAGATGATATAATTCATTAAGAATCATAAGTGGTTATTCAATAGTTATTGTGTGTTTACTGTGGGATGGCACTGTGCAAAGCAATGGCATTTCATATAAGGTTAAACAAAATGGGGCTCTTTCCTGACATTGTGGAGGTTACACTACAGTAGGGAGAGAGACTTGAGTCACATAATCACATATCTCCATATCCTATGAGTGCTATAAAATATTACATTGCTGAAGTTGCTTCTCAGCTTAAGAAGCTTTTGAGCTGAGATGATAGGGTTTTCTAGATATAGAATTATGTCTTCTGCAAACGGTGATAGTTTGACTTCCTCTCTTCCCATTTGAATGTTCTTTATTTTCTTCTTTTGCCTTATTGCTCTGGCCAGATCTTCTAATACTATGTTGAATAGAAATGGTGAGAGAGGGCATCCTTGTCTTGTGCCAGTTTTCAAGGGGAATGCTTCCAGATTTTGCCCGTTCAGTAAGGATATAAAATCAATGTGCAGAAGCCACTAGCATTTCTATACACCAACAACAGTCAAGTCAAGAGCCAAATCATGAACAAAGTCCCATTTAAATTTGCAATGAAAAGAATAAAATACCTAGAAATACAGCTAACAAGTGAAGTAACGTATCTCTACAGGGAGAACTAGAAACCACTGCTGAGAGATGACACAAACAAGTGGATAAACATTCCGTGCTTATAGATAGGAAGAATCAATATCATTAAAATGGCCATACTGGCCAAAGCAATGTATAGACTCAATGCTATTCCCATTAAACTACCATTGATGTTCTTTAGAGAACTAGAGAAAACTATTTTAAAATTCATTTGAAAACAAAAAAGAGCCCAAACAGCTGAAGCAATCCTAAGCAAAAAGAACAAAGCTGGGGGCATCATATTACCTGACTTCAAACTATACTAGAGGGCTACAGTAACAAAAACAACATGGTACTATTATGAAAACAGACACATAGACCAATAGAACAGAATACAGAACCAATAAATAAGACTGCAAACCTACAACTATCTGATCTTTGACAAACCTGACAAAAACATGCAATGGAGAGAAGACATCCTATTCAATAAAAGGTGCTCAGATAACTGGCTAGCTGTATGCAGAAAATTGAAACTGGACCCCCTTCCTTACACCATATACAAAAAAATAATTCAAGATGGATTAAAGACTTAACTGTAAAACCTAAAACTATAAAAACCCTTGAAGACAACCTAGGCAATAGCGTTCAGGACATAGGCACAGACAAAGATTTTATGACAAAGATTACAAAAGCAATTGCAACAAAAGCAAAAATTGACAAATGAAATCTAATGAAAGAGCTTCTGCATAGCAAAATAAACTATCAACAGAGTAAGCAGACAATCTACAAAATTAGAGAAAATTTTTACTAACTACGCATCTGACAAAGGTCTAATATTCAGCATCTATAAGGAACTTAAACACATTTACAAGAAAAAACAAACAACTCCATTAAAACGTGGGCAAAAGACAGGAACAAACAATTTTCAAAAGAAGACATACATGTGGCCAACAAGCATCTGAAAAAAAAATGCTCAACATCATTGATCATTAGAGTAATGCAAATCAGAACCACAGTGAGATACCAGCTAACACCAGTTAGAATGGCTATTAAAAAGTCAAAAACAAACAAACAAAAACAGATGTTGGCAAGGTGGTGGTGAACTAGGAACGCTTATATACTGTTGGTGGGAGTGTAAATTAACTCAACCATTCTGGAAGGCAGTGTGGCAATTCCTTAAAGACCTAAAGTCAGAAATACCATTTGACCCAGCAATCCCATTACTGGGTATATACCTCCAAAAATATAAATTGTTCTATTATAAAGACACATACACACGTATGTTCATTGCAGCACTATTCACAATAGCAAAGACATGGAAACAGCCTAAATGTTCATAAATGGTAGACTAAATAGAAAAATTTGGTATAGGTACACCATGGAATACTACATGGCCATAGAGAAGAATGAGATAATGTTCTTTGCAGCAACATGGATGGAGCTGATGAATATTAACTTTAGCAAACTAATGCAGAAACAGAAAACCAGATACCACATGTTCTTGCTTAAAAGTGGGAGCTAACTGATGAGAACACATGGACGCATAGAGGGGAACAGCAGACTCTGGAACCTATCAGTGGGTGGAGGGCGGGAGGAGAAAGATGTTTGGGAAAAATAACTCATGTGTACTAGGCTTAATACCTAGGGGATGAAATGATCAGTACAAAAAAAAAAAAAAAAAAAGAAAAACCATGACAAACATTTGCCTATGTAAAAAACCTGCACACCCTCCACATGTATCCCTGAACTTAAAATAAGAGTTAAAAACAGATTAAATTGCTTACTTAAATGTATATGTGTGTAAGCATGCCTATGAAAGTATAAATACAACATGCATATAAAATATATGCTACCACGTGTTTTATCTTGCAAGTCAGTTGAGGTATCAATATAATCTCTAGCTTTGAATTGCAGAACTATTCATATGGCTGGAAGTAAAGGAAAAAAACTGTTTTTTCTTTAAATTACATGATCTTTTATAGCATTTACATAGAATATTCCTTTAGCCTAAAATACTTTCTTTCCAAGTTATGTCTACTTGGAAAAAATTCTACACCTCTTTCAAGACACAATTCAAATGTCACATTCTCTTTCTTTATTCCTATTTAGGTAGTTAATTGTTCCCTAATCTGTGTTTTTATAGCACTTTGCATACACAGCATTTTATTTCCTTTCATGTTAAGTTTTATTTATTTGTTTACTTCTATTTCTCTCCCATCGAACTATGATCTGCTTGAGAACAACAACCATGTTTTTTTGAGCTTTGCAAATTAAAGCCTAGCATGGCATCTGCTGATACACAATAAGTGTGTTGAATGAATAAATAAATGAATCAGCATGTCCTGAAATTCAACTGTATGTTGCCTGGATGTTTGCAATGTTTATCACTCAGAATCACCTAGGTTATGTGGCAGAAACATAGGCTTAAAACACAAAAAGTTTATTTATCCCTCACACTACATGCTCAACGTGGATCTGTAGACAAAATTTCTCATCATAGTCACTCAAGACCAAAGTTTACAGAGAAGACACTGTCTTGAATTTTGCTAGTCACCATGTCAGAAGGAAAATCAATGCTTAAAGGGTTTGAAAAAACAATGCATATTCAGAGGGGAGACTTGTTACTTCCACTCACAGTCCATTGATAAAGCTGGTCATCAGGCATACCCAGTCATAAAGGAGACAATAACAAATTGTCTCTGTTTGCAGACGACATGATCCTATATTTAGAAAACACCATCATCTCTTCCCAAAAGGTCCTTAAGCTGATAAGCAACTTCAGCAAAGTCTCAGGATACAAAATCAATGTGCAAAAGTCACAAGCATTACATTACACCAACAGTAGACAAGCAGGGAGCCAAATCATGACTGAACTCCCATTCACAATTGCTACAAAGAGAAGAAAATACCTATGAATACATCTAACAAGGGATGAGAAGGTCCTCTTCAAGAAGAACTACAAGCTACTGCTCAAAAAGAATTCATAGAGGACACAAACAAATGGAAAAACATTCCATCCTCATGGATAGGGGGAATCATATCATGAAAATGGCCATACTGCCCAAAGTAATTTACAGATTCAATGCTATTCCCATCAAACTATTATTGACATTTTTCAAAGAATTAGAAAAAACTACTTTAAGATTTATATAGAACCACAAAAAGAGCCTGTATAGCCAAATTGACCTTAAGGAAAAAGAACAAAGCTGGAGGCATCACAGTACCAGACTTCAAACTATATTACAAGGCTACAGTGACCTAAGCAGCATGGTACTGGTACCAAAACAGACATAGACCAATGGAACAGAATAGAGACCTCAGAAATAAGACCACACATTTACAACCATCTGATCTTCAACAAACCAGACAAAAACAAGCAATGGGGAAAGGATGCCCTATTTAATAAATGGTACTGGAAAAACTGGCTAACAGTATGCAGATAACTGAAACTAGACTCCTTCCTTATACCTTATACAAAAATTAACTCAAGATAAATTAAAGACTTAAATTTAAAACTCCAAACCACAAAAGCCCTAGAAGAATATCTAGGCAATATCTTTCAGGACATAGGCATGGGCAATGATTTTATAATGAAATTACCAAAAGCAATTACAACAAAAGCTAAAATTGACAAATGGGATCTAATTAAACTAAAGGCTTCTGCACAGCAAAATAAACTATCATCAGAGTGAACAGGCAACTTACAGAATGGGAGACAATTTTTGCAACCTACCCCAACAAATGTCTCATATCCGGAATTTACAATGAACTTACAAAACTTACAAGAAAAAAAAAACAACCCCATCAAAAAGTGGGCAATGGACATAAACAGACACTTCTCAAAAAAAAAAAGACATCTATGCAGCCAACAAACACATGTAAAAAAGCTCAACATCACTGATCATTAGAGAAATGCAAATAAAAACCACAATGAGATACCATCTCATGCCAGTCAGAATGGTGATTATTAAAAAGTCAAGAAACAATAGATGCTGGTGAAGCTGTGGAGAAATAGGAATGCTTTTACGTGGTTGGTGTGAGTGTAAATTAGTTCAACCATTATGGAAGACAGTGTGAGGATTCCTCAAGGATCTAGAACCAGACATACCATTTGACCCAGCAATCCCATTACTGGGTATATACTCCCAAAAATATAAATTATTTTATAGAGACAAATGCACATGTATGTTTATTGCAGCACTATTGGCAATTGTAAAGACATGGAACCAACACAAATGTCCATCAGTGATAGACTGGATAAAGAAAATGTGGTACATACACACCATAGAATACTATTGAAGCCCTAAAAAGAAATGAGATCATGTCCTTTGCAGGGACATGTATGAAGCTGGAAGCCATCATCCTCAGCAAACTAATACAGGAACAGAAAACCAAACTCCATATATTCTCACTCATAAGTGGGAGCTGAACAATGAGAACCCACAGACACAGGGAGGGGAACAACACACACTGGGGCCTGTCAGTGGGGGTGAGGGGAGGGAGAGCATCAGGACAAATAGCTATTACATGTGGGGCTTAATGCATAGGTGACAGGCTGATAGGTGCAGCAGACCACCATGGCACATGTTTACCTGTCTAACAAACCTGCATGTTCTGCACATATATCCCAGAACTTAAAGTATATTAGAACAAATGCAGTCTTACCATGTGCCTAGAAGAAAACAGCCAGACTTATTGTAAGCAGCACTAATGACTGCTGTAATTGACAATCAGCAATAAATATATTTCTTGGATTCAGGAAGCATCTTCTGTGTCAATGGAAAACATATGTTTGAAAGTCATAAGAGAAAGTCCGGGGGAATAAATCATGGAATACTGTGTGTTTAAATTCAAATGAAAAGCAATATCTTAACTATAGCACTGTAAACTAATAGATTAATATTCGCTGGTTTTCGTTATTATCATTTTTAAAATCTCATTAATTTTACTCTAGTTCATGCCAATTTTAGGAGCCACAAACTTCGCTGAAGTTTTCAACTAAAATCAATAAACATTCCAAAAATATTGTTGTGGTAGTATCACAAAGCAAGGTAACACTAATATTTTGAGACTTCTCTAACAAGTAGTTAATCTAACCCCCTTTTCATTAGACACTCATTTCAGCTGCTCTAAATTAACTGTTTAGGGCTTAATTTTCACAAAACAGTGTTGGAGTATGATATGGTTTTAATCTGTGTCCCAAAAAGAAGGCAAATGCTGATAGCCAAGACAATAGGAAAAACACATTTCATAGACCTTCAGAGTAGCCCCTCCCATCACAGGCCCAGAGGTCTAGGAGGGAAGAATGGTTTCCTGGGCCAGGCCCAGGGCCTGACAACCCTGCAGAGCTTCAGGACACTGCTACCCACCATCCTAGTCCCTTCAGCTGCAGCCATGGCTAAAAAGGACTGAGGTACAGCTCGGACTGCTGCTTCAGAGAGTGCAATAAATAAGCCTTGGCATCTTCTATATAGTGTTAAGCTCACAAGTGCACAGAATGTAAAATGTGAGTCTTGAGGACCTCTGCCTATATGAAAAAATCCTAAATATCCAGAAACAAGACTGCTGCAGAGACAGAGCCCACATGGAGAACCTCTACTAGTGCAGTGTGAAGGGGAAATGTGGGGTTGAAACCCCCACACAGAGTCCCCACTGGGGCACTGCCTAGTGGAGCTGTGAAAAGAGGGCTACCATCCTCTAGACCCCAGAATGGTACAACCACTGAAAGCTTGTACCACGTACCTAAAAAAGCCACAGTCACTCAATGGGAGCCCATGAGAACAGCTGTGGGGGTCAAGCCCTGAAAAGTCACAGGGGCAGAACTTCCTAAGCCTCTGGGAGCCCACAGCTTGCAGCAGTGTGCCCTGGATGTGAGGAATGGAGTGGAAAAAGATTATTTTGGAGCTTTAAGGTTTAATGATGGCCCTGCTGGGTTTAGGATTTGCACAGTGCCTGTAGTCCCTCTCTTTTGGCAAATTTCTCCCTTTTAGGAAGAAAATATATACCAAATGCCTATAATCCCATCGTATCTTGGAAGTAACTAACTTGTTTTTTATTTTACATGCCTATAGGTGGAAGGGACTTGCTTTGTCTCAGATGAGACTTTAGACTTTGGACTGTTGAGTTAAAGCTGGCATGAGTTAAGACTTTGGGGGACTGTTGGGAAGGCATGATTGGGTTTTGCAATTTGAGAAGGTAAGATTTGGGAGGGGTCTGGGGTAGGATGATATGGTTTGAATCTGTCCCCCTGCCCAAATATGATGTTGAATTGTAATCTCCAATGTTGGAAGTATGGCCTGGTGGGAGGTGATTAAATCAGGGAGTGGAGTTTTCATAAATGTAAGTTTAGCATTATCCCCACTTTGTACTGTATAGTGAGTGACTTCTGAGAAGATCTTCTTGTTTAAAAGTGTATGACACCTCTCCTCTTTCTCTTTCTCCTGCTCCAGCCATGTAAGATGTTCCTGCTTCCCCCTTTGCCTTCCACCATGATTGTAAGTTCCCTGAGGCCTTCCCAAAATCTGATAATACCATGCTTTTTGTGCAGCCTGCAGAATCACGAGACAATTAAAACTCTTTTCTTTATAAATTACCCAGTCTCAGGTATTTCTTTTTAGCAATGTGAGAACAGACTAATACAGAGGCTGGCCTACTTAAACAGGCTTCTTATATAGAACTATTAACCAGTGTAGGGAAGGGTCAGTAGATAAGATCATAAAAACCAAATCTGAGGAAATAAAATGTCTCTATCTTCTTCTAACTAGTTGGTACTCCATCAACTAATGAAAAGAGAAAAAAAATACATTTTATCCAAAGTATTTTACAAATATAATAATACAATAAAGGAATGTCTACAAGACATGAGTTTTAGGCTTGGCCTTTAGCTATAGGATTTTGAAACTTTATCTAATCCCTTAAAGCTTTAGTTTTCTCTTCTGTGAAATGGGGATATTAATACTTGATCTACCTTCCTCTTAAGACTGTTCTGTTTCAACAATTATTTGAGAAGTAAATTATCAATGTTATATTTCTCATTATGAGTTACATAAGTAGCATCCCTCAGAAAATACTTAGGCGACTAGGTATTAGATTCCATAACTCACCTCAAGGTTCTTTTTAAAAAAGAATTATATTTTTGATAACATCTGAAATAAAAAAGAATAACATATTTTGTATAAAATTACAGTGGATACATGATACTATTCATTTGTCAAAACCTAGAAAAATTTATAGCAAAAAAAAAGGAATTTAATGTATACAAAAATTAAAATATCTTTTAGAAAGTCAGCAGACTACAGGATTAAATGCAGAATATAATGGAAACAAACTAACTGTATTAGAAAATGTATGAAACAACCTTACTGAAGGAGGTGAGGGGAAAGGCACTAACCTCAGTAACTTTAAAAATGATTGAAAACTATAAGTTCAGAAGCAAAGCACACAGCACTATTCACTAGTTGGTAAAGTTGTTTCCCTCATTGTTACCTGCTAACAATTTTGAAATATGCATATCAGGGTTGCAGGAACAAATAAGCAAATGGTGAGTAGTGCAAGTTATTTTTCTCACTGCTGAAAGAGGAGATTATAGATAAGCCAGAATGAATCAAATGGTGCTGGAATAGTGATGGAGATATCAGTGTGATCTCATGGTAGCTTAATATAGATACTGATTAATAAATATAGAAATAATTACAGATACATGAGTTGATCTAAACATATATTTCCCACCTTTGTCCACTAAGACCTAGAAGCAATGACACCCCAGTAGCAATGAGCACACCTACTACCCAGATTTCGATTTCTAATGCCATTTTCCAATTAAGAAAAAAAAAAAAAAAAGCTCCTGAGACAAATGGCTAATTCAAGCACTGGGGAAAGGAATATGCAAGATGAGCTTAGGGACAAGGCAGAACAAGGTGGCACAATGGAAGTATCCACTGATTGATGTTTTTGTGTGTGGGGTACAGTTTAACAATATCTACATTAAAAAATCACCTTTATAAGAACCAAAAATCAGGCGAGCACTCACAGTACCTGATTTTAAATTCATATTGATGAAAAAGGCATTTAAAAGACAGAAAAAGCAGTCTTGAAATCACTGAAGCCACCCCTCTCACAACCCCCAGGTAGTGGCAGAGTGGTACAGAGAGCCTTTCTGTGAGCTGAGGGAAGGAGAATGTAGCAATTATAAGGCATTGATCACAGTGCTGTCCTGGTGTAGAAGAAAGGAAAACTAGACCAAATGCAGCTGACGTCTGCCCACGGAGGGAGCATTCCAACCAGCTCTCAATAAAAGTGAATCACCAATCCCAGCAACTGTGACTTCAGTTCCCACAAGTCTCACAACTGTGGACTAAAGTGCTCTGGGGCTCTAAATAAACTTGAAAGGTAGTTTAGGCCACAAGGACTGCAAATCAGATGTGAGTGTAGAGATAAACTGGACCCAGAGCTAGTGGACTAGGGGGTGGCATACAACTTACTGAGATACCAGCTGGGGCAGGAAAGGGTATGCTGGCATTGCCCCTCCCCTAACCCAAGTCTGCACAGCTCACAGCTCCAAGAAAAATTGCTTCTATTTGTTGAGAGGGAAAATGGGGAGGACTTTGTCTTGCATCTTGGATGCCAGCTCAGCCACAGAACAATAGGGCACACTTCAGAGTCGTGAGGCCCTGTTTCCAGGTCCTAGGCTCCTGGATGACATTTCTAGATAGACCCTAGACCAAAAGGGACATGCTGCCTTGAAGGAAAGGACCATGTCTGTGCAGCATTTTTCATGTGCTAACTGAAGAGTCCTTGGGCCCTTAATAACCAGCAGCAATACGCAGGTACTATTTCTAGGGCCTTGGGTGGAACTCAGACTTGCTGGCTTCAGGTGATACTCAACAAATTTTCACCTGTGGTGGC
This sequence comes from Hylobates moloch, assembly GCF_009828535.3. Classification (NCBI taxonomy): domain Eukaryota; kingdom Metazoa; phylum Chordata; class Mammalia; order Primates; family Hylobatidae; genus Hylobates; species Hylobates moloch. The sequence goes on from NW_026652282.1 coordinate 77,155,179, forward strand.
TATGTAGTGATATTCCCTATGCTTTATAAAAACAGAGAGAAATGATAAGGCGACTTTGTCTTGCATCTTCCACACCTCAGCCACAGTGTCATAGAGCCCCCAAGCATGCTCTTAGGATTCCCAATCCTAAGACTTGGATCTAGTGTGGCATTTCTAACCTGCACTGGGCCAGAGGGGAGCTTACTTCCCTGAAGGGTGAGTTACTGGACAGCCACCATTTACCAGAAGTTGATTTAAGAGACCTTGCAACCTAAAGGGACATAGGCAGTAGTCCAATAATACTCCCCATGGGCCTGTGGTGGTGATGGTGGAGACAGGGTGAGGCTCCTCTGCCTTTAGAAAGGGAAGGAAAGAGTAGGAAGGACTGCATCTTGTGGTCTGAATGCCAGCTCAGTAACAGTAAAATAAAACACCAGGTGGAATACTAAGGTTTTTTACTCTAGTCTCCGCCTCCTGCATAGCACATCTGAACCTGCCCAGGGCCTGGGAAGAACTCAGTGCCCAGAAAGTAAAGACACAGGCCTGGCTGGGTTTCCCACCTGATAATTGTAGAGCCCCAGAGCATTGAGCAAACACAGACAGTAGCCAGGGAGTGGTAGCAGTAGGCCTTGGGCAAGACCCAGTGCTGTGCAGGCTTCAGGTCTGACCCAGCATAGTCATAGTAGTGGGGGCCACAGGAGTGCTTATATCAGTCCACCCCTAGATTCAGGTGGCTCAGAACAGAGAGAGGGAGAGAGAGAGAGAGAGAGAGAGAAAGAGAGAGAGAGAGAGATTCCATTTGTTTGGGAGAGTAAGAAAGAAGAACAAGAGTCTGCCTGGTAATCCAGAGAATTCTCCCAAATCTTGGCCCAAACCATCAAGACAATACATCTAAAAGTCTGGAAGAATCACAACATTACTGGGCTTGTAGTGTAACCTAAACCAGATACAGCATATATAACAAGACGCAAGTACTATTGAATATCTGGAAAGCCTTCACAAGAAAGATGGGTACAAAGAAGTCCAGACTGCAAAGACTACAATAAATACAGAAGTCTTCAATGCCCAGACACTGATAAACATTTACAAGTATCAAGGTGACCCAGAAAAACAATCTCACCAAATAAACTATGTAAGACGCCAGGGACCAATCCTGGAGAAACAGAGATATGTGACCTTTTAGAAAGGTAATTCAGAATAGGAACTTTGACAACACTTAACAAAATTCAAGATAACACAGAAAAGAAATTCAGAATTCTACCAAATGAATTTAACAAAGATATTTAAATAATTTTTTTAAATCAAGCAGAAATCCTAGAGACAAAAAAATGCAACTGGCATACTAATGAAGACCTCAGAGTCTTTTAATGGTAGAATTGATAAAGCAGAATAAATAAATTATTGAACTTGAAAACAGGCTGTTTGAAAATACACTATCAAAGGAGACAAAAGAAAAAAACATGCAATGATGCCTACAGGATGAAGAAAATTACCTCAAAAACGAAAACCAAAAAATATTGGTCTTAAAGAGGTGGTAGAGATAGAGATAGGGTAGGGTAGAGATAGGGATAGCTAGGGTAGAAAGTTTATTCAAAGGGATAATAACAGAAAACTTGCCAACAAACTTAGAGAAAGCTATCAGTATCCAAGTACAAGAAGGTTATACAACACCAAGCAGATTTAACCGAAAAAAAGGCTACCTTGAATCATTTAATAATCAAACACCTAAAGGTCAAAGATAATGGGAAAATTCCAAAAGCAGCCAGAGAAAAGCAGCAAATAACATCCAATAAGGTTGCAAGAAGTCTGGAAACAGACTTTTTAGTGGAAACCTTACAGGCCAGAAGAGAGTTGCACGACATATTTAAAGTGTTGAAAAAAAAAAAAAAAGAACTCTTCTACCCTAGAATAGCATATCTGCCTAAATATTCTTCAAACAAGAAGGAAAAATAAAGACTTTGCCAGAAAAACAAAAACCGAGGGATTTCATCAACACCAGACCTGGCCTACAACAAATGCTGAAGGGAGTACTTCAATCAAAAATAAAACTACAATAGTGAGCAATAAATAATTACCTGAACGTACAAAACTCAAAAGTAAGTACAGAGAAAAACACAGAATATTATACTCCTGTATAATACTGGTGTGTAAACTACTCTTACCATTAGTAGAAAGACTACAAAATGAACCAATAAAAAATAACTACAGCAGGGTTTCAAGACAGACAATACAATAAATAGAAACAATAAAAAATTAAAAAGCAGGGGGAGGAAGATGAGGCATAGTGTTTTCATTAGCTTTTATTATGCTTGTTTATGCAAGCAGTGTTGTTATCAGCTTAAAATAATGGATTATAACATAGTATTTGCAAATCTTATGGTAACCTCAAACCAAAAAACATACAATGGATACACAAAAAATGAAGGCAAGAAACTAAATCATAACACCAGAGAAAATGGCCTTTACTGAATAGAAGACAGGCAGGAAACAAAGAAGAGAGGACCACAAAACAACCAGAAAAACATAACAAAATTGTAAGTTCTTACTTATATAAAATAATATTGAATGTAAATAGACTAAATACTCCAATGAAAAGACATAGAATGGCTTAATGAATACAAAGCAAGACTTATTAATCATCTGTTGCCTACAAGAAACACACTTCACTTAAGACAAACATACTAAAAATAAAGGGATGAAAAAGATATTTTATGCCAATGGAAACCAAAACAGAATAGAAGTTTCCATGCTTATATCAGACAAAATAGATTTCAAGACAAGAACTATTAAAAAAAGAAGAAGGTCACTATATTATGGTAAATGTATCAAATCAGCAAGAAAATATACACCTTATACAACAATTAACTCAAGATGGATTAAAGACTTAAACCTAAGACCTAAAACCATAAAAACCCTAGAAGAAAACCTAGGCAATTCAGGGCATAGGCATGGGTAGAGACTAAAACACCAAAAGCAATAGTAACAAAAGCCAATATAGACAAATGGGATCTAATTAAACTAAAGAGCTTCTGCACAGCAAAAGAAACTATCATCAGAGTCAACAGTCAACATACAGAACGGGAGAAAATTTTTGCAATCTATCCACCTGACAAAGGGCTAATAGCTAGAATCTACAAAGAACTTAAACAAAATTACAAGAAAAAAAACAACCCCATCAAAAAGTGGGCAAAGGATAGGAACAGACACTTCTCAAAAGAAGACATTTATGCAGCCAACAAACATATGAAAAAAAGATCATCACTGGTCATTAGAGAAATGCAAATCAAAACCACAATGAGATGCCATCACATACCAGTTAGAATGGTGATCATTAAAAAGTCAGGAAACAACAGATGCTAGAGAGGATGTGGAGAAATAGGAACGCTTTTACACTGTTGGTGGGAGTGTAAATTAGTTCAACCATTGTGGAAGACAGTGTGCCGATTCCTCAAGGATCTAGGACTACAAATACCATTTGACCCAACAATCTTATTACTGGGTATATACCCAAAGGATTATAAATCATTCTACAATAAAGACACATGCACACGTATGTTTATTGCAGCATTGTTCACAATAGCAAAGACTTGGAACCAACCTAAATGCCCATCAATGATAGAGTGGATAAAGAAAATGTGGCACATATACACCATGGAATACTATGCAGCCATAAAAAAGGACGAGTTCATGTCCTTTGCAGGAACATGGATGAAGCTGGAAATCATCATTCTCAGCAAACTAACACAAGATCAGAAAACCAAACACCACATGTTCTCACTCATAAGTAGGAGTGGAACAATGAGAACACATGGACACAGCGGGGGAGCATCACACACTGGGGCCTGTTGGGGAGTAGAGGGCTAGGGGTGGGATAGCATTAGGAGAAATACCTAATATAGATAACGGGTTGATGGGTGCAGCAAACCACCATGGCACATTTATACCTATGTAACAAACCTGCACGTTCTGCACATGTACCCTAGAACTTAGTAACAAACCTGCACGTTCTGCACATGTACCCTAGAACTTAAAGTATAAAAAGAAAAAAAAATTAAATGTATGCACCTAACACTGAAGCACCTAGATATATAAAAGAAACACTATTAAACAAAGAGATAAGCCTGAATACAATAATAACTAGAGATTTTAACACCTCACTTTCAGCATTGGAAACATCTTCAAGACAGAAAATCAACAAACATCAGATGCAATCTGCACTATAGGCCAAATGGATCTAATATATATTTACAGAACGTTTCATCCAACGTCTGCAGAATACACATTCTTTCATTCATCACATGGACTATATGTTAGGTCACAAAAAAGTCTATATGTTAGGTCACATAAAGGTCTTAAAATATTTAAATAAACTGAAATAACATCAAGCATCTCCTCTGACTATAGTGAAATAAAACTAGAAATCAATAAGAAGAGGGATTTTGGAAATGATACAAATACATGAAAATTATACAATATGCTCCTGAATGACCAGTGAGTCAATGAATAACTTAAGAAAATTAAAATATTTCTTGAAACAAATGATAATAAAAACAGAACTTACAAAAATCTATAATATTCAGCAAAGCAGTAATCAGAGGGAGCTTTGCAGCTACTTGTGATTACATCAAAAAAGAATTAAAAACTTCAAATGAACAACCCAATGGGGAATATTAAGGAACCAAGAAAATAAGAACAAACCAAACCCCAAATTAATACAAGACAGTAAATAATAAAGATCAGAGCAGTAATTTTTAAAATTGAATTAAAAAATACAAATATTAATAAAACAAACACTTGTTTTTAGAAGTTAATAAAATTGACAAACCTTTCTTTAGACCAAGAAAAAAAGAAGATACAAATAAGTAAAATCAGAGATGAAAAATGAGACATTACAAAAGACACCACAGAAATTCAGAGCATAATTAGTGGCTACTATGAGCAAGTATATTCCAATAAACTGGAAGATCTAGAAGAAAAAGACAAATTTTAGATGCATACAACCTGTCAAGATTGAACCATGAAGAAATCCAAAACCTAAACTAAGAATAACAAGGAACAAGATCAAAGCCATAATAAAGTATCTCTGCAAAGAAAAATCCAGCACCCAATGGTTTCACTTCCAAATTCTACAAAACATTTAAAAAGAACTAATATCTATCCTACTCAAACTGTTAAAAGAATAGAGGAGGAGAATATACTTGTAAACTCGGCCGGGCGCAGTGGCTCACGCTTGTAATCCCAGCACTTTGGGAGGCCGA
>NW_026652282.1:77170213-77205280 GCF_009828535.3 Hylobates moloch
GTAAATATATATATCTATATGATATATATATATTTATAAACACCAGAGTTTCTTTATCCACTTGTTGATTGATGGGCATTTGGGTTGGTTCCATGATTTTGCAACTGTGAATTGTGCTGCTATAAACATGTGTGTGCAAGTAGCTTTTTCAAGTAATGATACCCAGTAGTGGGATAGCTGGGTCAAATGGTAGTTCTACTTTTAGTTAAGGAAACTCCATACTGTATTTCACAGTGGCTGTACTAGTTTACATTCCCACCAGCATTGTAGATGTGTTCCCTGTTTACCACATCCACATTAGCATCTACTGTTTTTTGATTTTTTTACTTTGGCCATTCTTGCAGGAGTGAGGTGGTATCACATTGTGGTTTTCATTTGCATTTTCCTAATCATTAGTGATGTTGAGCATTTTTTCATATGTTTGTCAGCCATTTGTATATCTTCTTTTGAGAATTGTCTATCCATGTCCTTAGAGCACTTTTTGCTGGGAATGATTGTTTTTCCTTACTGATTTGTTTGAGTTTGTTGTAGATGCTGGATATTAGTCCTTTGTCAGATGTATAGATTGTGAAGATTTTCTCCCACTCTGTGGGTTATCTGTTTACTCTGCTGACTGTTCCTTTTGCCATGCAAAGGCTCTTTAGTTTAATTATGTCCCAGCTATTTATGTTTGTTTTTATTGCATATGCTTTCGGGTTCTTGGTCATAAAATCCTTGCCTATGCCAATGTCTGGAACAGTTTTTCTAATGTTATCTTTTTGAATTTTTATAGTTTCACATCTTAAGTCCTTAATTTATCTTGAGTTGATTTTTATATAAGGTGAGAGATGAAAATCCAGTTTCATTCTCCTGCATGTGGCTAGCAAAGTATCCCAGCACCATTTGTTGGAAAGGGTGTCCTTACCCCGCTTTATGGTTTTGTTTGCTTTGTCAAAGATCAGTTAGCTGTAAGTATTGGGTTTATTTCTGGGTTCTTTATTCTATTCTGTTGGTCTATGTGCCTATTTTTGTACCAGTACCATGCTGTTTTGGTGACTATGGCCTTATAGTATAGTTTGAAATCAAGTAGTGTGATGCCTCCAGAATTGTTCTTTTTGCTTAGTATTGCTTTGGCTATGCAGGCTGTTTTTTGGTTCCATATAAATTTTAGAATTTTCTAATTTTGTGAAGAATGATGGTGGTATCACCAATAACATATTTATACAAATACAACCCCAAAAATACCAAACACCATTTCATATTTGACATTGCTTCCTGTATAATTTATATACCACATAAGCCAAATTACATCAATTTTTGGACTTCAGGAAACCTAATATCTTAAAGGATTAATTAGGTCAGAAAAAGACATAATGAATAATCTGATTTTGGAAAGTTTCTTAAATATCAAAGGTTTAAAACATTTGATATCACAGGTCATTGTAAAATAAGTTATTCATTTGACCAAAGTGATAATTCAAGGATTTCAAAAAAAGGCAAAAACCTGTATTATTTGAGAGAGGAGAAACAATATTTTTTGTATTTTTACTAGAGATGGGGTTTCACCGTGTTAGCCCAGATGGTCTTGATCTCCAGACCTCGTGATCCACCTGCCTCAGCCTCCCAAAGTGCTGGGATTACAGGTGTGAGCCACCGCACCCGGCCCTGAACTTTCAAGTTCTTAATAACCTGTTTCACTACCCTAGGCAGTTGTCAGCTAAATAGCCTTAAATTTGCATATTAAAGAAAAAAACTCAGGTAAAAATCAAATTGCAAAATTTGCAACATGAAGTATGGAGAGAAAAAGTCTGGGGTGCTAGAGGAATATTAAAACTGATTTAATTGCCTATCAAACATAAAATTATAGAAATTATAAAGGCATTTTAAATACACACACACACACACACACACACACACACACAAAGATCCTATAGCTTTTACTTCAGAACTTTAGCGGTGAGATAAATACAAATTTCCTAGCTTGCAAAAAAACCTGTTGGTTCCAAACAGTGGTTTTTATCTTAGTAGAAAAATAACAGCACATGTAAATCAGGCAGAAAAGAACATAGAGAAAAAGAGAACTTAGGAGCTCTATAGTTTGCAAGTCAAACTTAGGGCTCTTTTTCCTTAATGTAAATGTGCATAAATATCATGTTATTTCAATTTTACATAAACTCTGGCAAGTAGAGGTGCAATAAAATGTACAGAGTGCTTGAAAGGGGGTATCATCCTTATCTTCTCTTCATTCTATTTGTTTTCCTTTTTTTTTTTTTTTTCTTAAAAGGAAGAACTGAGTTGTGGCCTAGGGTTTTTGTGTGGTGGATTGATGTGTCCTGCTTGTGGACAGCACTCCACAGTGTGTCACCACTGAGTCGTTTCCACCCTCTTACATGTCTCGGTTTCTCTCTCCAGAAGTCTATGACCTCTGAGATGGCTCAAAACACTGGGTGATCAGCACTTACATGTGTTTCTTGGAGGAGCCTTTATAAAATCAAATTTGTGGGGATGTCCCTGTAGGACTGCTGCATATCACAGGGGTTCAAGTCCCCAGATGCTCCCACAAGGCCCCTGGTCACCCAGCAGCACCTTTCAGCTGGGAGAAGCAAAATATCCTTTCTCTTCAGAGCTGAGAAAACTCAGTCTCTCATTTACCTACGAAAACAACAGTTCAGTTCCTCATGCAAGTGTGCACAGACAAGCCCAATCAAGATTAATTTTGAGAAAAAAAGCAATAGAGGAGACCCATTAGAATGCATCTCCACACTGGAATTAGGATCCTTAAACAACAACTTCCTAGGAGAAAAAAAAAAAAAAAAAAACAGCCAAGACGACTTCCTGTAAAATGCTCACAGCCACCCCTAATCTTGTAGCTCTTGTGTGCCATTACACAGGCCAAGGTCAAATCTTCTCAGAATACAAGGTCATCTCTGGTACCCCCAAAGTCAAAAAGGTCAGGTCATGCAATAAAATAAAATATAGCTTTAGACCTAAGAAGAACCTGCCCATGGCTCTTGAAAACGCCACAAAGAAAACAGAACACCCCAAAAGGGGTGAGTGGCACTTTTGTTTTAAATTCTTTAAAGGGGTTCAAGTCATTGAAAGTCTTCTCTAGATTGTTTGGTACTGCAGATGGCAAAGGGAGAAGGAGTTATAGGTTGGAAGAAAAGTAAACAAAAGAACTTTTTTTTTTTTTTGAGACGGAGTCTCGCTCTGTCGCCCAGGCTGGAGTGCAGTGGCGCAATCTCGGCTCACTGCAAGCTCCGCCTCCCGGGTTCACTCCATTCTCCTGCCTCAGCCTCTCCGAGTAGCTGGGACTACAGGCGCCCGCCACCAGGCCCGGCTAATTTTTTGTATTTTTAGTAGAGACGGGGTTTCACCGTGGTCTCGATCATCCTGACCTCGTGATCTGCCCGCCTCGGCCTCCCAAAGTGCTGGGATTACAAGCGTGAGCCACTGTACCCGGCCAAAAGAACTTCTTTTTTTAAGAGAGGAATAAAACACAGAAACCAAGTGCATGTGTTTTGTTTTGCTTTGTTCCCTCTTTTGCAGCTGTGAGGAATTTTGCCAAATTAGAGATGATTTGTTACCCATAATTTGGAATTCTCACTCAGATTTGATCAAGTCAGATAGAGTTGGTCAAATCTGATGTGAGAAAGACCAGAACAAATAACAACAGAAATCCCCAACAATATGATCACTGAGCGCTCTATTGGTAAGGAGAAATTAAGACCAGCTGGTTGTTAACTTTAGCCAAGACAAAACCCCAATTCAGCTACTTACCTGAAAATGGGTCTCAGGATGAAGTTGCTCTCTATCATCCTAGAAGCAAACAAACAAACAAAAAATGTCAAACTTGCCTTCTCTGTTGAGAGTGAGCTCAAACTCCATGAAGGAGTTACCTGCCATTCATCATCATGGAAGGAGAAAATCTTGTCTTCCTTGTTGGAAGTAAGTAAAACTCCAAAAAGGGAGTTGTACAGCAAAATAAACTTTATATCTCAACCCAGTTTTGGGAAATATGGCGGGGGGTGCCCCCAGACCTCAGCAAATTATCCTATTGGTTTTAGCCAAAAAGTTAGTTTATGCTGGTACCAAGCACCAATAGGAGATTTGTCAAAGGTCAGGGACGCCTTTACTCAGAATCATGGTTACCAAAATGTGAACCCTGAATATCTAAGACAGGTCTCAGTTAATTTAGAAAGTTTATTTTGCCAAAGTTGAAGATGCATGTCTGTGACACAGCCTCAGGAGGTCCTGATGACATAGACCCGAGGTGGTTAGAGCACTGTTTGGTTTTATACATTTTAGGGAGACATGAGACATCAATCAACATATATAAGATGAACATTGGTTTGGTCTGGAAAGGCGGGACAACTCAAAGCAAAGGCAGGATGACTCAAAGTCGGTAGGAGGCTTCCAGGTCATAGGTAGATAAGAGACAAACAGTTGTATTCTTTTGAGTTCCTGATTAACCTCTCCAAAAGAGGCAATTAGATATGCATTTATCTCAGTGAGCAGAGGGGTGACTTTTCATATAAAGAGAGGCAGGTTTGCCCTAAGCAGATCCCAGCTTGACTTTTCCCTTTAGCTTAATGATTTTGGGGCCCTGATATTTATTTTTCTTTCACAATAGTAACGTAAGATGTTAACAGTAGAGAAAACTGAGTAGAACATGTATGGAATCCCTTTGTATTACCATTGCAATTTTTCTGTGAATCTAAAATTAAAAATATGTATTCATTTAAAAAGGAGGCATTGCAGATTCAATGCTCCCCATGTCATGAGTTACACATTTGTCGGTCGTAATTGTAGCCAGGAGAAGAACACTTCTTCATATTTAATCCCGATCATTCTTCAATATTAGCAAGTGAATTCAGTATGATTTAGAAGAAAACAGGCAACTTTGTTCAGGCTTTTAAGGAATACTGAAGAAATACAATTTTACTGGTTTGTCTCTGATTTTCTAGTTTCTATGTTTGTGTTTAGTCATAATAAAAATATGCACGTGATGATGGGTATGTTCTATTTTAAAAATTATCTGGAAGGGGAGTTTTGTGCTATCATAAGAGCATTTAATATATAAGTGGCCCATGTGGCCAGAAAGCTTTCATAAATTGTTGCATTATTTTAAAGTTCTCCATGGACCTCCATGGAGGTGGGTGCTGTTATCATCATCACTGTGGAGATAAAGAGAATGAAGCCTCAGAAAGGTTTCAGTGCTGTGGTAGTCTGATAAATAGTCCCATACTTCCCCCACCCCACCCCCACCACACATGTCTGGTCCTAATCCCTGGAATTTGTAAGTGTTACTTTACAGAGTACTTGTAGATGGGATTAGGATTTTAAAAATCTTGCTCTTTTCCAGCTGGAACCATGGAGGGTGTTGAAAACAGGAAGAAAAGCTTCCTTCTGTGCCAGAAACCCTTAACAATAAGTAAAAGGAATTTTACATAGTTGAAGATCAAGCACCAGAGAAAAACGTTTGCCCAAAATATGCTTTGAAAGGCAAGGAGAACAAAGGCAAGCATGCTTTGTCTATGAAAAAGTGAATTACTATCACAATGACTATAGGCAGATGTACAGAACTGAAATATGAATGGCTAGGATGGCAAGAAAAGCTGGAAACTTCCATGTACCTGCTGAATCCAAACTGGCATTTGTCGTCAGGATTAGAGTTATTAATGGTGTGAGCCCAAAGGTCCAAAAGGTATTGCAGCTTCTCTGCCTGTGTCACACATTCAATGGAACTTTTGTTAAGCTCAACAAGTCTTCAGTTAACATGCTGAGGATTGTAGAACCATAGGGTTACCCAAACCTGAATTCAGTAAATAAACTAATCTACAAGCATAGTTATGGCAAAATCAATAAGAAGCAAATTGCTGTGACAGATAACACTTTGACTGCTCAACGTCTCAGTAAATAGAGCATCATCTGCAGGAAGGATTTGACTCATGGCATCTATAATTTTGGAAAATGCTTCAAAGAAGCAAATAACTTCCTGTGGCCCTTCAAATTATCCTCTCCAGATATGAAAAAAAAAAAAGACACATTTTTTAGATAGTGGAGATGCTGGCAATAGGGCACACCAGAACAACAGGTTTGTTAGAAAGATAAACTGAAGTGTCTACCATGATTATTTTTGTAACTTGGTCAGTTAATAAACAGTTATTGCTTTCAAACTGAAAAAAATATTTTGAAGATCTTGAGAAGGAGAGATTATCTTGTATTTTCCAGGTGGGCTCTAAATTCAATCACAAATAGAAGAGAAGACAATGTGACCACAGAGGCACAGATTTAAGTGGTTCAGCCACAAGCTGAGAATACTGGTAGTCGCCAGAAGTTGGAAGTCAAAAAAGCAGGTTCTCCCCTAGAGCTTCCATAAAGAAAAGCATCTCTGCCAACATATGAATTTTAGCCCAGTGATATTAATTTCAAACCTCCAAACTCCAGAATTGTGAGATAATAATTTTTTTTTTTTTTTTTTTTTTTGCTTTAAGCCATGAAATGCACTACAGTAGCCATAGGAAATGAATACAAGGGCCTCTTCCCAAATGTACACAGTTAGCAAATGACGAAGCTGGTTTCTCAACCAGGCTTTCTGTCTACATGCCTAATTACTATGCTATACTCCTTCTTATGATATCTAAAGGCATATATATTAAGTGGTAAACAACTTGGCTCCATAGAAAAGCTAGGGTCCATGTGATATTTTACTTAATCTGAGGATCCCTGTGATATTCACGTTGTTTAACAAGTAGGTACTACTTTAAAGTGCAAAGAAAATATATTGCCAAGAGGAAAAGCTTTTTAAGAAATTGCCAGAAAGAGATTTCAATTTTTACCCACTCCCAGTGCTTTCCGATTTTCATATTGTATTACTGTATGTCTAATAATTAGTAACAAGAGAGCAGTTGTTTTTTTTTCTTGTGCCCGTAGCTATGTGAAGCACATTAAGTCAAAATGTCAACTTTTGTCCTACTAGAAACCAGTACTTGGAATTTTATATGTATAAACATCATATTTGCTCCCAGAAAATAATGCAGGTAAAGATTAAGTTTTTTCACTTAAAAATCGTTCAATAGGTCATCTTTTAATTAAATACAAAACATTTCATTGAATATAAATATTGTTGGCTGACTCTCGTGAGTTTATATAAGAAATTAGCAAATTCCTCCAAAATTTATTTGAAACCGTTGTGTTTAAAATACTTAAATCTGGCTGGGAGTGGTGGCTTACACCTGTAATCCTGGTGCTTTGGGAAAGTGAGTTAAGAGGGTTGTTTGAGGCCAGGAGTTCAAGACAAACCTGAGCAACATCGTGAGACCCTGTCTCTACAAAAAATAAAAACTAGCCAGACATGGTGGCAGGCACCTGTAATCCCACCAACTCAGCAGTCTGAGGCAGGAGGATTGCTGGAACCCAGGAGTTAGAGTTTGCAGTGAGCCGTGATTTCACTACTCAACTCCACTGGGTGATACAGTGAGATCCTGTCTCTTATAAAATATATATTACATTAAATTATATTCTGCATTATAAATAATATAATTATATATTATAAATACTATATTGTTACTATATTAACATATATACTATATTATATACACTAAAAATACTTAAATCTTGTTACTTTAATCATTACCACTTCATAATTACATGGTATTTTCTAAATTTTACAGACATTTTACATGCTCAAATGGTTTCACTATTTGTCCTGTCCAAAATTTATGCTGAAATGTAATTGCCATTATAACAGTATTGAGAGTTGGGATCTTTAAGAGATGATTAGACCATGAGGTCAAATCCCATCCTCATATGTGTAGGATTAATGCTTTTAGAAAAGTGTGAACTTGGCCCCATTTTTTTCTCTATGCTTGTCTACCTTACTCTATGTGAGGACACAGTGTTCCTCTTCTCTGAAGGACACAGCAAGAAGGCCCTCGGAAGATGCTGGTACCCTGATCTTGGACTTCCTTGCTTCCAGAACTGTGAGAAAATAAAACTGTGTTCTTTATAAATTATCCACTCTCAGCTATTCTGTTGTAGTAGCAAAAATCAACTGAGACACATATCTTATTTGATCCTCACAACAACCTTTTAGGTAAGCAGTGAAGACAAATACCTTTATTTTGGCCTATTTTTCACATATACCTATCTACATTTTATGGGTAATGTAAGACTAATAAAATTTAAGTTATGTGTCCAGGTCATATGGTTATTATGATACAAAATTGGGACTATAACTCAGGTCTTCTGAATCCTAAAACAGTTCTGTTTTCATTACTATGAAAACAACTGCCTTAAGATAATAAAACACTGATTAGCCAGACTAGAGGAATTGTAATTCTTAGTAATCACATTTTAATTTTGTTCTACAGCGCTATAGGAGGAATACTGATAACTAGAAATTAAAGATATAAAACACAATAAAATATTCTCTAGTAGATGCTGAGATCTAAAAGTTACATCTTCAGACCCAGTCTGTTAAAACATCTTTATTTACGAGTAAAAGAAAGTCATTTTTATAAATGATTTATTTTAAGAATAATGGCTGAAGGTCCTAAAAGATTCTCAATCACCAAAGAATGAATTACCTTCACCAGACTACCATTACTGAGGCAGCAAAGTGGACTAACACAACTAAAACATGTTTAAAATGTTTTCAGCAGAGGAAAGAAACATAATTGTTTCATTTTAAATAATCAGGCAAAAACTATATAAACAAGAATGCTTTTTTCTAGCATTTTGTTACATTGAAATTTTACTATAATACTTTTCACATAGTTTCCCAAATTTATCAAAATCTTAATGGCAGACAATTGAGAATGACTACTGATTTCTTTAAACATGCTATGTCCAAATACAGTCACATTCAAAAGTACTGGGGACTAGGATATCAACATATGATTTTGTAGAGAGACACAACCCATAACAGCTTCCAAACTTTTAAACAAAATTAAGTAATAAGCTTCAAATGAATTTGAATAGACTTGGCTCATTATGAACTGAGGTCTAAGGTATTTGCTTTATAGTTGTAAATTAGCAGTGCTAATTATAATTTTTTAAAATTTCTGTTTCAAATAATACTGCGCCTCCATTTATGTTATCCCTATTTAACCTCTTAATTTGAAATAAATTCAGATTTATAAAAATTTTCCAATAGTCTACCACGTTCCTAGGTACCCTTCATTTAGCTTCCTCCATTGTTCACATCTTACATAATAATAGTACAATAATAGAAACCAAAAAATTAACATCTACTTAACACAACTAAATTATAGACATACCTCATTTTATTGTGATTTACAGATATTGTGGCTATTACAATTTGAAGGTGTTTGGCAACCCTGCATCTAGCAAGTCTATCTGGACCATTTTGCCAACAACATGTGTTCACTTCATGTCTCTGTGTCACATTTTGATAATTCTCACATGTATAAGACTTCTTCATTATTATTCTATCTATTATCATGATCTGTGATCAGTTATTTTTGATGTTACTATTGTAATTGTCTCGGGCTGCTACAAACCGTGCTCATATAAGATGGTGAATTTAATTGGTAAATGCTGTGTGTATTCCAAGTGCTCCACTGACTGGCTGTTCCCCCATAAATTTCCCTGTCTTTGGGCCTCCTGTTTCCTGAGACACAACAGCACTAATAGGCCAGTTAATAACCACACAATGGTCTGAAAATATTCAAGTGAAAGGAAGAGTTGCACATCTCTCACTTTAAATAAAAAACCAGAAATGACTAAGGCATGATTTCGGCCTGTGTGGGCTTTGACATGCCTTCCTCACTTGACATGTGGGCATGTCAAAGGCCACATATGCTGAAAGCAAGGTCTCTGGCACCAAACAGTTAACCAAGTTGTGAATGCAAAGGAAAAGTTCTTGAAGGAAATTAAAAGTGCTACTCTAATGAACACACAAATGATAAGAAAGCAAAACATCCTTATTGCCGTATGGAGAAAGTTTTAGTAGTCTGAATAGATCAAACCAGCCACAAAATTATCTTAAGCCAAAGCCTAATCCAGAGAACAGTCCTAACACTCTTCAATTCTATAAAGGGTGAGAATGGTTAGAATGACTCAGAAGAAAAATTTGAAGGTAACAGAGGTTGGTTCATGAGGTTTAAGGTAAGTAGCCCTCCTCATAACATAAAAATGCAAGGTGAAAGCACAAGTGCTAAATGAAAAGCTACAAGTTACTCAGGAAACCTAGCTAAGATAATTGATGAAAGTGGCTACACTAAACAACATATTTTTAATGTAGATAAAACAGCCTTATATTGTAAGATGTCATCTAGTACTTTTTTAGCTAGAGAGAAGTCAATGTCTAGCTTCAAAGCATTAAAAAACAGTCTGACTCTATTGTTAGGTGCTAATGCAGCTTGTGACTTTAAGTTGAAGCCAATGCTCAATTATCATTATGAAACTTGTAGGGTCCTTAACAGTAATGCTAAATATACTCTTCCTGTGTTCCATAAGTGGGACAACATAGACTGAATGACAGCACATTTGTTTACAGCATGATTTACTGAACATTTTAAGCCCACTTTTGAGACCTACTGTTCAGAAAAAAGAGTCCTTTCAAAGTATTACTGCTCATTGACAATGAATCCATTTATCTAACAGCTCTGATGAAGATATACAAGGAGAGTAAAGAAAATTTATTTGTTTACATGCCTGATAACACAACATTCATTCTGCAGCCCATGGATCAAGGAGTAATTTTGACTTTCGAGGCTTTTTATTTAAGAAATACATTTCATAAAGCTATAGCTGCCATAGATAGTAAATTTTCTGATGGATCTGTGAAAAGTAAATTGCAAACCTGGTAAGGATTCATTATTCCAGATGTCATTAAAAACATTTGTGACTTATGGGAGTAAGTCAAAATATCAACATTATGAGGAGTTTGGAAGAAGTTGTTTCCACCCCTTCTAGGTGACTTTGAAGGGTTGAAAACTTGAGTGGAGGAAGTCATTGCAGATGAGGCAAAAATAGTAAGAGGACTAGAATGGAGCCTGATGATGTGACTGAATTGCTGCAATCTCACGATAAAACTTGAATGGATGAGGAGTTGCTTCTTGTGGATGACCAAAGAAAGTGAGATGTGATCTACTCCTGGTGAAGATGCTGTAAACACTGTTAAAGTGACAAGAAAATATTTAAAATATTACATAAACTTAGTTGCTACAGCAACCACAGGGTTTGAGATGATTGAATCCAATTTTGGCAGAAGTTCCACTGTGGGTAAAATGCTGTCAAATAGCATCTCATGATACAGAGAATTTTTTCATTAAAAGAAGAGTCCATTAATGTTAAAAACATTATTGTTGTCTTATTTTAAGAAATTGCCTCAGCCACCTCAACCTAGAGTAACTACCACTCTGATCAGCCAGCAGCCATCAACACTGAAGCAAGAATCTCTGCTAGGAAAAATATTACAACTCATTAAAGTCTCAGATGATTATTATCATTTTTAGCAATCAAGTATTTTTAAATTATGGTATGTACATTGCTGTTTTACATAGTGCTATTGCACACT
The DNA here is from genome assembly GCF_009828535.3 of Hylobates moloch. Taxonomy (NCBI): domain Eukaryota; kingdom Metazoa; phylum Chordata; class Mammalia; order Primates; family Hylobatidae; genus Hylobates; species Hylobates moloch. The sequence goes on from NW_026652282.1 coordinate 77,181,741, forward strand.
TAATAGACTCTAGTTAATATGGTTTGGCTGTGTCCCCACCCAAATCTCATCTTGAATTCTAACTCTCATAATTCCCACATGTTGTGGAAGGCAACTGGTGGAAAATAATGGAATCATGAGGGTGAATTCTCCCATACTGTTCTCATGGTAGTGAATAAGTCTCAGAAGGTCTGATGGTTTTATAAGGGGTTTCCCCTTTTGCTTGGCATGCGTAGTTTCTTGCCTGATGCCATGTAAGATGTGCCTTTTGCCTTCTGCCATGATTGTGAGGCCTTCCCAGCCACATGGAACTGTTAGTCCATTAAACCTTTTTTTCTTTATAAATTACCCAGTCTCAGGTATGCATTTATCAGCAGAGTGAGAACAGACTAATACAGTAAATTGGTACAAGTAGGGTGGGGTACTGCTGTAAAAATATGAAAAAATGTGAAAGTGACTTTGGAACTGGGTAACAGGCAGAGGTTCGAACAGTTTGGAGGGCTTAGAAGAAGACAGAAACATGTAGGAAAGATTGGAACTTCCTAGAGACTTGTTGAATGACTTTGACCAAATGCTGATAATGATATGAACAATGAAATCCATGCTGAGGTTGTCTCAAATGTAGATGGAGAACTTGTTGAGAATTGGAGTAAAAGTTACTCTTGCTATGTTTTAGCAAAGGGACTGGTGGCATTTTGTCCCTGCCCTAGAAATTTGTGGAACTTTGAACTTGAGGGAGATGATTTAGGGTATCTGGCAGAGGAAATTACTAAGCAGCAAAGTGTTCAAGAAGTGACTTTGGTGTTGCAAAAAGCATTCAGCTTTAAAAGTAAAACAGAATATAAAAGTGTGGAAAATTTGCAGCCTGATGATGTGGTAGCAAAAGAAAAATCCATTTTCAGTAGAGAAATTCAAGCTGGCTGCAAAAATTTGCATAGGTAATGAGGAGCCAAATGTTAAGCACTAAGACAATGGGGAAAATGTCTCCAGGGCATGTCAGAGACCTTTGTGGCAGCACCTCCCATTACATGCCCAGAGGTCTAGGAGAAAAAAATGGTTTCATGGGTGAGGTCCAGTGCCCCCCTGCTGTGTGCAGCCTAGGGACTTGGTGCCCTGTGTCCCAGATGCTCTAGCCATGGTTAAAAGGGGCCAAGGTACAGCTTGGGCCATAGTTTCAGGGGGTGCAACCCCGAAGCCTTGGCAGCTTCCATGAGGTGTTGAGCCAGCAGGTACACAGAAGTCAAGAATTGAGGTTTGGGAACAAACCTCTGCCTAAGTTTCAGAGGATGTATGGAAATGCCTAGATGTCCAAGCAGAAGTTTGATGCAGGGGCAGGGCCCTCATGGAGAACCTCTGTTAAGGCAGTGCAGAAGGAAAATGTGGGGTTGAAGCTCCCACACAGAGTCCCTACTGGGATGCTGCCTAGTGGAGCTGTGAGAAGAGGGCCACCATCTTCCAGACCCCAGAATGGTAGATCCATCGACAGCTTGCACTGTGAACCTGGAAAAGCTGCAGACACTTAATGCCAGCCTGTGAAAGCAGCTGGGAGAGAGGCTGTAGCCTACAAAGCCACAGGGCAAAAGCTGCCTACAGCCATGGGAACCCACCTCTTGCATCAGCATGACCTGGATATGAGACATGGAGTCAAAGGAGATCATTTTGGAGCTTTAAGATTTGACTGCCTCACTTGATTTTGTACTGGCATGGGGCCTTTAACCCCTTCATTTTGGCCAATTTCTTTTATTTGGAATTTGTGTATTTATCTGATGCCTGTATCTCTATTGTATCTATGAAGTAACTAACTTGTTTTTGAATTTACAATCTCATAGGCTGAAGGGACTTGCCTTGTCTTACATAAGACTTTGGACTATGGACTTTTGAGTCAATGCTGAAATGAGTTAAGACTTTGGGGAACTTTTGGGAAGGCATGATTGGTTTTGAAATGTGAGGACATGAGATTTGGAAGGGGCCAGGCCTGGAATGATATGATTTGTCCTTATGCCCATCTAAATCTCATCTTGAATTATAGCACCCATAATTCCCACATGTTGTGGGAGGGACCCGGTGGGACATAATTGAATATTGGGCACAGTTTCCCTCATACTGTTCTTGTGGTAGTGAATAAGTCTCACAAGATCTGATGGTTAAATAAGGGGTTTCCCCTTTCACTTGGCTCTCATTCTCTTTTTTTTTTTTTTTTTTTTTTTTGAGATGGAGTCTCGTTCTGTTGCCCAGGCTGGAGTGCAGTGGCACAATCCTGGCTCACTGCAAACTCTGCCTCCTGGGTTCATGCCATTCTCCTGCCTCAGCCTCCTGAGTAGCTGGGACTATAGGTGCCTGCCACCATGCCCAGCTAAGTTTTTATATTTTTAGTAGAGACGAGGTTTCACTGTGTGAGCCAGGATGGTCTCGATCTCCTGACCTCATGATCCACCCGCCTCAGCCTCCCAAAGTGCTGAGATTACAGACGTGAGCCACTGCGCCCGGCTGGCTCTCATTCTCTCTTGCCTGCTTCCATATAAGTCATGCCTTTTGCCTTCTGCCATTATTGTGAGGCCTCCCTAGCCATGTGAAACTATGTGTCAATTAAACCTCTTTTTCTTTATAAAATACCCAGTCTTGGGTATGCCTTTATCAGCAGTATGAGAACAAATTAATACAATATTATAGTGTAAGAATAACTATCATATGCACTTGGAAACCAACAAAATTGTTTAACAAACTTTATTGTAATATCCACTTTATTGCAGTGGGGGATCTGGAACTGAACCTGCAATATATTTGAGGTATGCTTGTACAGACTTTATTCAGATTTCACCAGTTCTTCCATTAAAGTTATTTTCCTGTTCCAGAATATAATCCAGGATCCCACATTGCAATTAGTTATTAAGTCTCCTTGGTCTCTTCTAGTCTGGCACAGCTCCTCAGTCTTTCTTTCTCTTTATGAGCTGGAATCTTCTGAAAAGTACTAACCAATTATTTTAAAGAATGCTTCTCATTTTATATTTTCCTGATTTTTCAATATGATTCAATTCAGATTATATATTTTGTACAAGAATGCAAAAGAAAAGAGTCTGTGCCCCTTTTCATGCACCTTACCAGTAAGTGGGTACATGGTGTCACTATGTCTCATCACTGGTGCTGTTAACTTTTATCTCTTGATCAAAGACTTACTATTTGCCAGGCATTGAAACAAACACATTGCATAGATCATTTTGCTTAGTCTTCATAACCCTATACATTAAACACTATTACTACCCACAGTTCATATTTAATGAAACTCAGCCTTTTAGGAGTTGAGGAACTTGCCCAATTACACAGTTTGTAAATAGTGACAGCTAATAAACTTTGATTCTGAGCAGTCTAACTTTTGAAACTCCTCTCTTAATTTCTATGCATACTGCCTCCCTATACTTAAAAAGTGGGTTTACCCTTTTTTTTAAACTCATACCATTCAGTTATTTCTATTATTTCCCCTACAGCTCATCACTACATACATTACTGCTAGTCAATCATGAGTTACGGTATCTGCAAGTCCTTCCCTCTCAATGCAAAGAGGCATAACAGGTTGAAATTGGGTTTTGAGAATGTTTCACAAGATTATTAAGTGAACTCAAATGTTTGTCTATGTGCACTTGTGCACTTTAATGAAATCCATATATAAATATATAAATGCACATATTTCTGTTAGCAGTGGTACATATCTGTGTTACTGGCAGCAAATCCATATGGGTCTGCAACAACCTCAATTCTTGCCTCCTCAGAAGAAAGAATTCAATTGAGGGGCATAAGGCAGAAAAATAGACCAAGGCAAGTTTCAGAGCAGGAGCAGAAGTTTATTAAAAACTTCTTTACTTGCTTTAGAGCAGGAAAGAAAGGAAAGTGCACTTGGAAGAGACCCGAGCAGGTGACTAGAAGGACAAGTGTTGGGTTTGACTTTTTGAATTGGGGTTTTATATGTTGGCATACTTCTGGGGTCTTGCATCCCTTTTCTCATTTTTATTCCCTTAGGGTGGGCCACCCACACGTGGTGGCCTAACACTTGGAAGGTGAGCATGTGCAGTGTGTTTAAAAAGTTATACACGTGCCCACCCGAGACATTCTTCTCTTTTCTGGTGGGATGCCCCCAGAAGGTCATACTCTGCCATTTTGTCTCTTAATGTTCATGCTCGAGCTCACTTGTGTAACTCCTGAAAGCTGCCAATTACCAGTTACAGTTGTTTCCTGTCTATATAGGGAGATTGCCTTTCCCTGGTGCTGGCTGCAACCAGTTATTATTTTAGAGAGACAGTTAACAACAACCTGACCATCACCTGATATTCACCTGACTTTCTTGGTGGGGGAGTAGGGGGCCCATCTCCTGCCCCACTCATGCCTAACTACCTACTGTAATATTTTTTCTCCAAGAGTCCAAGACCCCAAATCTTTGGTGAAAATGAATGAAGGCCAGTGTTCTGTAACTACTCCCTGCTGACAGAGAAGCAATGGTGGTGGTTCTGTGGGTCTTGGCCTCTTGCTAGCTGTCAGGGCAGGAGGGTGGCTCTTTGGATTGGTGAAAACGGTATCCGGCCAGGTCCAACGAAGAAAGGGGTAGGATTTCACCTCTGCCCTATCTCACCAATAGGCAGTCTAGGGATTCCCTGTAGAAGGATGTCTCCTGAATATTGAGAGGACAGTACTCCTCACTGAGTATCATCTGGAGCTTGATGCCCTGAAGATGAGAGGAGATAAATCAGGTTATTAGATTTAGAAGAATGTTAAAATGAAAAAGGGGGGTGAGGGCAGTTCTAAAAAATCCCAAGGCTGCCAACACATCAAGGTAACTGGTGGCTACAGTCATGCTTTCTAAGACACTAGGTGCATGGGGTTGCTAGCCAATTCCAATGTGCCCAGAATTAGAATGTTGATCCAGATTTTTATATTACACATCACTGTTGTTCATTCTGAGTTGCAGCCAGAGATCACTGGCTGGTTCACAGGAATAATCAGGGTTAGTCTAAAATGCAGGAAAAAACTTAAAATCTGCTGAGACTAGAGTCTAATAACAGGTGTGCCATAATTTTTGAAATATAATTTGTCTCTCTCTAGTCCTCATTTATTATTGAAAACAAATTATAGGACTGATTTGTTTGCAAAATAAACTTTTCATTATACTTGCCCTGATTATTTGTATAAAATGCAACAAGAATAATTATTTTTCATATAGGCCTTTTAAATTTGCTTTGATGGAATCTTGTTCCATAAGAAATCCCAAATAAGACTTCTTTAAAGTCAAGTCCAGCCATGAATGTGTACCCTCAAGTATGTATGAGTTGGGTAAATTCTTCTCCTCTTGAGGTTTCAAGATGACTTGGGGCTCCTGGGCCTATTAGAATGTGACATTCTTTACTTACCATAGGTCAGGTCACCCTGTGCAGAGACTGTGGAGACATTATGAGACCGGTTTTCCCAAGGGGCTTTTATTGGCTTTGTAAGTCAAGTTTAATTCCTTGAAGGAAAGCATGCCATTCCAGTCAAAGCCTTTGAAAGATAACCAGCTTCTCCAATTGTGTCCTGTTTCAAAAGAAAACATTCTTATTGCACTTATGAAAACAACTGGGTTCCTATAAGTTAAGAATACTCACAAATATTTTCCACATTCTGGAGAAATCAGGTAGAGAGAAACATATGTGCTCCAAATTTTGTCCACAGGAGTATACTATGCTCAATTGTTAAAAGCTGTAAATAGCTCAAAGGAAAAGTTTTCTTGGCTCTGAAAAAAAAAAAGAATCAGCAACATTTTAAGCAAAAAGTCAAAAAAAGATTACTTTGGTCACCTATTAGTTTAGTCCATTCAGTTAACCCCAGTTCTTCTTGGTATTCACTAACATTTTAGCTCTCCATGATAAAATAAATGAATCCTGAAAGTTTCATTTATTTTAATGTCATAATATCCAAAGTTATCAGCAACTTGCATTCAAAAGCACCTGTCAAAGTCCTGTAGCTGATTATAAACCATCTTCTAAAGAGGATTAAAACATGGCAACAACTGTCAGTGGATGATAAAAAATCTTAGGGCAGCCACAATTAAAGACACAATTGACAAGAAAATGTGTTACCTCTGTGGCACACAACAATTTTACATAACAATTATAATTATGAATAACATAAAATTAAGTGATATCAGGATTTCATAGTTCTGGAACACATACCAATAACATTTACACAAATACAGCCCAAAGAAAGCCAAACACCATTTCATATTTGACAATGCTTCCTGTATGATTTTTATACAAAATAAACCAAATATGTAATTTTTGGACTTCAGAGGACACAATACCTAAAAAATTAATTAAGTTAGAAAAAATATATAATTTATAATTCTGTTTTGGAAAGTTTATCAAATATCAAAGGTTTAAAAACCTTGATATTATAAAATCAAATCCCAGGTTACCATAAGTCATTTACTTAGCCAAAACAGTAACTTAAAATTTTTTAAAAGGCAAAATCCTATACTCATTAAAAGGGAAGCCAGCTTTCCAAACAACCTGTCTCTTTTTTCCCCTTCTTCTTCCTATAGTTTATTCAAAAGGCAAACAAAAATCTTCCACTATTTCTTAATATTACATGAAAATCTTGATCAAGAGAGAAAGTCAAATTTTACATTTGCATTAGTATACTCTTGATGTAAAACCCAATTTTTAATAAAACCTTGTAGGCAAATCTATTCAATTTTAAGCAGTTTAACCATAAGGTAAGATTCTTATAAATCTTTTATACCGCTTTACAATATTTTGTTAAAGAGTAGGACAGAGTTTTAAGAAAACTGTGTTGTGTGTTTATTCTGATATTTACTATACATATAAACTGAATATTACCCCTTTACCTTTAGCCAATATGTTCACAAACAGAATTTCTTTTATATGACTAATTTTTTTCTTATAAACTTTCCATAACATGTTCAACCCTTCAGGTTTATCCTATCTAACTTGAAACAATCCTTAACCCTTTTAATCTAGGCAAAACAATCCACATTCCCATGACTTCTCATAATCTTTACCAAAAACACATTTTACTTTTCTTACACACCTTGCATGTAAAACTATTTCTTCAGTAGTCTCAATTACATGTTACAGTGTCAACTCAGCAACTTTTATTTTCAGTGAAAAACATGGTAAGTAAACAATTTAATTATATACCACCCATGGAGCCTAGGACACCAGACAGAAGTGTAGATAAGGTCTGACTCTTTCCAGCATAGCCAGGGGCTGTGGCTAACTCCACATGTCCTAGGCTTTACCTAGAATCTAACGGCTCTAAAGCAGGTAAGTTGAACAATTGTCAAGTTAAAGAAGCAGTTTATAACATTATAGCATTTAGCAAACCTAATATTTGACCTGATTTAGACCAAAATATCTAAATGTTGAAGACATTTCTTTTTACCAATAATTTTTAAAACTGTCTTTATTCCCTAAACCTCAATTGTGAAAATCTATAAATTTTACATGAACTAAAGTTGTGTGAACTAAAGGCATTACAGTTCTTATTTTTCTAACAATATTTGATTTAAGTGCTTATTATTTTGTAAACCGATTAATTAGACCTCCTTTATATAAACAACACACACACAACACATATAAATACATAGACAGACAGAAGATTCAATAGTTGTAGGATTTTTCATCTGCCAGTTTTTAAGTTTCTTAATTGTACTACTGGTTTTAGGCTGGAGACCTTTGAGAAACAGGGCTGGGAAAGCATGCAGTTTCCAGGGCCTGATAAGCACAGGTGGAAGACAAAACAGATCTCCAAAAATTAAGGGTCCCATTTTTATACCAGATCCTAGATCCCCAAAAAGGGAATCAGCATATTTTGTATGGGATTCTTTTCTGTCATTGGGAGGTGGGGATGTTTCTACGTCTTCCAGGTGGCCAAGAGCATGCTTTTCTAATCCAAATGCCAAAGAACCGAGTATCCCCCATTAACTGTCATTAGTCATCCATAAAAGCATATTTCCTACTTAGTTATTACCAAATTTCTGTCATAATGCTAAGCAATTTTTGATACTCCCAAAAGTCAAAAACATCAGTCAACATAATGCAAAACAGAACAGAGCCATAGATTTTGAGAAGAATCTATCCACTTTTAATTTCTGGGGTTCCATGAGGGAAACAGAGGTTTTTCCCTGAACTGGGTCTGTGGTACCTCCTCTGTCTTTCCCAAGGAGTCCCTAGCTGTTAGAAATTATTTTGGGTCCTCTCCTGTGTGCATCAAGAGTGGCAATAAGACAAAATGGAAAAAAAAAAATAAGTCAACTGAGAAGAAAGAAAAAAACCTTTTATTCAGAAAAGTAAGATTCAAGAAGAGAAAACAACAAAGGCCTTTTAACTATATGTATAGCTTGTATATCTGCTTTTAATCAAGCTGACTTTTAACCATAGAGCTCTTAAAAAAGAAGTCATTTTAAATCTCTTATTACCCAACTTTAGCCAGGCCAAATGGCTAATATTTCGGGCCTTTGAACTTTACAAAAAGTAACCTCACAGGTGAAACCAATAAGCCTTGACTAAGGTTATGACTTAACCATGAATGTACAAGGTATTTTCAAAGAGGTGGTAAACAGTTTTTATAAGATTTTGAGTCTACAAAGGTGGCTAAGAGAAAAATTCAAGAAGGGAAGTCAGAAGTTGTTTGTGGAGGGTAAGAGGATACAGTGGTTTACAACATTCTTATAACTGTTTTGTACAGAGACAGAAGCCAGAAGTATGGCAAGCAATTTTTATCCTTTCACCAGCATGCCAGGCTTCTGGGTTCACTTTCCCTGAGCAGTTCTAGTGATCCTGCTTGCCACTCCATAGCCTTTGTGGCCAAGCAGCAACACAATGGAAAACTCATTTTCCATTTCATAGAAGGCTGTGTAATTCCTGTAAAGGGGGAGCAGATAAAGTGCTTATCTGAATACTTTAGAAGTTATCCCTCCTCAAGAGATTGCTCAGTTAGATTTTTGCTAGGGCTTTTCCAATTAAGTGTGGGCTATTTCTAGACCCCTGGGGGAGGACTTCCTAGGTTGAAGTTACTGGTTAACAATTTTGGTAGCTTTCCCCGGGGAATTAGGGCTATTAGAGAGAAAGATGAATTCTGAGGCTGGGTAAATAGTAAGTGAGCACCGATCTTGGAAATTATAATTTTGCCCCAAATAGGTGGGGGGGAATAATTACCAGGGACCAGTGGGAGAATGGTAATTGGTCCCTCAAGTAGTATAAAAGGGTATGAATCTTTTCTTTTGGAGGGAGGGGATGCCATTTGCCCCACCCAACAGAATTTGGAGGAGAGTTGCTCAGAGAAGGAGATTAGCACAGAGTAGGCTGCTCTTCAACCTAAAAGGGAAATTTATCATTTTACTTTCCTCCACCAGAGTTACCCTCAGCTTTGTACTGTAGGAGTGTCTTCAGGGCAACCTGGAAGGGGCTAGCCAGCTTTTAAAGCAGCCAATAGTTGAGCCTGCCTCTTGTCCTTGCATTTCTCCCTTTTCTTAGCCCTTTTATTCTACCTTCTGTTATAAAAGACTGAAGAGGCTAATCTGAGGACCTCCTGCACAGCAGCACAGGGTCCCAAGGCTGACATTTGTAATTTTCTCCCAGTTCATTTTAAGTCAAACAATATTACAGGAGAGAAAACGAGTTTTTTTTAAGTTTCAGGGAAATCAAACTTTTCCCAGTTTAGGGGGATCCACCCGAGGGGCATGTCCCGTGGTATGGAGATGCAATTACCCATCTGCAAAGAGAAAACAGAAGAGAAAAAAAGGCAAAAGAAAAAAGAAGTTGTCCCCCTTTTTTTCCTATTATCCTGAATGGGGAGTCCCATATTTTCCTGGATTCCAGAATGAACCAGTCTTACTGTGTACCCTTGGTCCCATATAATCACAATTACCCACTTGAGAACAAAGGAGACACTGAAGTGAACCCTGGGCCCCTGTCCATCCTTGAGGTTTTGAAATAACCCATCTTACTGATGGCAGTGGTGGACCATATAGAGTGGCCACTGACATCATGCTGGGTGCAGTGGGAAGGCTTGAGCAGTGGTAGCAGGAGTGGCTTGGGGAGCAGCAAAGGCAGTGGTGAAACCCCTGTGCCACGTGTCTCCTGTGCCCTGAGGAACCCAACTGCATGACCCCCATTCTTGTGTTGCTGGGTGGGACCCACTCCCAGGCCCAGAGCCTCCGCCACTCCAGACCCTGTCCCCGTGTTGCCACTCTCGCCTGCTGCTGCTGCGGATAGGGCATGACGAGGAGGTAGACAGTCTCTGGAGCCCATCCTTAGGAACCTCCTGGAGTCTCCCACTCTGGGGGCCGCCATAATGGGGCTAGGCCGAATCACCTGCTAGCTGGGGAGCAGTGCAGTCGGGAAGAGAGGGACCCCAAAAACGAGCTGGTCCAAGGGCAGTGACACGTTTGCACATGGAGCATGGGGGCCAGGCCTGGGGTGTGGAGCTGGGGCCGTTTCAGGGGCCCAGGGTGGGAACTGGGAGCAGTGCCCACTTCGGGGACCTGGTCAGTGGCACAGCCACAACATTCACCCCACTGAGGGCGCTGGGTTCCTGTGCCTTGTGAGGAGGCTCTGCATGGGGCTGCCTAGGGCCGCATCCCCAGGGACTGCCCTGCATCAGGGTGACCACCGATCCTGACACTCCTGACCGCTGGGACCAGGGCCTGCGATTCACTTCTAGAGGCACTCCCTGGGCAGAACCAGGGAGTGCAGAACCATGAGCCAGGTGAGGGATAGCTCCAAGCCACTCCTGAATACTGGGGACGTGGTAGGAGCTCATGGTGACATTACCCCTGCCCCGGATGCCAGCCTGGGCCCACTAATAACCTGGAGCTCCTGTCCCAGGCTGTGAAGGGGCATGACCAGGGCTGCATGCTCCAAAGAACCAGCAGGAGCTAGGGACAAGTGAGAGCCCCGCCATTCCAAGTTGGTGGGGCAGGAGCTCCATGAGTGCAGCTGCAGCCACCCTGCCATGGCTGTGGACCCAAGCATCTCTGCACTCTCGGAAACCTGGGAAGGCCCCTCTGCCCCCACAGGATTGAGGATGCCTGCTTCCACTGCCTGGCTTTTCCCTGCTGTCAACATCTGCTCCAATCTTGGAACAAGGTCGGGGCTGAGCCAGAGTGCTGTTGCAGCCTCGCTGGGTGTGCACACGCTTGAGGAAGCGCTGACAGGCCAACCTCCTGCCACCTCGGTCCCCTCCAGACATTGAGTGTCAACAGGCATGGGAGGGAGGCCGACGGGGTGCTGAGGACTGCCCAGTGCTGGCCTGCAGGTGCCCCTTGGCATGAACAGCCTGGGCACATTGAACAGCGGCATGAGGCAGACAGGCTTTTGGGCAGAAGGGGGTGGGTCCCTTCTGAAGCCCCACCTTCAAGCCAAAGAGGACCTAAAGCCTGGGTGCCAGGGCACCAGTCCCACGGACCAGAGGGGGAATTTGTGGTGCTTTTCCCTGGGTCCTCCCATGGCTGCCCATGGGAGGCCTCAGACTCAGCCACACTTGAAGAGAAGATGGAGAGACAATGGGGAGATAGTGGGATGACCTGCCTGCAGAAAGGAGCTTTCCACTCCAGGGAGTTGAACACTCAATGAGATGACTGGTCTGCAGAGAGGAGCTTCCTACTCTAGGCTCTCCTCTCTGCTAGGAGCTGAACACTCATCGGGACACCCTGGCTGTAGAAAGGAGCTATCTACTGCAGGTCTCCTCTGAGCTGTTCTACCGCTCAATAAAGCCCCTTTTCATCTTGCTCACCTTCTACTTGTCTGCAAACTTCATTCTTCCTGGTCACAGGACAAGAACTCAGGACCCGCTGAATGATGAGGCTAAAAGAGCAGTAACACAAACAGGGCTGACACATGCCCTTGCTCACCACATTGAGAGAGAAGAGAAGAGAAAAGTTGTGGCCCTTTGGGGAGCCCAGACCTGGGAGCTCCCCAAGCCAGGGCTGTGACTCCCTCTTTGGGTCCCTGCAGTTCCTGGTGTCTGCAAGTTTCTGGGCACCACAGCATTCCCTGGTGCCAGCCTAGGAAGCTGCCTGTGGTGCACCTGGTCCAGCCACAGCCTCGCAGACAGCCAACACTCGTGTCGGCACCTGGAGCTGCCCACCCCACAGCAGTAGCCGGAGTGTCTGACTGGGCAGTGGCTGGACCCCATACTTGCTCACACACTCCTCGCTGCTCCACACCTGATTCGCAGTCTCCCTTGAAAGTGTGGGATCCAGGCTGGTAGCATGAGATGAGTGCAGCCTGCCATATCAGGTAGGCAGAATGAGCCCAGTGGGCGCGAGCAAAACTTGGGCAAAGGCGCCACCAGCCACGGAGGTTTCTGGCCGGAAAAGTAACACCCCAAAGACCCCGTAACATTACCTTGTACCCCATAACCTTTCATTTCTGTTTCAATGGTAATCTGTTAGCCTGGGACAACCCTTCGTCTCTGTCCTATGGATCACTTGTGTCTTCTGCCTTGGGCTAGCCTATATCCTTGTTTCCATCACCTTATAGTGACTCTCACTCAAAGCATTTTAGTAATAAAATGATTATCTCTTTTCTTATAACTCTGCTTTTCAGTTAATTACTGCAAGGGGGTGGACTTCTCTCCCCCTCCCTTAGAATATTACTTTGAAGGTCTTGATGCATCTTGAGAAGGGTGTGGAGGTAATTAGAGAAATGGAGGCTATAGGAGGAGGTGGAAGGAAACAAGAGGAATACTCATAGAAAGCCTTCATATGCTCATGAAAATAGCGGCCCTTGGATGCAAAAGGGCAATGTTTATTCACCCTCTGGGCAGAAAATAGTAACCTCTGGAAGGCTTGGGGCTGGCATAAGAACTTGCAAATAAAGGAAAAATTCCCCCTCCTCCCAAAGTGGTGCTTACTCAGAAAAACCAAAAGAAAGTAGATGGGATCCTTAAAGGTTCAGAGTGAAGCCCTATGCAGGTGAACAAACTACTTTTAAAAGCCACCAAAAACTTGGCTCCAGGGCATAACAGAAATGAAAAGCATATGGTAAATTATAAGGAGCTGGCAGAGCTAGAGTTCCAATTAGTGTCTGTCCCGGCCATACGCCAGCAGACAGAAGAAGAGTTGGAGGCTATCTGAGCTGGTAAAAACAAGTAAAAATCTCAGGGGATATCTGTTAGGGAGCCCATATCTTTGCTGCCACAGAAACGCAGAGAGTCATAGGGAGTGTGTGTTTAAGAAGTCATGTGGCATGCAAAGTGAAAGCAAAGAGGTGGACTTGCCCCTGAGGCAGATGGTCCGGCAGGTGCACAAGGCTATTTCAGAACACACATAGAGAAAACGGGAGAATGGGCCACTGGGCCATGCAGGGTTTTGGAAAAGAGCTAATTTTAGTCAAAAAACAGAGGAAACACCAAGACATTGCATGGTTTTAGACCTTAGCCTCACCACCCTTTTGAGCCTCCTTTCCAGAATGGTCATCAGTGCCTCAGATCTACTTAGTATGGACCCTAAGTCCTTCCCACCTCCACGAGCAACCCATCATGGTGAGCTGAGAAATTAGCTGCGGGGAACAGAGTTACTTATGTCCAAGAGGAATTGTTCTGGGGGATGGTTAGTAAGCAGGAGAGAGAGAAAGGGGAGAAGTAAACAACACACGGGGGTCAAATGCCTCCAGCTGACGAAGGTGAGGCATAGAGATCTCTTACCACTAGGGAACAATCCAAGCCAAATAGCATCAAATATGTTAAGGGTAGAAGGTATCCAAGTCACATGGTACCAATATGTTAGTGGTGGAGAATATCCACATGACCAGCGGCAAATTTGTACGGGTCTGTAGCAATCTCAATTCTTGCCTCCTCAGAAAAAAGAATTCAACTGAGGGGGCATAAGGCAGAAAAAGAAATGGAGGCAAGTTTCAGAACAGTAGCAGAAGCTTATTAAAAACTTTAGAGCAAGCAAGAAAGGAAAGTACATTTGGAAGAGACCCAAGTGGTTGACTTGGAGGACAATCGTGGTGTTTGACCTTTCGACTTGGGATTTTATATGTTGGCATACTTCCAGGGTCTCATGTCTCTTTTTCCATGATTGTTCCCTTAGGGTGGGAAACCTGCATGTGTGGAAGCCTGGACAAAAGACCCCGAAAGTATGCCAACATATAAGACCTCAAGTCAAAAGATCAAACACTACACTTACCCTTCAAGTTGCTCACGTGGGGCGTGTGTTTAAGAAGTTGTATGCATGCCCACCTGAGGCTTTCTTTTCTTTTCCGGTAGAACGGCCCCGGAAGGTCATACTCTGCCATTTTGTCTTTTAGTGTGCATGCTTGAGCTTACTTGCCCAACTCCTGAAAGGTGCCAATTACCAGTTACAGATGTTTCCTGTCTATAGGGAGGCTGCCTTCCCCTGGTGCTTGTTGTGACCAATTATTATTTTAGAGAGTCAGTTAAAAACCGCCCGACCATCACCAGATGGTCACCTGACTTTCCTGGTGGGAGTGTAGGGAGGATCCTCTCCTGCCCTGCTCATGCCTGACTAACTACCTACTGTAACATTTCCACTTAATTCCAAAGGTGTATTTGAGAAAACATCAGACACTCTGACTACAGAACCCATGCTCTTAGCTACTGCTTAATAATTAGAAGTTAGAATTGATATTCTCTTAATGTTAAGGCCCCTAACCAAAATCTATGTTTGAGTGAATGATTTGACCTACCTCTGCAACTGGGTTGAGAAAAAGGTACTTGTGAACTGGAGTAGAATTTTGAGTTTTTTGTATGTTTTACTTTTAGTTTTGTTTTTTAAGTTATAAATATTACCAAGATAAAAGGGCAATTAAGACCCAAGAGGTTTATATCATAGTGAGAATGCAATACTTTTGACTTGTACATTTTTATCAAAACAGGTATTTTTAGTCATTTAAGAGAGTTATAGAAAACACTAAGTCATCACGCTTTAAACACAATTTCAAGCAATAATTACTCCTCAATGCTAGTTTCCTGTGACTGCAGTAAAAAATGAACATAAACTTAGTACCTTAAAATAGCACAAATTTCTTATCACACAGTTCCAGAGGTCAGAAACCAGGCCTGGGTTAAAGTCAAGGTGTTAACAGGGCTGCGTCACTTTCTGCAGTCTCAAAGAAATAATCTACTTTCTTGCCTTTTCCTGCTTCTAGGGTCCACCTGTAGTCCTTGGCTCATGCTCTCTTCCACCATCTCCAAAGCTAGCAATTGCATTCTGATCTATATTTCCATCATAGTATCTCCTTCTTTGACTCTTCTGCCTCCCTCTTTTATCTTTCAAGACTCCTTGTAATTGGCTTTAAGGCCCACCTAGATAATATAGAATAATCTCCCCATATCAAGATCCTTAACCTAATCACATATGCAACATCTCTTTTGACAAGTAAGGTAGCCAGTCACAAATTCTCAGGATTAGGATGTTGATATCTTTGGAGGACTGCTATTCTGCCTTCTACATAATCTGACAATTAACAGCTACACAAAACAATATAAATCAAGGGGGGAGTTATTGGATTCAATTAATCTTGACAGACTAATGATTTTAAGAAGCAAAACAAGATATTTATCAACTCTAGATTTCGTTCTCTGAACAAAAGGCAAGTTAAATTCCAGTAAATTTCCTGAGCAGACTCTAACTTAGTCTGATTTTTAATAAAAACAAGACTCAATTATCAGCTATATGGCATTCTCAGTACATTAACCAACCTTCCCAGTGAGAACAAAAGAAAGTGATAGACAATTTCTTTAAAAAATACATTTTATTTATTAAAGGAGCAAGAAGGGATTAAGAAATATTTAAGTCAAATTCTAAAACCCTTAATTATAATTATCAAATAATTCTTATATTTAAAGCACCAATAAATATGAACACCATATGAAAAAATTGCAAAATTACATAGAATAAAATAATTTATGAGCAAAAGCCAGTAGAATAAATAAAACAGCCAAATAAGATGGCATTGAGTACCCTTAGGAGGTAATTGTCTCCCCCACTGGCAGCATCAGTGAGGGCCCAGTGAAAGTATTTACTAATACTCCCCAACAAGCCATGTCAGATGACCTAAAATTCCACTTCCATGTTGGTACATTATAACAAAAGACCAAGTAGTGAGTCTAGACTTGCACCCATTTCCAAGTTCTATCAAAAGGTGCCCATCTCCCTCCCAAATAGAGGGTAAAGGAAGGATATCAAAGAGAAGGAAGTTGGAGACAGGGATTCTTTATATCTGCAGAGGAAGTACTGAAAAGACCCTAGAATGACTCACACCTTAATGTGACTAGTATCAACACACAGAAAGGTTTGAGAACTAGACTACAGTGTAGAAAATCACACTATTTCAGAATGCCTCACAAGTGCTACACAAAGTAAACCAAAATAGCACTGCAAGGGCTGGGGATAGTAAATTGTTATTGGAAACACAGCTCAAAAGAGGAGGCCAGACTTGCACACTAAAATAAGATGAATCCCTAGTAAAATAGAAGATTTAAATAGAATCTGAAGTCTCATATGCCTAGGCTACAATAGAAAATTACTCATCATACCCCAAAAAACGGAAAATTACAACCTGAAAAAACAACAGAGGTCAAAATGCAAATTATTTAAATATTGCAATGATCTGGCAAATATTACAAAGCAGAATTTATAAAAATACTCCAATGATCAATTATAAATATTGTTGGAACTAATGGAAAAAATATATAATCTTGGCAAAGGAGCGAAAGAAATAAAATAGAGCCAAATATAATTTACAGAATTAAAAAGTACATTAACTGAGATAAAAATTGACTACATTAGCTCAACAGTAGATTAAAAAGAAAAGAGAAAAGAATCAAGAAACTTGAAGAAAGAGTAATAGAATTTATCCATTATGAGCAAGAGTTAAAAAAATAGACTGGAAAAAAATGAAATTAGCCTTACAGTCCTGTGGTGCAATAGCAAAAGATCTAACATCAAAGTTCCAGAATAAGAGGTAGAGACAATACCAGTAGACCATACTAAATTATAGAGGTATATTGTCATACTTGGAACAACTGCTAAGATAAACAAAGTAATATATAGAAAGGTACTGTAAGTAAATCAAGGTAGAATTTTAAAAGTATTCAGTTAAGAAAAGAGAAATATCAGAAGGAGGAACAGAAGAAATATATTGAGAATTTGTGACTTGTTACCTTAGTTGGCAAGAGTCTTTGCATATGTGATTGGTTAAGGATCTTGATGTGGAGAGATTATTCTAGATTATCTAGGTGGGCCTTAAATTAAATTATAAGAAATATTATAAAACACAATAAAACAGTAAGGGGTAGAATCTCAGACCCGGAAGAATGAGAAACTTGGTTAACTTGCTCTCCCTCTAAAACACTGTAAACACGGTCAAGCATCACTCAATGACAGGGATACATCATAGAGTGTACTTACAGGAACCTAGGTGGTATAGCCTACTACACACCTAGGGTATATTGTATAGCCAATTTCTCCTAGGCTACAAAACCTGTATACATGTTACTGTCCTGAATACTGCAGGCAATTGTAAAACAAGAGTAAGTATTTGTGTATCTAAATATATCTATACTCAGAAAAGGTGCAGTAAAATGTGGCATGAAAAATTTAAAAATGTAACACCTGTATGGTGCACATACCATCAATGGAGTTTGCAGGACTGAAAGTTGCTTGGGGTGTGTATTAGTCAGGGCTCTCTTAGAGGGACAGAACTAATAGGATAGGATAGATAGATATGATATGATATATATGTCACATATATCTATATATGATATGATATAGATATACAGATATATTCTATATGATATGATATATAGCTATATCTGTAATATATGATATATCATATATATGGGAATTTATTAAGTATTAACTTGCAGGGTCACAAGATCCAACAATAGGTTGTATGCAAGCTGAGGAGCAAGGAGAGCCAGTCCGAGTCCCAAAACTGAAGAACTTGGATTCCGATGTTCGAGGACAGAAAGCATCCAGCATGGGAGAAAGATGTAGGCTGGGAGGCTAGGCCAGTCTCCCCTTTTCTCATTTTTCTGCCTGCTTTATATTCTATGGCAGCTGATTAGATTCTGCCCACCAGATTAAGGGTGGATCTGTCTTCCCCAGCCCACTGACTCAAATGTTAATCTCTTTTGGCAACACCCACGCAGACACACCCAGGATTAATACTTTGTATCTCTCAATCCAATCAAGTTGACACTCATTATTAACCATCACAGGGTGAGTCAGTGAATTACTCATGAGTTAATGTGAAGGCCCAGGATATTACTGTATACTACTGTGGACTTTAAAAACACTGTACACTTAGGCTACATTAAACTTATTTTAAAAATATTTTTCTTTCTTCAATGATCAATTAAATTTAACTTTCTGTAATGTTTTTACTTTATAAACTTTTAAATTTTTTAACCTTTGTTTTTAAATAACACTTAAAACATAAACACATTGCATGGCTGCACAAAAATATTTTCTTTTTTATATCCTTATTCTGTAAGCTTTTATCTATTTTTATTTATTTGTTTGCTTGTTTATTTTAACAGACAGGGTTTCACTATATTGCCTAGGCTGGCCTCAAACTCCTGGGCTCAAGATAGCTTCCAGCCTCAGCCTCCCAAATAGCTGGGACCACAGGTGCATGCCACCACATTTAGCTTTCTATTTTAAATTTATTTATTTACTTACTTTTAAAACTTTTTGTGTAAAAACTAAGCCACAGACACACACATGAGGCTACGCCTACACAAGGTCAGGATCATCAGTGTCATTGTCTTCCAACTCTACATCTTGTCCCCCTGGAGGGTCTTCAGGGGGCAATAACATGCATAGAGCTGTCATCTCCTATGATAACAATGCCTTCTTCTGAAATACCTTGTGAAGGACATGCCTGAGCGTTCTTCTTCAGGATATATCACTATTGTCAGAAATATGCCCATGGTTAGTTGTTTGGTTTATTTCATTGTTCCATCACAGATTTGCTTAATGCACCAGAAGCATTCCTGTCTATTAATGAAAACCTTTTGTTGTTGGGGGTCCATATAACCTTTTAAAAAATCTTGCTGAGGTCTTCAAAGCCTTCTGCTAAACCCTTCACTGCCAATTTTCTTGGGGATTCTTCATCATTTTTGTATTATTGCTTTCAATGAAGCAGATCCTTTAATAGCTTCCATCAGTTTCTTCTTGTTCTTCAAGATCATATAGATCATGGTGGAATGGGATATGTGTGACTGGCAATAACTATCACTGAGTTTTCATCTTTGGAGCTCTTAATCACTTTTATTTATTTATTTATTTTTGAGATGGAGTTTCGCTCTTGTCACCCAGGCTGGAGTTCGATGGAGCGAACTTGGCTCACTGAACCTTCCGCCTCCTGGGTTCAAGCGATTCTCCTGCCTCAGCCTCCTGAGTAGCTAGGATTACCGGTGTGCACCACCATGACTGGCTAATTTTGTATTTTTAGCAGAGACAGGATTTCACCATGTTGACCAGGCTGGTCTCGAACTCCTGACCTCAGTTGATCCGCCCACCTCGGCCTCCTGAAGTGCTGGGATTACAGGCGTGAGCCACTGCGCCCGGCCCTTAATCACTTTTAATTTTGCTTCCTGGTCAAGCTCTCAACCATGGCTCTTACTGGCAACATTAGCAGTGGATTTTCGACACTTAAGGGCCATGATGAACAAAATAACAAGAGATTTAAATCAAGCACAATAGAAAATGATGCAATTAAGAGACAGTAAACGCAAGATGTAAGAGGTTGCTGCCTGCATAGCACAGCATACTGCTTTACAGTATACTTTTTTAATAAGTGAAAGAAGTACACTCTAAAATAACAGTAAAAGTATGTTAAATACATAAGCCAGTAACTGTTTTTATTATTATCAAGTATTATGTACTGCACATAATAGTATGTGCTATCATTTTAATATGACTGGCTGCACAGTAGGTTTATTTATACTAGCATCACCACAAACACCTGAGTAATGCATTGCACTATGATATTAGGATGGCTACAGTGTCACTGAGCAATAGGAATTTTTGAGCTTCATTAAAATGTTATGTGACCACTGTTGTATATGTGATCTGTTGTTGACCAAAACATCATTATGCACTACAAGACTGTACAACGAAAGCAACCTAATAAACAACCATTTTTATTGCAAAACCAATGAAAATAAACCATTTCAGTACTCTAAAAATTAATCAAATCCACAGAGCAACCCAAAAAATTGCCTATAAAAGAGAAACTATTGAACTGCAATAAAACAACAGAGGCCGTAACATTTTTACTTGAGGTTATTTCCACCCTCCCCCTCCAGTTCAGTGGTGCAGGAGTCAAAACTGAATGGTATTTCCGACAATGGAGAGCCCTAACTACTTTTGGAGTTCTGTTAGTGCACAATCCCCAGAGAACAGTCAATAATTTATCTGAACTTACAGCTCCCTTAGAAATCTCTGTTCTCAGAGTAGGGTGGGTATTTGACTCACAGCTCAGCCTAGAGAGAAAAAAAATGCTATGCCTAACCTAGGACATTGCAAAAAAAAAAAAAATTCATAAACTGCTGGCAACATCTCAGCTATCTAAGGCTGTGATATCGATTGAGGCAAATAAGTACCTGAATGAGAATTGAAAAGCAAATCCTGGAGAATTAAATGACCACAGGAAAAGCTCCAAAACATTCCAAGGGATTTAAAATGATGCATGTATGTATGACAATATGGACATGCCCAGAAGAGGGAAAAACACAAGTCACTCAACTCTGACTGACCTTGCCACCCTGTAAAAGCAGGAAGTGAAAGCTAAAGCCTTTTTGAAAGCTCCCTAAAGTGTGAAGACATATTTTCTCACACAGATTCTCTTGACAAAGGGTAGAAGTCATTTGGGAAAGGCATTTAAGGAAATCTGGCCAATCACTGGCTGACCACTAAATTTACAATGACCTAGGTGTGATCACTAGGAATCCAGGCTTGAAATAAAAATTAGTACTTATAACAAATCTGGCAGAAATACCAGAGGCCATACACTAGAGAGAATATATAATTTAGAGAAACAGTCTAGGAGAGTGCTAAACAAATAAGCATGAACAAAAAACAATAGCATAACCACAAGAGCAAAGCCAACGATCACAAATCTTGGGGACATAAGAATAAGATACCAGAGTTGACAAAATATATACTTAAAATTTTCATTTTTGAATAAAAAATTATAAGACAGGGAAAGAAACAAAAATATATCACATACTAATGGGTATAAAAAGACACTAGAAAATAGCACTAAGGGATAATTAGATTTTGGACTTAGTAGACAAAGGCTTTTAATCAGCTAATGTAACTACCTTCAAAGACTTCAGGAAATCATGTTTACAGAATTAAAGGAAAGTATGACAAAATGTCTCCTCAGAGAATATCAATAGAGAGAAATTATTTTAATACAATCAAATAAAGACTCTGGAGCTGGGAAATACAATAACTGAAATTAAAAATGGACTAGAGGAGCTCAACAACATATTTGAGCGACAAAAGAAAGAATCAGCAAATCTACCTGATGAACAAAAAGAAACAAAAAGAGTAAAGATAAAAAAGAGCACATCGGAAACCAGTGGGACACCATCAAGAATACCAACATATGCATAATGGACACACAGAAGGAGAAAATAAAGAAAAGGGGCCGATTAAGTATTTGAAGAAATAATGGCAGAAATCTTGCTAAGTCTGATGAAAAACACTAATCTATTGGTCCAAATAGCCCAGGAAATTCAAAATAGTATAAACTGAAAGAGAACCACATCAAGACACACCACAGTCAAACTGAAAAAGTCTAAAACAGGGAGAAAAATATTGAATGCAGCAAAGGACAATAATTTAATAGAAACAAGTTTTTTCAATAAGATTGGCAGCTGACTTCTCATTAGAAATCTTGAACAACATAAGACTACTGTGGGGTGTTATCTTCAAAGAATTGAAAGAAAATGACTATCTCTCCAGAATTATAGAGAATCTCCTAGAAAATCTCCTTTATAAAATCTCCTTCAAAAATCAAGGTGAAATTAAGACGTTGTTAGCATATCAGACTTACAGGAAATACTAGAGATAATCCTTCAGACTGATGTGCAAGGATCATCCACATCAGCCTGATTTCCTTGGCTTCTGGTGAGTACCTCAGGTGGCTTCTACTCCTGGTAGTGAGATACATATCTGACTTCTAACATACAGAGATCGCATGGTGATAGAAGAAGCAAGAGAGGGGAAAGGTGCAGGGCTCTTTTTCTCAAGCCGCTCTGGGCTAGGGAGAATAGGTGGGGGTTAGGGGAGGGTAGGAATATGATCTCATGGGAGCTAATAGAATGAGAACTTGCTTATTATCACAAGTACAAGGACGATAGCATCAAGCCATTCATGAGGAATCCACCCCCATGACCTAAACACCTCTCACTAAGCTCCCTCTCCAACACTGGGGATCAAATTTTAACATAAGGTTTGGAGAGCCAAATATGCAAACTATAGTAATTCCTTACACATAAAAACCTATGATAGGGAAATGAATAGAGACAGGAAAGATTAGTAATTGCTTAGGGGTGGCGAAGGAAAAGTAAGATGGAGGGTGCTAGAAAAAGGATATGTGGTTTCTTTGTGAGGTGATAAAAGTGTTCTAAAATTCACTTTGGCAGTAGCTGTACATGTCTGTGGATATACCAAACCCAACTTGAAATGTGCACTTTAAATGAGTAAATGGTATGGTATGTAAATTGTATCTCAATAAATTTGTTAAAAATTAAATTTAAATTAAAAAAAACAGTAATTCCTGATTCGAAGACATCTCTATTAATTTCCTTTTGCTGCTGCCACAAAATTGTACCACAAATTTAGTGTCATAATACATCACAAATTTATTATCCTGCATTTCCGGATGTTAGAAGTCAGATATGTGTATCCCTGGGCTAAAATCAAGTTAATGACAGGGCTCTGTTCCTTTTGGATTCTTCAGGAGAAAATCAATATCCTTGTCTTTTCCAGCTTCCAGAAACTGTCTGTATTCCTTGGCTCATGGTGTCTTCCTCCACCTTTAAAGCCAGCAATCTCATCATCTTGACCTCTACTTCTATAATCACATCTCCTTCTGTGACTCTTGCCTCCCTCTTACATTTTTAAAGGCATCTTGTGAATGAATTAACATTAACCCCCCCCCGACCTCCAGATAATCCTAGATCATCTCCCATCTCAACATCATTAACCTAATCCCTTTTCCAAAGTTCCTTTTACCATGTAGGATAACAAAGTCACAGATTTCTGGGATTCAAAGAATAGTGTCCTCTACCCACCCCACCAAAAAATGTGGACACTATTCTGCCTACCGCATCTTCTAAATATACCCTTAGTAATTTAATTTATCACCTTACATATAAGCCGTTTAATTATTAGAGGCCATCTTCAAAAGGAAAGAAAATGCTTTTGTTTGTTTTGGAGAACTCCTTATTCAGCCATTCGTTTTTGACAACAATTAAACAAAAGGCCCAGTTGTCTATCAAGATCTATCAAGAATAATATAAGTGAT
>NW_026652282.1:77205495-77266564 GCF_009828535.3 Hylobates moloch
GGAGAGATTTATTATAAGGAATTGACTCACATGATTATGGAGGCTGAAAAGTCCAAGATCTGCAGTCAGCAAGCTGGAGACCTAGAAGAGCACATAGTGTAATTTGAGTCTGGCAGGTTCAAGATCCCAGAGTAGCTAATGACTGAGTTTGAGTCTGAAGACAGAAAAAACCCAATGTTCCAGCTGGAAGGCAGTCAGGTAGGAAGAGTTTCGTCTTATTAGAAGGAGGGTCAATCTTCTTGTTCTATTCAGGTGTTAGGGTGACTGGATGAGTCCTACCCACATTAAGAAGGGCAATCAGCTTTACTTAGTCTACTGATTCAAATGTTAATTGCACCTCCAAACACACTCACGGACAAACCCAAAGTAATATTTGAATGAATGTCTAGGCGCCCCATAGATCGGTCAAGATGACACATAAAATTAATGAACACACTGGTTATACTGATTACAGTTCATTAAAATAATGGTTTTTAGAAATAATCCTCTTAAAACAACACTCTGTTTCAGGAAGGACATAGTCATGTGGGAAATTTGAAACAGTTGGCTGATAGACTTTAACATAATGGGCTCAAGCATGGCACAACATTAAGGCCGTGACATTAAATATCTCCCCCAAAGAATTACTGCAACAGAGCTATGTATAATAACAACTGAGCAGTAGGTGTACTAGAGTTGTATAGGTAGCATATTCCTTAAGTTTGGCTTCCAGGAAAAAGCCTTTCTCCCACCTCCATCTCCTTCACCCCAGTACTACTTAAGCAATTGACAGGAAAAAAAATTACCTAAAATATCACAGAAGTTAGAAATTTCTGTGATGATTCTGAAGGAAAGGCCTATAAGGAAATGAGAAGTCTCATTAAAAGAAGTAATACCAGCTACAGTGTTACATGTTTAGCCCAATTTCCTGTTTAGTGGTCTCTAAGATAAAGTAAAAATGCAAATAATAACTTTTTTTAGGTTACAAACACAGATCCTTACACAAGACTGACAAAATGAACAGAGGCTAAGAATAATAGGAGATTGATGGAAAAAACAAAAGATAGAATAAAATAAGGACTTTGATATGTTTTGGATCTGTGTCCCTGACCAAATCTCACATTGAATTGTAATCCCCAATTTTGGAGGTAGAGCCTGGTGGGAGGTGATTGAATCATGTATGCAGTTTCTAATGAATGATTTAACACCATCACACTGGGTACTGTTCTCCTGAAGGTGAGTGAGTTCTCATAAGACCTGGCTGTTTAAAAATGTGTAGCACCTCCCCTAACCTCTTCTTCCTGCTATGGCCATGTGAAGTTCTGGCTCACCCTTTGCCTTCCATCATGATTGTAAGTTTCTTGAGGCTTCCTCAGAAGCTGAACTGATGGCCAGCATCATGCTTCTGTAAGGCTGGCAGAACCATGAGCTAATTAAACCCCTTTTCTTTATAAATTACCCAGTCTTAGGTAGTTCTTTATAGCAATGTGAGAACGAACTAATGCAGAAAGTTGGTACCAAGGAAAGGGTCTTTGCTATAAAGATACCTGAAAATGTGGAAGCAGCTTTGGAACTGGATAACAAGCAGAGGTTGGAAGAGTGTGGAGAGCTTACAAGAAGACAGGAAGATGAGGGAAGGTTTGGAACTTCCTAGAGACCTGTTAAATTGTTGTGACCAGGCCAGGCATGGTGGCTCACACCTGTAATCCCAGCACTTTTGGAGGCTGAGGCAGGAGGATCACTTTAGGTCAGGAGTTCAAGACCAGCCTGGCCAACATGGTGAAACCTGATCTCTCCTAAAAATACAAAAATTAGCCAGGCACAGTGGTGCATGCCTGTAATCCCAACTACTCGGGAGGCTGAGGCATAAGAATCGCTTGAGCCAGGAGGCAGAGGTTGCAGTGAGCCGAGATTGCACCACTGCGCCATTACACTCCAACCTGGGTGACAAAGCGAGACTCTATCTCAAAAAAAAATGTTGTAATCAAAATGCTGATAGTGATATGGACAATGAAGACCAGGCTGAAGAGGTCTCAGATGGAAATGAGAAACATATTGGCAATTGGAGCAGAGGTCACTTTTGTTATGCATTGGCAAAGAGGTTGGCTGTATTATGCCCCTGCTGTAGGAATCTGTGAAACTTTGAACTTAAGAGTGATGATTTAGGGTATCTGACAGGAGAAATTTCTAAGCAGCAAAGCACTCAAGGTGTGCCATGGCTGCTTCTAACAATGTATGCTCATATGCATGGGCAAAGAAATGACCTGAAACTGGAAATTATATTTAAAAGGGAAGCAGAGGATAAATGTTTGGAAAATTTGCAGCTGGAAGTCAGAAAAGAAAAACCCATTTCCTGGTGAGGAATTCAAGCCAACTGCAGAAATTTGCATAAGTAAAGGGGAGCCAAATGTCATTAGCCAGGACAATGGGGATGCATCAAAGGCATTTCACAGACAATCATGGTAGCCCTTCCCATTATAAGCCTAGAGGCCTAGGAAAGAAAAATGGTTTCACAGATGTGGGACACTGCTCCTCACATCCCAGCTGCTCCAGTTTGAGCTGTGGCTCAGACAGGCTCAGGTATAGCTTGGGCCACTGCCCCAAGGGGTGCAAGCTGCAAGCCTTGGTGGCTTCCATGTGGTGGTAAGCCTGAAGGTGAACAGAGTGCAGAGTGCAAGAGGTGAGGCTTAGGATCCTCTACCTAGATTTCAGAGGATGCATGGAAAAGCCTGGATTTCCAATCAGAAGCCTGTTGCAGGAGCAGAGCCCTCGTGGAGAACCTCTACTAGGGTAGTGCAGAAGAAATATGTGGGTTGGGGCCCCTACACAGAGTCCCCACTGGGGCACTGTTTAGTAGAGTAGTGAGAACAGGGCCACTATTCTCCAGACCTCAGAATAGCAGATCCACCAGCAGTTGCACCGTGCACCTGGAAAAGCTGCAGGCACTCCACATTAGCCCATGAAAGCAGTTGTGGGGGCTGAACTCTGCAAATTCACAGAGGAGGAGCTTCTCAAGACTTTGGGAGCTCACCTCTTGCACTAGCGTGTTCCAGATTTGGGACATGGAGTCAAAGGAGATTATTTGGCAGCTTTATGGTTTAATGATTACTCTGCTGGGTTTTAGATTTCTTTAGGGCCTGTAGCCCCTTTCTTTTGCCTGATTTCTCCCTTTTGGAATGGGAGTATTTACCCAATGCCCTATACCTCTATTGTACCTTGGAAGTAACTAACTCATTTTTTGTTTTACAGAAGGGACTAGACTTTTCTCAGATGAGACTTTGGATTTTGCACTTTTAAGTTAATACTGCAATGATTTTAGACTTTGGGGAACTGTTGGGAAGGCAAAATTGTATTTTGAAATATGAGAAGGATGTGAGATTTGGAAGGGACCAGGGACAGAATGATTGGCTCTGTGCCCCCACTCAAATCTCATATTGAATTGTAAACCCCACTGTTGGAGGTGGGACCTGGTGGGAGTTGATTGAATAATGGTGGTGGTTTCTCATGAATGGTTTAACATCATTCTTTTGAGTGTTGTTCTTGTGATGGTGAGTCGTTTCTCATAAGATCTGATTGTTTAAAAGTGTATAGCACCTCCCTCCTCTCTCTCTTCCTTTTGCTGTGGCCACGTAAGATTTGCCTGCATCCCATTTGGATTCCACCATGATTGAAAGTTTCCTGAGGCCTCTTCAGAAGCCATCATGCTTCCTGTACAACCTATGGAAATGTGAGGTAGTGAAACCTTTTTTTTTAATAAACTACCCAGTCTCAGGTATTTCTTTATAGCAGCACAAAAACAGACTAATACAGATTTTACAAAAAGAAGAAAAACCGAGTTCAAGAAAAGTGAAAGGCAATCAAATTATAAGTTAAACATATGGCCAAGAGCCATTCATTTATCATTATTTTGCAATTCAACTATTAAAAGAGAGTAACAATGAAACAGCAAACTTGCCATTTCTTTATTTAAGGAATGTTTTATTCACAGAATTATACATTTTCATGTTATACATATGTGTGTGTGTGTGTGTGTGTGTGTTGGAAAAGGCTGAACAAGTAAATTTTTATCTGTGCTACACCAATGCACAAAGGAAAACCAGCATTATATAAATAGTAATTTAGTGTAAGTTTTTTAGTGGAACAATTAGTTTTAAAAGTCAATTAGCTTTATACAAAGAGAAAAAGTCTATAAAGACCAAAAACATCAATAAAGTAAAGAAACAATTCATTTTTAAAACAGAATTGCAAGCTGAAAATGAAAATTTGAAAATAATTCAATTTATAATACTATCAAGAAGAATAAAATACTTACAAATAAATTTAACCAAGGAGGTAAGATACATGTATGGTGAACTGCAAAACATTCCTAAAAAATTATAGAAATCCTAGATAAATGTAAAAGCATTCCACATTTATGGAATAGATGAATTAATATTGTTAATATGGCAATACTCCCCATATTGATATGGAAAGTCAATGAAATTCCTGTCAAATTTCCAGGTTGCTTTTTCCTTTTTTTTTACAGAAATTGACATGCAGATCCTAAAATTCACAATGAAATTAAAGAAAACCAGAATAGCCAACATTAGAACAAAAGTTGGAGCACTCACAAGTTCTTACTTCAAAACTTACTACAAAGCTACAGTAATCAAAACTGTGTGGTACTAGCATGAAGAAGGACATATGAATCAATGGAAGGAAATTCAGAGTCTAGTCTAAATAAAAGAAAAAATTTTAAAGGCAACTAGAGAGAAAGGCCAGGTTATCTACAAAGGGTAGCTCTTTGTAGCCCGTGTTCTCCAGCTGACAGAGGTTTCAGTACTCCCTGGAGCAAAGCTCTCAGGGAGAGGAGCAAGATGCCATCTTTGCTGTTTGGGCTACAGTGAACCTCTCAGCATCATTTCTATATGCTGACAGTGAACAATCTGGAAAAGGAAATAAATCCCATTTACAGTAGTCACACATAAAATTAAATTCTAAGGGGTTACCTTAAGCAAAAAAGTGAAAAATCTCCATAACAAACATCATAAAATAGTTATAAAATAAATTGCAGATAACACAAAAAATGGAAACATATATAATGCTCCTGAATTGAAAGTATCAACATGGTTAAAATGTCAATAATACCCAAAGCAATTTACACTTTCAATGCAATCCCTATCAAAATACCAACAGTTTTCACAGAAATAGAAAAAAAAATCCTAAAATTTATATGGAACTACAAAATAAATAGCCAAAGCTATGCTATACACAAAGAACGAAAGTGGAGGAATTACATTACCTGACTTCAAATTATACTACAGAGCTGTAGTACTCAAAATAGCATGGTACTGACATGAAAGCAGATACATAGATAAATGAAACAGAATAGAAAACCCAGAAATAAATCCACACACCTACAGTAAACTCATTTTTGACAAAGATGCCAAGAACATACACTGGGGAAAATATGGTCTCTTAAATAAATGATGCTGGGAAAAGTGACTATCCCTATGCAGAAGAAAGAAACTACATCCCTACCTATCACCATATACAAAAGTAAAATAAAGATAGATTAAAAACTTAAATCTAAGACATCAAACTATAAAATTACTAGACAAAAACATTAGGGAAAATTTCCAGGACATTGGTCTAGGCAGAAATTTCTTGAGCTTTACCCCACAAGCACAGACAACTATAATAAAAATAGACAAATGGGATCACATCAAGTTAAAAAGCTTCTGCACAGCAAAGAATACAATCAACAAAATGAAGAGATAACAAGAGTAAATAACAAAATGAACAGATAACAAGAGTAAAAAAAAATGGAAAACTACCTATCTGGCAAGAGATTAATAACCAAAATATATATTAACAAGAAGCTCAAGCAACTCTATAGTAAACAGTCTAACAATCCAATCAAAAATGGGCAAAAGGTTTTAATGGACATTTCTCAAAAAAAGACATATAAATGGCAACAGGCATACAAAAAGGTGCTCAACATTACTGATTATTAGAAAATTCAAATCAAAACTACAATGTGATATCACCTCACCCCAATTAAAATGACTTGTATCCAAAAGACAGAGAATAACAAATGCTGGTGAGGATGTGGAGAAAAAGAAACCCATATATACTGTTGGTGAGAATGTAAGTTAGTACAACGGAGGTTAAAAAAAAAAAAAAAAAAAAAAAAAAACTAAAAATTGAGCTACCACATGATTCCACAATCCTACTGCTGGGTATATACCCAAAGGAAAGGAAATCAGTATATTAAAGGGATATCTGCACTCCTATGTTTGTTGCAGTACTATTTACAATAGCCAAAATTTGGAAGCAAACTAAATGTCCATCAACTGATAAACGGATAAAGAAAATGTGGTACATATACTCAATGTAGTACTATTCAGCTATATATAAAAAAAGTGAGACCCAGTAACTCGCAACAACATGCAGAAAATTGGAGATCATTATATTAAGTGAAATAACCCAGACACAGAAAAACAAACATCAGATGTTCTCACTTGTTTGTGAGATCTTAAAATCAAAACAATTAAACTCATGGACATAGATAGTAGAAGGATGGTTATCAGAGGCTTTGAAGGTTAGTGGTGGGGGGGCTACAAGGGGAGGTGGGGATGGTTAGTGGGTACAAAAATATAGAAAGAATAAATAAAACCTACTACTCGATAGCATAGTAAGATGATTACAGTCAATTGTGACTTAATTGTACTTAATTTAAAATAACTTTAAAAGTATAATTGGATTGTAACTCAAAGGATAAATGCTTGAGAGGATGGATACCTCATTATGTATAATGTGCTTATTTCACATGACATGCCCGTATCAAAACACCCCATTTATCCCATAAATACATACCCCTACTCTGTACCCACAAAAATTAAAAAATAAATAAATAAAAATTTAAAAAGAAAGATAAGTATATAAATAATAAATAAAATTCAGAAAAAAGAAAGTAAAAAGACAACCAACAAAATAGAAAATTTTTGCAAATAATATACCTAATAAAGGGACTTGTATGCAGAATATACAAAGTCTTACAACTCACCAGTAAAAAGACAAATAAATAAATAGTTGGCAAAAAATCTGAATAGACATTTCATCAAAGATATTAAAATTATCTATAAGCATGTGAAAAGATGCTTAATATTATTAGTCATCAGGGACATACAAATCAAAACCACAATGAGATACCACTTTACATTCACTAGGATGACTATAATAAAAAGGACAGAAAATAGTCAAATTACTGTAATTAGCATATCCATTACCTCAAACATTTATGATTTCCTAGTGATAGATGAATGTTCTTTGAACATTCAAAATCCTCTCTAACTCATTACATATTGTATACATGTATCAAAACATCACCCTGTACCTCAAAAATATGTACAATTACTTATGTGTCAATTAAAAATAAAATAACACTTTGTAAAAAGACAAAAAATAACAAGTGTTACTAAGAATGTCATGAAATTAGAATCTTCATATGTTGCTAGTGGAAATGTAAAATGGTGCAGCTGCTTTGGAAAACAGTCTGACATTTCATCAAAAGGGTAAACATAGAGTTATCATGTGACCCAGGAATCCCATTCCTGGGTGTACTTATACTCGAGAAAAAGAAAAACATAGGTCTGAATGAATGTTCATAATAGCATTATTCATACAACCCCCAAAATTGAAAAAACCCAAATATCATTAGTTGGTGAATGGATAAACAAATCATGGTATATAAATGAAATGGAATATAATTTAGCCATTTAAAGAAATAAAGTATTGATACATGCTATGATACAGATAAACCTTGGAAACATACTAAATGAAAGAAGCCAGTCACAAAAGGTCATATGTTATGTGATTCAATTTCTATGAAATGTCCAGAATAGGCAAATCTATAGAAACAGAAGGTAGATAAGTGGTTGTCTAGGGTTTGGGGCCAAGGAGAAGGAATTTGGAGAAAATGGGGTGTGACTGCTAATGGATAAAGGATTTCTAAACAAGGTAATGAAAATTTTGATTGTGATCATTGAACCACTCTGCAAATATACTAAAAATCATTGAATTGTATACTTAAAGGTAAACTGTAATGTTTATTAATTATCTCTCAAAGAAGTCACCATTTTCAGAAGGATCAAATTGCAAAATAATTAAATAATTACTTTTGGAGGTTGGAGAAGGGTGAGAAGTTCTTGATTTTTTTTATATGTGATATTGTAGAAAGGAATAAGGGAGAAATAGAGAGGAGAAGGGTGATTCCTTTTACTTTAGTATTATTTAAAATATAAAGTCATAGCCTTTTCTCAGGGATTTACCAAGTATAAAAAATATATCCAATTACTGACAAAAGAACTTGATGTCTTAGAGTGAAGAATGTATAAAAAGTTATGAACCATGTTCAATATCAAAATTTATTCTACTTTGATTTCTATGCTTGGGATGTTCGCATTGTTTCGGGCTTTGTAGTGAGTGTGCTGCTGCTAATTTATTTTGAATCTTTAAAAAGTCATAGCAGTCTCTTTTGGATGGTCATTTCCTCAGCTTGGATTTTAAAAACCAGATTAATTTTATTAATAAACTTATTTTATCCAATTTAGAAGTAAAAACAATCCCCTTGCCTGAGACTTCCAATTAAATTTTACAGATTACAGTATACTTAACTATGTAAAACATGCTGTAGAAAAGCAATAGCAAGCAAAAGTTGACTTCACAATTTGTCCATAAAGTCAAAAGCAAGACAGAACGTGAAAAAAAATTAAGATAGAGAAGAGTGATGGTAGACAAGGAGAAAGTAGAACACTAGAGAAAGTGAGAGATACACACTGAAACAAGGAGACAGGAAGAGACATAAAAAGAGGCAGCTGTAAAGATAGTCTAGGCCCTGTATTTCAAAATCCTTTTTTTGGTTTACAGAAGGAAATTCACTTACTCTACGTATATCTGAATAATACAGACTTAGAAATACGTAGTATAATTGTTTCATCTGGAACATCATGGCTAGATACCCTGTGGAAGGGTGAAGTTTCTGCTGAAAGAAATGCTGGCTTTTGTTTTTCAATTTTCCTTTTTTATTTTAATTTTAATTTTTATTTCTGGGGAACATGTGCAGGATGTGGAAGTTTGTTACATAGATAAATGTGTACAATGGTGATTTGCTGTACCTATCAACCCATGACCTGGGTATTAAGCCCAACATGAATTAGCAATTTTTCTTATTGTTCTCCCTCCTCTCACCACAACCCCCAACAGGGCTCAGTGTGTGTTGTTCCCCTCCCTGAGTCCATGTGTTCTCATTGATCAGCTTTCACTTATAAGTGAGAATATGCAGTGTTTGGTTTTCTGTTCCTTCATTAGCTTGCTGAGGATAATGGCTTCCAGATTCATTCATGTCCCTAAAAAGGACATGATCTCACTCCTTTTATGGCTCCATAGTATTTCATAGTGTATATGTACCACATTTTTTTTTATCCAGTCTATCATTGATCGGCATTTGGGTTGATTCCATGTCTTTGCTATTGTGAATAGTGCTGCAATGAACATACACATGCATGTATCTTTGTAATAGAATAATTTACATTACTTTGGGTATATACCCAGTAATGGGATTGCTAGGTCAAATAGTATTTCTGGGTCTAGATCTTTGAGGAATCACCACACTGTCTTTCACAATGGTTGAACTAATTTGCATTCTCACCAACAGTGTAAAAGCATTCCTATTTCTCTGCAAGCTTGCCAACATCTGTTGTTTCTTGATTTTTTAATAACTGCCATTCTGACTGATGTGAGATGGTATCTCACTGTGGTTTTGACATGCATTTCTTTAATGATCAGTGATGTTGAGCTTTTTTCATATGTTTGTTGGCAGGATGAATGTCTTCTTTTGAGAAGTGTCTGTTCATGTCCTTTGCCCACATTTTAATAGGGTTGTTTGTTCTTGTAAATTTGTTACAGTTCCTTGGGGATTCTGGATATTAGCCTTTGTCAGATGGATAGATTGCAAAAATTTTCCCCCACTCTGTGGGTTGTCCGTTTGCTCTGATAGTTTATTTTGCTGTGCAGAAGTTCATCAGTTTAATTAGATCCCATTTGTCAATTTTTGCTTTTGTTGCAATTGCTTTTGGCAATATTATCATGAAATCTTTGCCCATGCCTATGTCCTGAACAGTGTTGCCTAGATTTTCTTCTAGAATTTTTATACTTTGGGGTTTTACATTTAAATCTTTAATCCATCTTGAGTTAATTTTTGCATAAGGTGTGAAGAAGGGGTTCAGTTTCATTTTTCTACATATGGCTAGCCAATTTTCCCAGCACCATTCGTTAAATAGGGAATGCTTTCCCCATTGCTTGTTTTTGTCAGGTTTGTCAAAGATCAGATGTTTGCAGATATGCAGTCTTATATCTGAGTTCTCTGTTCTGTTCTATTGCTCTTTGTGTCTGTTCTGGTGCCAGTACCATGTTGTTTTGGTTATTGCAGCCTTATAGTATAGTTCGAAGTCCGGTAGCATGATGCCTCCAGCTTTGTTTTTTTTTTTTTTTTTGCTTAGGATTATCTTGGCTATATGAGCTCTTTTTTGGTTCCATATGAATTTTAAAATTTTTTTTCTAATTTTCTGAAGAATGGCCATGGTAGTTTAATGGGAATAGCATCGAATATATAAATTACTTTAGGGAGTATGGCCATTTTCACAATATTGATTCTTCCTATCCATGAGCATTGAACATTTTTCCATTTATTTATGTCCTCTCTGTTTCCCTTGAGCAGTGGTTTGTAGTACTCCTTGAAAAGGTCCTTTACTTCCCTTGTTAACTGTATTCCTAGGTATTTTCTCTTTGTAGCAAGTGTGAATGGAAGTTCATTCATGGTTTGGCTCTCTGCTTGCCTGTTGTTGGTATATAGGAATGCTTGTTACTTCTGCTTATTGATTTTGTATCCTGAGACTTTACTGAAGTTGCTTATCAGCTTAAGAACCTTTTGGGCTGAGATAATGGAGTTTTCTAGATATAGGATCATGTCATTTGCAAACAAAGACAATTTGACTTCCTTTCTTCCTGTTTGAATACCTTTTTAAATTTCTCTTGCCTGATTGCCCTGGCCAGAACTTCCAATACTATGCTGACTAGGAGTGGTGAGAGAGGGTATCCTTGTCTTGTGCTGGATTTCAAGGTGAATGCTTACAGCATTTGCCCATTCAGTATGACTTTGGCTGTGGGTTTGTCATAAATGGCTCCTGTTATTTTGATGTATGTCCCTTTCATACCTAGTTTATTAAGAGATTTTAATAAAAAGAGATGCTGAATTTTATCAAAGGCCTTTTGTGTGTATATTTAGAAAATTATGTGGTTTTTGTCTTTAGATCTGTTTATGTGATGAATTACGTTTATTGATTTGTGTATGTTGAACCAGCCTTGTATCCTGGGAATGAAGCCAAGTTGATCATCGTGGATAAGCTTTTTCATGCGCTGCTCTATTTGGTTTTCCAGTATTTTATTGAGAATTTTTGCACTGATTTTCATCAGGGATATTGGTCTTAAGTTTTCTTTTTTTGTTGTTGTTGTATCTCTGCAAGGTTTGGGTATCAGGATGATGCTGGCCCCATAGAATGAATTAGGGAGAAATCCCTACTTTTCAATTGTTTGGAATAGTTTCAGAGGAAATGTATCAGCTCCTCTTTGTATTTCTGGTAGAATTCAGCTTGATGTTGCATAAGCATTTGATAAAATTCAATATCGCTTTGTAATAAAATCCTTCAAAAAACTGGAGGTAGAAGGAACATATCTCAATATCATATAAGCCATATACAACAGACCCAAAGCTAGTATCATACTGAATGGGAAAAAATACTGAAAGCCTTCATACTAAAATCCGCAACACAACATGGATGCCCATTTTCACCACTGTTATTCAATATTGTATTGGAAGTTCTTACTAGAGACAAGAGAAAGAAATAAATAGCATCCAAATGGGAAAGAAAAAATGAAATTATTTTTATTTGCAGATAATGTGATCTTATATTTGGATAAGTC
Source organism: Hylobates moloch (assembly GCF_009828535.3). Classification (NCBI taxonomy): domain Eukaryota; kingdom Metazoa; phylum Chordata; class Mammalia; order Primates; family Hylobatidae; genus Hylobates; species Hylobates moloch. The sequence continues at coordinate 77,217,496 of NW_026652282.1, forward strand.
TTAAAAATCCATCAAAAAACTCTTAAAATTGATAAATTCAGGATAGTTGCAGGACACAAGATCAACATAAAAAATCAGTTGCATTTCTATATGTCAACAGCAAACAATCTAAAAAAAATCAAGAAAGTAATCCCTTATACAAGAGCTACAAGGAAAATAACATACCTAAGAATTAACTTATTCAATTAAGTGAAATATCTCTACAAAGAAAACTGTAAAACATTGATGCAAGAAATTGAGAAGGACACAAAACAATGAAAAGATATTCCAAGTTCATGGACTGGAAGAATCAATATTGTTAAAATGTCCATACTACCTAAAGGAATCTACAAATTTAATGCAATCTCTATCAAAACACCAAAGACATTTTTCACAAAAGTAGAAAAACAAACCTAAAATTAACACAGAACCACAAAAGACCCAGGATAGTTATAGTCATAGCTATCCTGATAAAAGAAAAAAACTGCAGGAATTGCATCACATTATTTCAAATTGTACTACAGAGCTATAGTAACCAAAACAGTATGGTGCCAGCATGAAAACAGACACATAGACCAATGCAAAAGAATAGAGAACCCAAAAACAAATCCACACATCTGCAGTGAACCCATTTTTGACAAAGATGCCAAGAAGATATATTGAGGAAAAAAAAAAAACAGTCTCTTCAATAAATGGTGCTGGAAAAAATGGATATTCATATGCAGAAAAATAAAACTAGACCCCTACCTATCACTACACACAAAAATCAAACCAATATGAACTAAAGACTTAAATACAAGGCCTCAAAATATGAAACTACTGAAAGAAAACATTGGGAAACTCTCCAGGTCATTGGAATGGGCAAATATTTTTTGAGTAATACAGCACAAACAAGCAATTGAAGCAAAAATGGACAAATGGTATCATATAAAGTTAAAAGACTCCTGCACAGCAAAGAAAACAATCAACAAAGTGAAGAGACAACCAAGGGAATGGGTGAAAATATCTGCAAATGATCCACCTGACAAGGGATTAATATCAAGAATATATGAGTAACTCAACCTTATAGAAAAAAAACTAATAATCTAATTTTTAAAATGGCAAAAGATCTGAAAAGACATTTCTCAAAAGAAGACATATGATATGGTTTGCTTCTGTGTCCCCAAAAAATCTCATGTGAATTGGTAATCCTCAATATTTGAGATGGGGCCTAGGGGGAGGTGACTGAATCTTGGGGGTGGATCTTTCATGAATGGCTTACCACCATTTCCTTGGTGCTGTTCTTATGATAGAGTTCTCATGAGATCTGGCTGTTTGAAAGTGTGTAGCACATCCCCCATCCCCTTAATCCTACCCTGGCCATATGATGTCTGTGTTCCCCCTTCTGCCATAATGGTAAGTTTCCTGAGGCCTCCCCAGAAGTTGAGCAGATTCTGGCATTATACTTTCTGTGGAACCATGAGACAATTAAACACATTTTCTTTATAAATTACTCAGTCTCAGGTATTTCTGTATAGCAGTGGAAGAACAGACTAATATAGATAATTAACAGGGCATTGATATAAAGATACCGGAAAATGTGGAAGCAGTACATGTGGGTAACAGGCAGAGGGCAGAACAGTTTGGAGGCCTCAGAAAAAGACAGGAAGATGAGGGAAGGTTTGAAACTTCCTAGAGACTGGTTGAATGATTACAACCCAAATGGTGATGGTGATATGGGCAGTGAAGGCCAGGCTGAGGAGGTCTCAGATGGAAAAGAGGAATCTATTGGGAATTGAAGCAATGGTCAATTTTGTAATGCTTAGCAAAGACTGCATTGTGTCCCTGCTCTAAGGATCCACAGAATTTTGAACTTTTAAGTGATGATATAGGGTATCTGGTAGAAGAAATTTCTAAGTTGCAAACTGAGCAAGAAGTAACCTGGCTGCTTCTAGTGGCCTATGCTATATTTTTGAGCAAATAAATGATCTGAAATTGAAACTTATATTTAAAAAGGAAGCAGAGCATAAAAATTCAGAATATTTGAAGCCTGGCCATGTCATAGAAAGGAAAAACCAATTTTCAGGGGAGGAATTCAAGAAGGCTGCAGAGATTTGCATAACTAAAAAGGAAGCAAGTGCTAATAGCCAAGACAATGGGGAAAAGGCCTGAAAGGTATTTCAGAGACCTTTGCAGCAGCCGCTCCCATCAAAGACCAGGAGGCCTGAAAGGAAAGAACGGTTTCAGGAGCCAGGCTCAGGGATTCATTGTCCTGTGCAGCCTTGGGACATTGTTCCCCATATCCCAGTTGCTCTAGCTCTAGCCACATCTCAGGCTGCTGCTTCAGAGAGTGAAAGCCATAGGCCTTGGTGGCTTCCATGTGGTGTTAAGCCAGCGGGTGCGGAGTGAAATAATTGAGGCTTGGATGTCTTTGCCTAGATTTCAGAGGATGTAAGGAAAATCCTGGATGTCTAGGCAGGAGCCTGCTTCAGGAAAGGGGCCCTCATGGGGAAACTCTACTAGGGAAATGTGAAGGAAAAACGTGGGGTTTGAGCACCTACTTAAGTCCCTACTGGGGCACTCTGTAGTGTAGCTGTGGGAAGAGGGCCACCCTCCTCCAGCCTCCAGAATGTTACATCCACTGGCTTGCAACATGTGCCTGGAAAAGCTGAAGCCACTGAACACCAGCCCATGAGAGCCACTTCAGGGGCTGAACCCTGCAAAATCACAGGGGCAGATCTGTTCGAGGCCTTGGGAGACCACCCTTAGGATCACTGTGGCTAGGATGTTAGACATGGAGTCAAATAAGATTATTTTGAAGCTTTAAGATTTAATTACTGCCTTGCTGGATTTTGGATTTGAATGGGACCTGTTGCTCCTTTTTTTTTTTTTTTTTTTTTTTGGTCTATTTCTCCTTTTTGGAATGGGAATAATTACCCAATGCTTGTACCCCCATTGCAAAACAGTTTTGATTTTCCAGGCTCATAGGCACCAGGGACTAGTCTTGTCTCAGATGAGACTTTGAACTTTGTACTTTTGATTTAATGTTGAAATGAGTTAAGACTTTGGGGGTTTATTAAGAAGGGATAATTATATTTTGCAATTTAAAAAGGACATGAGATTTTGGGGCCCAGGGGAGAAATTATAAGGTTTAGATCTGTGTCCCCACCCAAATCTCATGTTCAAATGTAATCCCCAATATTGAAGGTGGGGCCTTGGGTCAGGTGATTGAATCATGGGGTAGATCCTTCATGAATGGCTTAGCACCATTTCTTTGGTGCTGTTCTCATGATAGAGTTCTCGTGAGATCTAGTTGTTTGAAAGTGTGTAGCACCTCCCCACAACTTGCTCCTACTGTGGCCATGTGATGTGTGTGCTCTATCTTCACCTTCTGCCACAATTGTAAGATTCCTGAGGCCTCCCCAGAAGCCAAGCAGATGTCAGCATCATGCTTCCTGTACATCTTGTGAAACCATGAGCTAATTAAACCTCTTTTCTTCATAAATTACCCAGTTTCAGATGATTATTTATAGCAGTTGAAGAATGGACTAATAGAATATACAAGTGGCAAACAGATATATGAAAAGGTATTCAATATCAGAGAAATGCAAATCAAAACTACAATGAGATATTATCTCATCTCAGCTAATGTGGCTATTATCCAAAAGGCAGGATATAACAAATGCTGGCAAGGATGTGGAGAAAAGGAAATCTTAATACACTGTTGGTGGGAATGTACTTTAATACAATAACTATGGAGAATAGTTTTAGTTTGCTCAAAAAACTAAAAATAGAGCTAACATATTATCCAGCAATCCCACTCCTAGGTATGTATGCAAAAGAAGGAAATCACTATATCCAAAAGATATCTGCACTCTCACGTTTATTGCAGCACTATTTACAATAGCCCAGATTTGGAAGCAACCTAAATGTCTATCAGCAGAAGAATAGATAAAGAAAATGGATAAAGAAAATGTGATAAAGAATGGATAAAGAAAATGGATAAAGAAAAAGAATGGACAAAGAAAATGCACAATGGAGTACTATTCAGCCATAAAAAGAATGAGATCCTGTCATTTGCAACAACTTAGAGAGAACTAGAGGTCATTATGTTAAGTGAAATAAGCCAGGCAAAGAAAGACAAACTTTGCATGTTCTCATTTACTTGTGGGGGCTAAACATCAGAACAATAGAACTCATGGAGATAGAGAGTAAAACAAAAGGAAAGGGTTTTGAGGTGGGGCGGGTAGTGGGAATGGTTAATGGGTACAAAGATATAGTTTAGATAACATGGATAAGATCCAGCATTTGGTAGCACAACAGGGTGACTGCGTCAACAATGATCTAAAGAGTATAATTGGATTGTTTGTAACACAAAGAAAGAATAAATGCTTTAGGTGATCAACATCCCATTTACTCTGATGTGATTATTACACATTGTATGCCTGTATCAAAACATTTTATGTACCTCATATATTAATATACCTATTATGTATGCACAAAAATTTTAAAAAAGAACTGAAAAGTGAGAAGCAGACACACTTTTGGACAATAAAACCAAACCTTCTCTGCTGTTTCTCAGAAATAATTGGAAAAGAAAACTAGGTTGTGATTAGGCTACCTGGTCAGATTAGTTAGGTTACTTGGGGAAAGGAATGCTAAGACTAGGTTATTATGGTATTAAAGGGAAAAATAACAATTGAAGTTCAGAGATGTTGGAAAATCTTTGTTTTTTAGTAACAATTAATTATTCAAAAAATGGAATAAGAAAGAAGCATGGTTTTGTGAACCTCCTGCTAACTAGCTCTTCTGTGACTTTGGATAGGATTTAGATGCAAAGAGCCCAAGATTTCTCACCTATGTAATGAGGAAATAGGTAATCTTTAACATTCTGTTAGTGTCAGCATTGCTAAAATAAATATTTGTTCTTAAGATGACCATTCTGAAAGGAACAACTCCTGTGTGTATGCTTTAATACATTTTTAAAAAATGCAATTCTAATATTGCATAGCTCATATATGTGCCTATATAGCACTTGCACAATTTTGTATGTTTCTTTTACTTTAGCTGCACATAATTTTCTCCTTGACCCATATATATCCACCATAATTCTAACATGTTTCTTTTTCTCCCACTTTGTTTTCTTTTTATCACAACTGTAAGTTCTGATCATGATATCAAATTTCAAATGCCAAAAATTATGAATATAAATTACTCCAAACCCTGGGACATATAGATAAATAGTATCTACATTTTTGTGTATTATTAATAACATATATACAATCATGCAACACAAAGATGTTTCAGTCAATGATGGCACACATATAAATGGTGGACCCATAAAATTATAATGGAGTTGAAAAATTCCTATCACCTAGTGAACTCATAGCCATCCCAACATTGTAGCACGACACATTACTCATCTGTTGGTAACCTGTTTGCTGGTGTAAACAAACCTACTGCACTTCCAGTTGTAGAAAAGTACAACACATACAATTACATACAGTACATAATACTTGACAATAATAATTAATGACTGTTACTGGTTTGTATACTTACTATACTTCCTATCATTATTTTAGAATTTATTGCCTCTACTTATTAAAAATAACTATAAAACAGCCTCAGACATGTTATTCAGGAAGTATTGTCATAGGAGATAACAGCTCCATGTATATTATTGTCTCTGAAGACCTTCCAGTGGGACAAGATGTGGAGGTGGACGACAGTGATATTGATGACCCTGACCCTGTGTAGCCGAGGCTAATGTGTGTGTTTGTGTCATAGTTTTTAACAAAAACAACTTTAAAAAGTAAAAAATGAAAATAAAACATTTAAAAATAGAAAATGCTTAAAGAATAAGGATATAAATACAATAATTTTGTCTACCGTGCAATGTGTTTGTGTTTTTAGCTAAGTGTTATTATGAGTGAAAATATTTTTAAAAATTAAAAATTTATAATGTCAACAGTTACAGTAAGCTAAGGTTAATTTACTATTGAAGAAAGAAAAGTATTCTTTATAAATTTAGTGTAGCCTAATTGTACAGTATTTATAAAGTCTACAGGAACGTACAGTAATGTCCTGGGCCCTCACATTAACTCACTAAGCACTCACTGACTCACCCAGAGTGACTTCCCATCCTGTAAGCTCCATTCACATTAAGTGTTCCCCACAAGTGTACCATGTTGCAATCTGTTATGCTGTATTTTCTTCTACCTTTTTTGTGTTTTGATATATGTAAATACATAACTACCTGTTATTTTATTACAATTGCCTACAGTATTCAGTACAGTAACATGCTGTATAGGTTTGTAGCCTAGAAGTAATGGACTATACCATATTCCTAGGTGTGTAGAAGACTATACCATCTAGATTTGTGTAAGTATACTCTATGATGTTCATAGAACAACAAAATCACCTAACACTAGAAAGTATCCCTGTTTTAAAGCATACATACATATATTTCCATATTCTGTGATATTTTTCATTAAACAATTTATCCTGGGTATCTTTCAGTGTCAGTATAGATCTACATTATTACTTTAAATGGTCTTCAAATTATTCAATCTTATGAATAAACCGTAACTTATAAACTGAGTTTTCTATTGCTGGACATTTACATTGTTTTCAATATTTCAGTATTATAAGCAATACTGAAATGAACAGTATTAAAATTGTTTTTTCTTCACTATTATTTCCTTAGGACAAATTCCTTGAACATTTGTTGGTTCAAAGAGTATGCACATTTTTCAGGTTTTTGTTAAGTATCATCAAACAGTACTCCAGCTACGTGTACTGTTTTACCCTTCCACTTGCAGGATTTGACAGTGCATCATCATTTTAATTTTTATTTTTTTATTACTAGCAGAGGTAATTTTAAAAAATTTTTTCTGAATTGCCTATTCCTTTCTTTTACAAGTAGTTTTGTATTTATACATTGTTTTACAAATGGTATTACTACGGTCTTTACTTGCAAATATCAAAACAGATCCTGAAATTGAATGAGGAATGTAACTCAGTCTCTTTTAACTTGCTTTAGGTATAAGTTACCATTAGGAAAACTATCACAAAGCAAGTTGCAAGATACAGAAGACAGGCCAAATAAAGAAACTTAAACATCAAGAAATTTTGTTATATTTTTTAAAAAGTGCCTAATATATTTTTGCTGGATAGAAATACACAAACACTTTGTGTGAGCTATATTTAATATCAAATACGTGATTCTGCTCCAAAAAATAACTATTCTCTTTTTGCATATAAATATTACTATAATCAAAGTTTGTCAATACCATTCGTGATCTCTTGTTTCCTCATAAAAATATCTTGAAATAAAAATCAAACTGCTGGGTTAATACTTTTTCAAACCTGTACCTTAATACACTGCATTTGTTTTGTTGGTTCTTGTAAAGTTACTTCATCAGTAATAATTATACATGAGGAAATACTTACACTGTCTTAACAAACCTAATTGCAACCTTTGAAAAGACTCATTTCTAAAACTGTTGTTCAGAAAATCAACCAGGGATTTCTCTATGCTAGAGAAATTTTCTGAAGGCTTTCCCATATACTGCTTAGAGATTGTTCCTTTAGTATACATTGAAATAAGTCAGGGTTTGTTTTTCTAAAGCTTCATCATCTAGGAAGATTTTTTTAAATAGCCATGTTCTTTCTCTAGGACTTCAGACTACTTAAATACAGACTACTTAAATACTACTTAAATACACAGAAGGATTTCAATTAATTGGCAACCTGCTGACACAATTATTACACTGTGAAAACACATTTCTTCCAATATTTACAGTTATATTACATTTGTTGAAATGCTTTCTTTGTACCCTGAACCCAGGAAAAAAAAATTAACAAAATAATAAATAGATGTGATTTATTTTTTCTCGTGCATTTTTTTCATTTGCCTTTCAATGTAAAGACTGGAGAATTATATTAAAACTTGAATTACACCTAACTTATTCGAAGTAGTGCATCCTGTTCCCAGAGTCCTTGTTTTCTATTAGATTAAAGAAACTGTTTTGTTTAATGCAAGCCAGGCTGGTGTGAGTTAATACCAATTCCAGCAGGTCAGCATTATAATATTTGGCCTGAAGTTGTAAATAGTGGTAATAGTTTAAGGAAAATATTTTGAGAAAGACCTCTACTTTCCTCAAATGTCATTCCTCACTGGGTACAGTGCAAATGTTTTAAATAGGTGCCATTTGGTATGTCATTCATTGCCTTTCACCTTTTGTATTCTCTTAAACTTCTGCAAGCAATGAAAAGAGAACCCTAGGACACTGTTGGTGGGAATGTAACTTAGTACAGCCACTATGGAGAACAGGTTGGATATTTGTCAAAAAACTAAAAATGAAGCTACTATACAATCCAGCAATCCCACTGCTACATATATATCTGAAAGAAAGGAAATCAGTATATCAAAAAAAATCTGCACACCCATACTTACTGCAGCACTATTTACAATAGCCCAGATTTGGACACAACCTAAGTGTCCATCAACAGATGAATGGAAAAATAAAATGTGGTACATATATACAATGAAGTACTATTCAGTCGTTAAAAAGAATGAGACCCTGTTATTTGCAACAACATGGATGGAACTGTGGGTCATTATGTTAATAAGGTGAAGTAAAAGACCAACTTCATATGTTCTCAATTATTTGTGAAAGCTAAAAATTAAAACAATTGAGCCCATGGAAATAGAGAATAGAAGGATGATTACCAGTGGCTGGGAAGGGTCAGGGAGGGGCGCAGGAGAGAAAGGATAATTAATGGGTACAAAAATAGATAAAATGAATAAAATCTAGTATTTGATAGCACAACAGGGTGACTACCGTCAACAATAATTTATTATAAATTTAAAAAATAAAGGATTATAATTAAACTCTTTGTAGCACAAAGGATAAATACTTGAGGTGTTCAATACTCCCTTTACACTGATGTGATTATTATGCATTGCATGCCTGTATCAAAGCATCTCATGTATCCCATAAATACATACACCTACTATGTTCCAACAAAAATTAAAAATTAAAAAAAAGGCAGTAATTTTGCCCCAGAAAAATGGATTTCCTGATAAAAATATATTTTTTCAAAACCAATTCGATAAATTACTGACAGGTCTCTGCAACTCCTATTAATACCCTGGCCAAAACTAAAAGAGGTTTTGAGGAAAGCATTCCAAACTGGAAATAGTTTTTAAATTCCTATCTTATAGTTTCACTGGTGTTATCAATGAAATATAAACATAGAAATGGGGGTCTAGGGTTCTAGAAAGGGTCCCATTATATTCAACATTACTAAAAAAAAAGTGTATATCCTAGACTTTCACAGGCAACAGATTATGTAGAGTACCGGCCCTTTGGAGGAACAGATAAAAATTCAAAGTGACATTGAAAGAGTAAAGATGTAGTGATGATATAAAAAGGTAAGTGTTTACCAGAAATCAATTAAAAGCTATTGATTCAGGGAGAAAAAAACAAGAAAGGGCAGGAATAATTACATGACATACATGAAAGGTATGTTTCACATATTTCATGAAAGATGTATACATGAAAGGATCTTTTTCTCTTGAAGCCGGCCTGGGTGAATTAATACCAATTTTAACATCTTTAGTTTCATGATATTTTGTCTGGAGTCCCAAGTAAAACTCACTTATTGTAATTGTGGCACTAATAATAGTAATTATTATGTGAATGATTACTGTGTGCCAAACACTATGCTAAGTGTTTGAAAAATAGTATGTCATTTAAGTCTTACAATAACTCCATGAAATAGTCATTTAACAGTTCCATTTTATAATTATGATCAATGAGGATTAGAGAGTTAAGTGACTTGCTTAAGGTCACACAGCCAGTAAGTGACAAAATCGAAAAGCAGTACAAAGTGTCTACAATGCCAGTTCTCTTACATTTCCCTTTGGGCTCTCCTCAAGGATGCTAAGGAGCCAATTGCTTTACCAGCTTCTTTTCCCTTCTTACATCTATTGATTTAAAGGCTGTCTATTGCTGCTAACTATAAGAAAACAGATGGGTAATAATAAAATATAACAAGTTGGAAAGCTAAAAGAAATCTTCAAGGGTAATGGATTACCCTGCATTTAATTGAAACATAAATTTACTAAGCCCATCCTCATCATATCCCTGGGTATGATGGATGTGTACTGTGGGCTAACCCCTACCCAATGGTCTCCCTAAGCTATAAATCTTGACAAAGTTACCCAGACATGAGCTAAAAGTGGATTCAGTGGAGTACCACTACTAGATAAGATGGAATTCTTAATTTTCCTCTTTAAATGAGCACCTCAACCCCTTGCCTTCAGTTTGTACTTATTTCTTCTCTGCTGCTTCCCTTGGCCCTATCTAGTCCTGAGTATGGACAAGGAAGGCACTTTTCTAAGTGGTATAGCATGGTGAAGAGGTGGTATTCCATAGCAGTTATGAACAGGAACTCTAGCCAGACTACCAAGTTTAAAGCCTGGCTTTGCTACTTACCGGTTGTGTAAGCTTGGGAAAATTACTTAATCTGTACATACCTGGTGTACTGTAAACACTATATAACCATTTGCTCTTGATATTATTAAGCTTTCATACATTACAAAGGAAGATCTTGTAATTCCTTTTTTTTTTTTTTTGTCCCTGTGGGCAGTTCTGGCCACTGGCAGTGCTACTACTCCCTTTCCACCTGGTTTTATTTCCTATTGAATGGTCACAGATTAGTGGTTAACACGATAGGATATACCACTCAGCAATTAAAAAAAAAAAATCAACCTATTGACACAGGTACAACTTGGATGAATCTCAAGATTATTATACTGAATGAAAACAGGACAATTTCGAAAGTTTACTTATTGTATAATTCCATTTATATAACCATCTATATTATTTTATCATTTAAATAATGAGAACAAATCAGTGGTAGCCAGGAATTAGAGAAAGAAAGTATGAGGTTAGTATAAGGGAGTATCTTTGTGGTAATGAAAAAGTTCTGAATCTTGGTTGTAGTGGTAGTTACACAAATCCATGTATGTGATAAAATTGCTTAGAAATACACTCACACACACACGCACACATGAGTGCATGTAAAATCTAGTGCAATCCGAATAAGGTCTGTAGATTGTACCAATGTTAAAATATTTCCTAGTTTGAGTATTGCACTATAGTTGTGTAAAATGTTACCATTAGGGGCAGCTGGGTGAAGGGTACACAGGACCTTTCTGTTCTACATTTGCAATTGTTTATAAGTATTTAATTGTCTCAAAATAAAAAGTTAAGAAAAACTAGTGATTAAACATGCTTTTACTTGTGGGTAAACCTGGGCTAATTTACTTATTTGGCCAAAGTCAGTATTCACCAAGCTAGTATTTCTGGAACAATATTTAGTTAGGAGAGTGGTTGATAGTTGTGCTGCAGAGAAAGTTTTCTGAGATCAATACAGTTAGAGGATACTACATACTTCCAACTTGAGATTCTCCTCAGTGTTGCTCTATGATTGTCAATCTTGGCTGTGCATCAGAATCATCTGAATAAAAAATAAAAGAAAAAAGGATCTTCAGTGAATCAAAGAAATAGCCACAACCCTACACTACACATTGAAAATAATATCTTCCTGTTACAGTGAAATTTGGACCAAAGCAATGCAGGAACCTGAGTTAATGTCTGCTTCCATAGATTTCAGGCAGGGTGTTAAATGTTCAAGCCCTGATGATTTGATTCGGGGCTGTGTCACACAGTGAAAGCAACAGGAATGACCCCTTAAGAAAACAGTCCTATAACACAGAAGGGGAGCTAGAGGAAAGGGGAAATTATACCGAAATATCATCTTCATTTTCTGAGCTCCTCCAGAGGAAGTAGGCAACACACAGTTACACAGATGTTGGCCAGTGAGTCGAAAACAAATTAACTAAACAAGATCACATTGAACACCTCTAAGTCAAGGCATTTCACTGAGTCACGCTGACCTGAAGCTCATTCCACAGATTGCAATGAGCTGTGGAATGAGCTTCCTCTCCTAAATTAAGAGGAAAAATAACCTCAGCGGAAGACGTGACAATGAAGAGTGAGATGATAGTGAGACAAACCTGAATTAAAGCTTCTGAGATGCCCAAGTTCATTTCCTCCCATCTCTTCACATATTGTACTTCAGCAAACAGTTACTTCCATTCAAAGCTGAAAAAAAGGACACAATGCCTAATCATAGATGATTTAAAAGTAACCAGCAAAACAGCATAGACAAAAGACAATCAAGTGGCGGAAAAAGTAAAAAGAAGTTTTTGAAAATGATTCAGACGTTATTTAACAATTAAACTTCAAAATTCTATTGAATGATATAAAAAAGACAATTAAATGGAAAAACACACCCTGACCTTGGATAAGAAGACTGAATAATATGAAGTTCCTGATTCTCTGTAAGTTGGTCTATAAATTCAAAACATGCCAATCTAAATATGAGTAGGTTTTGATGGGAGAGGGAGTTGAAAAAAAGTGATACTGCAAATAATGTGGGGAAAAAATAGGTGAAAATATCCAAGAAAATCTTAAAAACTAGTTTTATAAGAAATTATTCTTACTAGATATTAAAATGTATATGAACAAATTTATGTTATAAGATTAACATATATAGTATAAGATTTATACTGCCACAAGAATAACATCTCTGAATAGGAATACAAAAATAGGCCTAAATACATACAATAATAAATTAGATAATAATGGCAGCAATTAATTATATTGGATATTCAATATTTAATAAATGGTGTTGAAAAAACTGGTTAGTTGTGTTGAGAGAAAAAAAAAGTGGTGTAGCTATCTTGATCTTTACGTGAAAATTATTCCAAAAAGGTTAAGGCTTTAAATAGAACTATAAGAGTATTAGAAGAAACATAAGTAATTTTAAACAATGATCTTGGTGCAGAAAGATTTTTCTAACCAAAATACCCCAATTCCATAATGGGAAAAAAGATAAATACAACTATTAAAACTTCTGTAGGGAAAAATATAAAAACAAGTGAAAAAAGTAATGTTTGTAACACATGCAACATTTTTTCTTAATTTGGTGCTTAAAAGTACTAATCACATATAAAAAGATGCCTATAGCCAAAATGACATTATAAGGAACTGATGAAATAAATTATAAGATATCCATTTGATATACATTATATAATGTATACATGCTTTGAAACATCACACTGCACCCCCTAAATATGTACAATTACTGCCCAGATCAAAGATGGTCGAATAGGAACAGCTCCCTTCTGCAGCTCCTAGCGAGATCAACGCAAAAGGCAAGTGATTTCTGCATTTCCAATTGAGGTACTCAGCTCATCTCATTGGGACTGGTTAGACAGTGGGTGCAGCCCATGGAGGGTGAGCAGAAGCACAGTGAGGCATCGCCTCACCTAGAAAGCACAAGGGGTCAGGGAACTCCCTCCCCTAGACAAGGGAAGCCATGAGGAACTGTGCCATGAGGAATGGTGCATTCCAGCCCAGACACTACACTTTTCCCACAGTCTTCACAGTCCACAGACCAGGAGATTTCCTCCAGTGCCCATGCTACCAGGGCCTTGGGTTTCAAGCACAAAAGTGGGCGGCTGTTTGGGCAGACACCAAGCTAGCTGCAGGAGTTTTTTTTTTTCATGCCCCAGTGATGCCTGGAATGCCAGCAAGACAGAACTGTTCACTCCCCTGGAAAGGGGCCTGAAGCCAGGGAGCCAAGTGGTCTAGCTCAGTGGATCCCACCCCCATGGAGCCCAGCAAACTAAGATACACCGGCTTGAAATTCTTGCTGCCAGCACAGCAGTCTAAAGTCTACCTGGGAAGCTTGAGCTTGGTTAGGGGAGGGGGATCCACCATTACTAAGGCTTGAGTAGGCGGTTTTCCCCCCACAGTGTAAACAAAGCCACTGGGAAGTTCGAACTTGGTGGAGCCCACCAGAGCTCAGCAAAGCCGCTGTAGCCAGACTGCCTCTTTAGATTCCTCCTCTCTGGCCAGGGCATCTCTGAAAGAAAGGCAGCAGCCCCACTCAGGGGCTTATAGATAAAACTCCCATCTTCCTGGGACAGAGCACCTGGGGGAAGGGGAGGCTGTGGGTGCAGCTTCAGCAGACTTAAACTTTCCTGCCTACCAGCTCTGAAGGCAGCAGTGGATCTCCCAGCTGAGTGATTGAGCTCTGCTAAGGGACAGACTGCCTTCTCAAGTGGGTCCCTGACCCCAGTGCCTCCTATGGGGAGACACCTCCCAGCAGGGGTCGAGAGACACCTCATACAGGAGAGCTCTGGCTGGCATCTGACAGGTGCCCCTCTGGGACAAAGATTCCAGAGGAAGGAACAGGCAGCAATCTTTGCTGTTCTACAGCCTCTGCTGGTGATACCCAGGCAAACAGAGTCTGGAGTGGACCTCCAGCAAAATCCAGCAGACCAGCAGCAGAGGGGCCTAACTATTAGGAGGAAAACTAGCAAACAGAAAGAAACAGCATCACCATCAACAAAAAGGACATTCAAACAGAAACCCCATCCAAAGGTCACCAACATCAAAGACTAAAAATAGACAAATCCATGAAGATGAAGAAAAACCAGTGCAAAAAGGCCGAAAACTCCAAAAACCAGAATGCCTCTTATCCTCCAAAGAATCACAACTCCTTGCTGGCAAGGGAACAAAACTGGATGTAGAATGAGTATGACGAATTGACAGAAGTAGGCTTCAGAAAGTGGGTAATAACAAACTCCTCCGAGCTAAAGAAGCACGTTCTAACCCAATGCAAGGAAGCTAAGAACCTTGAAAAAATGTTAGAGGAATTGCTAACTAGAACAATCAGTTTAGAGAAGAATATAAATGACCTGATGGAGCTGAAAAACACAGCATGAGAACTTCGTGAAGCATACACTAATATCAATAGCCTAATCAATCAAGCAGAAGAAAGGATATCAGAGATTGAAGATCAACTTAATGAAATAAAGCATGAAAACAAGATCAGAGAAAAAGGAATGAAGAGGAATGAACAAAGCCTCCAAGAAATATGGGACTATGTGAAAGACCAAACCTACATTTGATTGATGTACCTGAAAGTGACAGGGAGAATGGAACCAAGTTGGAAAATACTCTTCAAGATATTATCCAGCAGAACTTCCCCAACCTAGCAAGACAGGCCAACATTCAAATTCAGGAAATACAGAGAACACCACAAAGATACTCCTCGAGAAGAACAACCCCAAGACACATAATCATCAGATTCACCAAGGTTGAAATGAAGGAAAAAATATTAAGGGCAGCTGGAGAATAAGGTCAGGTTACCCACAAAGGGAAACCCATCAGACTAACAGCGGATCTCTCTGCAGAAACCCTACAAGCCAGAAGAGAATGGGGGCCGATATTCAACATTCTTAAAGAAAATAATTTTCAGCCCAGAATTTCATATCCAGCCAAAATAAGCTTCATAAGCAAGGGAGAAATAACATCCTTTACAGACAAGCAAATGCTGAGAGATTTTGTCAAATTGGATAAAGAGCCAAGACCCATCAGTGTGTTGTATTCTGGAGACCCATCTCACGTGCAAAGACAAACATAGGCTGAAAATAAAGGGATGGAGGAATATCTACCAAGCAAATGGAAAGCAAAAAAAAAAAAAAAAAAAAAAAAAAAAGCAGGGATTGCAATCCTAGTCTCTGATGAGACAGGCTTTAAACCAACAAAGATCAAATAAGACAAAGTAGGGCATTACATAATGGTAAAGGGATCAATGCAACAAGAAAAGCTAACTATCCTAAAGATATATGCACCCAATACAGGAGCACCCAGATTCATAAAACAAGTTCTTAGAGACCTACAAAGACGCTTAGACTACCACACAATAATAGTGGGAGACTTTAACAACCCACTGTCAATATTAGACAGATCAATGAGACAGAAAATTAACAAGGATATTCAGGACTTGAAATCACCTCTGGACCAAATGGACCTAATAGACATCTACAGAACTCTCCACCCCAAATCAATAGAATATACATTCTTTGCAGCACCACATCACACTTATTCTAAAATTGACCACATAATTGGAAGTAAAACACTCCTCTGCAAATGCAAAAGAACAGAAATCATAACAGTCTCTCAGACCACAGTGCAATCAAATTAGAACTCAGGATTAAGAAACTCACTCAAAACCGCACAACTACATGGAAACTGAACAACCTGCTCCTGAATGACTACTGGGTAAATAATGAAATTAAGGCAGAAATAAATATGCTCTTTGAAACCAATGAGAACAAAGACAGAACGTACCAGAATCTCAGGGGCACAGCTACAGCAGTGTTTAGAGGGAAATTTATAGCACTAAATTCCCATAGGAGAAAGCAGGAAAGATCTAAAATTGACACGCTAACATCACTATTAAAAGAACTAGAGAAGCAAGAGCAAACAAATTCAAAAGCTAGCAGAAGGCAAGAAATAACTAAGATCAGAGCAGAACTGAAGGAGATAGAGACATGAAAAACCCTTCAAAATATCAGTGAATCCAGGAGCTTGTTTTTTGAAAAGATTAATAAAATAGATAGACCGCTAGCCAGACTAATAAAGAAGAAAAGAGAGAAGAATCATGCAGACACATAAAAAATGAAAAAGGGGGATATCACCACTGATACCACAGAAATAGAAACTACCATCAGAGAATACTATAAACAGCTCTATGCAAATAAACTAGAAAATCTAGAAGAAATGGATAAATTCCTGGACACATACACCCTCCCAGACTAAACCAGGAAGAAGTTGAATTCCTGAATAGATCAAAAACAAGTTCTGAAATTGAGGCAGTAATTAATAGCCTACCAACCAAAAAAAGCCAAGGACCAGACAGATTCATAGTCAAATTCTTCCAGATGTACAAAAAAGGAGCTGGTATCATTCCTTCTGAAACTATCCCAAACAATAGAAAAACAAGGACTCCTCCCTAACTCAATTTATGAGGCCAACATCATCCTGATACCAAAACCTCGCAGAGACACAATAAAAAAAGAAAATTTCAGCCCAATATCCCTGATGAATACCAATGCAAAAATCCTCAATAAAATACTGGCAAACCGAATCCAGCAGTACATCAAAAAGCTTATCCACCACCATCAGGTCAGCTTCATCCCTGGCATGCAAGGCTAGTTCAACACACACAAATCAAAAAACATAATCCATCACATAAACAGAACCAATGACAAAAACCACATGATTATCTTAATAGATGCAGAAAAAGGCTTCGATAAAATTCAACACCAGTTCATGCTAAAAACTCAATAAGCTAGGTGTTGATGGAACGTGTCTCAAAATAATAAGAGTTATTTATGAGAAACCCACAGCCAACATCATACTGAATGGGCAAAAGCTGGAAGCATTCCCTTTGAAAACCGGCACAAGACAAGGATGCCCTCTCTCACCACTCCTATTCAACACAGTATTGGAAGTTCTGGCCAGGGCAATAAGGCAAGAGAAAGAAATAAAGGTATTCAAATAGAAAGAGAGGAAGTCATATTGTCTCTGTTTGCAGATGACATGATCATATATTTAGAAAACCACATTGTCTGAGCCTAAGTCTCCTTAAGCTGATAAGCAACTTCAGCAAAGTCTCAGGATACAAAATCAATGTGCAAACATCACAAGCATTCCAAGACACCAATAATAGACAGAGGGCTAAATCATGAGTGAACTCCCATTTACAATTGCTACAAAAAGAATAAAATATCTTGGAATCCAACTTACCAGGGATGTGAAGGACCTCTTCAAGGAGAACTACAAACCACTGCTCAAGGAAATAAGAGAGGACACAAACAAATGGAAAAACATTCAATGCTAATGCATAGGAAGAACCAGTATCATGAAAATGGCCATGCTGCCCAAATTAATTTATAGATTCAATGCTATTCCCATCAAGATACCATTGACTTTCTTCATAGAATTAGAAAAATCTACTTTAAATTTCATGTGGAACCAAAAAAGAGCCTGTATAGCCAAGACGATCCTAAGAAAAAGAACAAAGCTGGAGGCAAAACGCTACCTGACTTCAAACTATTGTACAAGGCTACAGTAACCAAAAGAGCATGGTACTGGTACCTACACAGATATATAGACCAATGGAACAGAATAGAGGCTTCAGAAATAACGCCACACATCTACAACCACGTGATCTTTGAGAAGCTTGACAAAAAACAAGCAATGGGGAAAGGATTCCCTTTTTTTTTTTTTTTTTTTTTTGAGATGGAGTCTTGCTCTGCCACCCAGGCTGGAGTGCAGTGGCGCAATCTCGGCTCACTGCAAGCTGCGCCTCCCGGGTTCACGCCATTCTCCTGCCTCAGCCTCTCTGAGTAGCTGGGACTACAGGCGCTCACCACCACGCCAGGCTAATTTTTTTTTGTATTTTTAGTAGAGACGAGGTTTCACTGTGGTCTCGATCTCCTGACCTCGTGATCTGCCCGCCTCGGTCTCCCAAAGTGCTGGGATTACAAGCGTGAGCCACCGCGCCCGGCCTAGGATTCCCTATTTAATAAATGGTGTTGGGAAAACTGGGTAGCCAGATGCAGAAAACTGTAACTGGACCACTTCCTTACAATTTATACAAAAATTAATTCAAGATAGATTAAAGACTTAAACGTAAGACCTAAAACCTTAAAAACCCTATAAGGAAACCTAGGCAATATCATTCAGGACCTAGGCATGGACAAAGACTTTATGACTAAAACACCAAAAGCAATGGCAACAAAAGCCAAAATAGACAAATGGGATCTAATCAAGCTAAAGAGTTTCTGTACAGCAAAAGAAACTGTCATCAGCGGGAACAAGCAACCTACAGAATGGGAGAAAATTTTTGCAATCTATCCATCTGATAAAGGGCTAATATCCAGAATCTACAGAGAACTTAAACAAATTTACAAGAAAAAAAAAACCATCAAAAAGTGGGCAAAGTATATGAACAGACACTTGTCAAAATAAGACATTTATGCAGCCAAAAACCATATAAAAAAAAGGCATCATCACTGGTCATTAGAGAAATGCAAATCAAAACCACAATGAGATACCATCTGATGCCAGTTAGAATGGCGATCATTAAAATGTCAGGAACAAACAGATGCTGGAGAGGATGTGGAGAAATAGGAACAACTTTATGCTGTTGGTGGGAGTGTAAATTAGTTCAACCATTGTGGAAGACAGTGTGGTGATTCCTCAAGGATCTGGAACCAGAAATACCATTTGACCCAGCAATCCCATTACTGGGTATATACCCAAAAGATTATAAATCATTCTACTATAAAGACACATGCACACGTATGTTTATTGCAGCACTGTTCACAATAGCAAAGACTTGGAACCAACCCAAATGCCCATCAATGATAGAGTGGATAAAGAAAATGTGGCACATAAACACCACAGAATACTATGCAGCCATAAGAAAGGATGAGTTCATGTCCTTTGCAGGGACATGGATGAAGCTGGAAACCACCATTCTCAGCAAACTAACACAGGAACAGAAAACCAAACACCACATGTTCTCACTCATAAGTGGGAGTTGAACAATGAGAACACATGGACACAGGGAGGGGATCATCACACACCAGGACATGTCGGGAGGTGGGGGGCTAGGGGAGAGATAGCATTAGGAGAAATACCTAATGTAGATGATGGGTTGATAGGTGCAACAAACCACCATGGCATGTATATACTTTTGTAACAAACCTGCACATTCTGCACATGTATCCCAGAACTTAAAGTATAATTAAAAAAAGAATACAAATATAAAAAATATACAATTATTACACGTCCATTATAAATCCAATACAACTAAAAAGAGTGAAGATTTACATGCACTGATACAGATAGTACTTCAAAATATAATAAATGAAGTATGAAAGGTATAAAATAGTAATTATCATGTTTAAAGACATATACATAGATATGTTTTCGCATAAAGTGTCAAATTTCAAATAAAGTTTTAAATGATTTTTTACTTTTCAATATATCTTCCAAATTTTCTATAGTGAACACATTTTATAATCAGAAGATCTAATAAAACAATATAACTTTTAGTAAAGCACAATGCAAAGAAAATATGCTTAATCATCTTCAAACTAAGGTGATTAAGCATAATAATTTAAAGATTACAAATATAATTGAAGAGTAAAAGATGAATAAGAAAACCACTTGCAAACAGTAACTTTTAATAACACTACTATGGGAAGTAACAGCCTAATTATTATTATATTTTTCTTTATAAATTTGTGTCATGCAAAATTCAAAACTATAAATAATCTAGGAGAATTTATATTAATGGATTTCTGAAAATTCTTAGCTCTATGTTGCGTTATTCAAGAGGTAAAATTTTGGAATGTACCATTGCATAATAAATAAGTCTATTTTTATAGCAAAATAATGCAGGTACACCTGGTACAAGATGACTTAAACCCTTCCTACTTCTGAGCTGGAGGCAAACATATACTTGGATTCATTCTTCAAGTGTATTTTTCCTCAAGTGAATATTAGCTTCACTGAAAATTTCTGATAATTTTTACCGTTGCTCTCTAATAGTTATATGATAAAAATACGTCATAAGGACTAAACTGCATAGCAATAAATAAAGATTTTTTAGAGAATTTTTTGTGTTCTTCATCTCAAAGAAAGGTATACTTCTAAATACTATGCCTTTTAATACTAAAACATGTCACTTTTGACATTTTGAAAATATCTACAAAAAACACAAAATGTAAAATTTTAACTAATGCATAATTGTGTTGAAATATTATACTGCAGGTTATACACTCTGCATCTTCAAATCATGTCGTTTTCTGAGTTCAGATGTTCAAAGTTTTCCAGATCTTGAAAACTCAGCTTTTCCATCTTATAAATAGTTGGGTCAAGATCTGTCAGCCTTTCAGTTTGCTGTCATCCTAGGCTCCAACAGACTCTTGTTTAGTGTAAATCTCATTTCTGAATTAACTTAAATCCAGCAATCACACAGTTATAAATGAACCTAACTTTTTTTCTTCATGGGCTCCACTTTCAAGCACTGTATTTCGAGAACTAAAGGAAATAAAGCACTGAAGGAAATAAATAGTCTTTGGGAACTTCTTCAGTTTGGGTTGGAGTGTCAGATTTAAAATGTGATTATCTTACTTTTAGAGGGATGTTTTTTATTTTCCTCTGGTCTACGTGACATTCTTTACAGACCTTATTTTCTGAATATTCAAAAAGGAAGGGATCAGGAAATCTCATTTTAACATCAGCTCCGATCTTCTTCAACACCTTAATTTTGAAATATTTTGTTCAAATAAAATATAAATTATAACTTCAGAAAGTCAGCACATGCTCAGTACTTTAAGGAGTTTTTTCCTAAATCATTTTTCTCCTTTCCCATCTTTGCCCCTCCTTTTGTTTCTCAGCTTTACTAGTTACCTCAGAATCCAGATTCTCCTTATTCAAAACCTCATCACTTTCAGGACATTCACTTTGTAATCTGTAGGCATAATTCCACATCTTCATACATGTGCTGGTGGGCTCAAACACCGCAGAAAGTGAAGATATATACCTTTTCCCAGAGCCTGCAATTCCTGATTAAAAATCAGCTTCTATCTTATCACATCACCCTGAAGCTTTTTAAGGGCAAATGAACTGGCATTGCCAGATAGTGTGGTACCTCCAGGCTTGGAGCACTCCAGGCTGCAGAATGGGACATTTGCATCCTTTGACTGTGTTGTCACTTTCTTCGCTCAGCTCAGGTACCTTCCATTACCATTTCAGTAGTCTCTGCTGCTGCTGCTTAGAGATGTCTCTTGTTATCTGAGTCTGCAACATTAAACAAAAAAGACCTACCTAACATTTAGAATGACTAGGTGGATGCTCAGAGCCCAACTCAGGAGGGAAATGAGCTCATTAACAAGGAGGTGGTCTGGACTGTAAAGGAAGATAAAGAGGGGGTGGAGGAGCAGTCTGGAGGAGGAGGTGACCTTTTCCTTGGCCTGGGGGCAGCTGGCCTCGGCTTTGGGTCACAGCAACAAGAAACAGCAAACCATAAGGAAGGTGCAGAAGATGACCCATTGAACACTTCTCACTATCTCACCTTCCCCTTAGCTTAGTTCCCAGCGGGCTTCTCCTTTTACCATCATTCATTGTCTGAGCAAGTGTGATGGGCAAACATGCAGCCCAATACATGTGCCAATCCAATGAGTTTTCTGGCTCTGCCCACCTTTCTTAACATGCAGAGGTGGTTGAAGCATCTACTGCCGGCTGATTGCATTTCCAGTATCCCAACTTTACTGATGCATAAACCTTTGGCTCTCTGCAACCCTGCCCCATCCCTAGATCTAACTTTAAAGTTAAAAAGAACAGTAATAAAACCTTATCAAGAGATAAACTGGGAAAAAATACACCAATCCACAAAAGAGCATATCTTAGTATAGTGTGCTTCCGAGTGATTTTTATCTTCTGCATTTCTGCTTCTGTTTTGCAAATATTCTATAATAACATGTGTTCCTTTAATACGGAGAACACAGAAAGGGAAGGTGCTAAATACTTTGCTAAGAGTTCTAAGATGCAAAAAGGATATTGCATCCTATGTAGAAGTTTTAAGGGCTCTGCTCTTTGTGATGTCTGGCAAGTACAGTATATATCCAATTTGGACACCTATGCAGCAGGAGCCAGGTACACTATATTTGTTACACTCTTCATTTTGGTTTTGGCATATAAGTGTATCTGCCATATCCATTCTTCATGGATGCAAAAATCTCAGAAATAAAATAGGCACTGTAAAAAAAATGTTGTGGGCCGGACACAGTGGCTCACGCCTGTAATCCCAGAACTTTGGGAGGCCGAGGCGGGCGGATCACCTGAAGTTGGGAGTTCGAGACCAGCCTGACCAATGTGGAGGAACTCCGTCTCTACTAAAAATACAAAATTAGCTGGGTATGGTGGCACATGCCTGTAATCCCAGCTACTTGGGAGGCTGAGGCAGGAGAATCACTTGAACCCAGGAGGTGGAGGTTGCACTCCACCCTGGGCAATAAGAGTGAAACTGTCTAAAAAAACAAACAAACAAACAAAAAAACAAAAACACAAAAACGCTGTGGTATTGCTAAAAACAATAATTTGCTTCCTGATGTTGTGGAAAATCATAAAGCAAACCTAACTATCTGAACACATGTGGTTGGTTAAATATGACATTGGTTTTAATATTTTTACATTACAGAAATTGGGGAGTGACTATTGTTAAGCAGAATAAAAGTGAGGTGCTAAACTACATATGGTGGGGTATGGAAGACTATTATAGATCATTTTAGGCCTAGAGAGTCAGAAATTCTAAAATCCTGTCTTACTTCGGCTACAGTTTCCTATGAGGTTTTCAAGGAAAACATATGTGGACTGGGAAATGGCAAACGTGAAATAAGGTACCACTTTATTATATGCTGTGCTTCTCCCTTTATGTCAAGTGCAAAACTCCCTGGTAAACTGAGTTTAAGTGTGAGGGAACCTCCTCACACTTATCTCAAACCAAAATCTTAGGATCTCTTTGTGACCAGCTGCATGGTGAAGAGATGACAGCCTGGTGTCACTGTAAGAAAAAATGAGTCAAGGTAGTGTGACCTCCTCCCAAGTCAAGGTGAAGGGTGGGTCCATAGCTTGTCTTATATATAAGTGGCGTTGTGAGTGAGGCACTCCTGCTCTCCTTCCCCTCTTCTCTCCAGTTCCCTTTGCCGCCCCCCCATTCCTTCTGCTACCCACCTTCCTCCCTTTCCCTTTTTCACCTCTCTCTTCTTTCTTCTCCACCCCTCCTTTTCCCCTCCTCCCTTACCCATGCCCACCCTCTTCTACCTTTCCCTTCCTTTCCCTCCATGCCCTGTTCCTTCTCCTTGTTCCATTGCTCTCCAAAATCTTGAATGAGTGTCCTCCAACAGAAAAGCTAAGATGTGGGAAATACATCAGAATGTTAATAATAGTTATCTTTTTATTAAATTGTCCTTTTCCTTGTGATCCTCTACTTTTTTCTATGATAAGCATCCCTCTTTTATAGTCAGGAGAAAAGGCTAGATTTTTATAGTGTAACACACTTTAATATTTATTTATTTTAGGTTGCAATACAAGAACATGAAAAACAGTATCAAATGAAGTGATCATTTTCAGTGAAAGGGAAGGTAGAACACAATACAAAGAAAACACGGTATCTTTAGTTTACAATTACACAATATAAGATGAAGAAACTTTTTCAAAAATGCTATGTTATATTAAGACCTCAGTGGTAAACAATAGCATCATTATGATTAAATTTATAGGCCACTATGTCACATACACAAGGTCTCAGTTAAATCAAATGTTGTCTTTTCACATTAGATGTATGCTAATCTTTTTCAAGCAGTCAAACTTCAAAATACACTGTTTTAGTTACTATAAGTACTGGATTTCTATAGCAAACTAATGAAGGCACAGCTAGTGCAAGCAGATTTAAACTCTTAGTCTTCTGGGCTGGAAAAAAGAAAAAAATAAAACACTTGCATTGGTACTTCATGAACTTTTTTTTTCAAGCAAATATTTGTTTCAGTTAACAATTCTGACAGTTTCACAGCTACAGTCTAACAGAAACATGACCAACGGACATCACAAAAATCAACACTGTGTAGCACCAAACTAACATGCTTTAGATAATTGACAACAGCTTACATATTTTGAAGAATATTATACTACAACAGCCTAGATAGAATAAACTGGCACTTAGACACTTTTTAGGACAATTTTTAAAATACAGACTACCAAGAAACCACAAAAACATGACTATAAGGAATAATAGTGTTCAGGTTACAGGTCAGGGTTTTACTTTTTTCAAGGCTGTATGAATCTGCTTCACTTCTTGAGATTTTAAGATTCTTGAAAAATCTTTCAGATTGACTTATTTTCTGTATTTCTTGTTTCCATAATGTTTGCCAAATTGATAGTAGGTACCATTGACTTCTCCAGTATAGTAATAGACTGATTTCAGGATGACATTATCATGTAAAATCTGCCCAATTTCAAAGTCCTCATCCAGAATAGCATCTTCCCGTGGTTCCAGCTTCCCAATGACAGGAATCTCAGGAGGACTAAAGAAATTGAAGAATGATGCATTAGGAACCACTCTTGGCTGGATTTCAATTTCTCCAGTAGCAGTTGTGCGACTCTGGGTAGTTGTCACAGTAACATCTTTTCCTCTTCTCCAGTCTATCTTGCAGCCTTTGCAATCTTCAATTTCCCATCCCCAAGAAAAGAAGGGATCATTGTGATCTGGTTTTGACTTTATTATATATGTCTTCACCAGCACCTCATTTCTGAAGTATGGATTAGGTAGAAAATGAAATTCAAAGGTGTAACTTACAGGCTGGCCAGGTTTTGAGAACTTCAGGCTAACATCCGACAAGAACTTCAGAATGGGCTCATCATACTTCTGAATCATAGGCCCGAGCTTGTCAACATTCTTTAAAACAATCAGCCAATAGTCAGGAATGCCTTTAGGGTCTTCTCTTTTAGGCTTTCCCTTCCTAGCTCTTTTAAGATCTACACTGTCCTGAAGCCTTTCCTCAGGAACTCTTTTATGAGCCTCTCTTACTGCAGCCCTTGCCTTAGCCTCTGTTGCTTTAGGCTGTTCTTTACCATCTGCCTTTACCTGGGGGGCTTCTTTAGGATCTTCTTTTACTTCAGGGGTTGCCTCCATACAGTCTTTAGAATCTGCTTTTTCTTCAGCCTTTACCTCAGGAATTTCTTTAGGAACTTCCTTTTCTTCATCCTTCACCTCAGGAATTTCTTTAGGAACTTCCTTCTCTTCAGCTTTCACCTCTGGGTTTTCTTTAGGGTTTTCTTCTTCCTCACCCTCTAAAGGAGGCATTTCACTAGGGGTGTTATCCTGCACCTCCTCATCACTGCTGAACTCCTCATCCTCTGAATTCCATTCACATTCTTCTTCTGTAGGCTCGTATTCTGCATTGATGATTTGAAACCGCCTATCATACAGAGGCTTGTTGAGTTCAGCATATTTTCTTTCAAGATCATGAATTGCTTTTAAGAACAGGGTATCTACCTTGTCACATTCATCTTGAATGTTTCTAAGCGCTTGCACACGATTTCTAACTGCGTGAGGCAGCCTATCCACGAAATTTGTTCCCAACGGGGCCCGCCGCGCCCTTCTGGAAGGCTCAGGTACCCTCTTCTTTCTATACAAGCGGCTGCGGCTGCTAGTGCTGCCGCTGCTGCTGCTGCCGCTGCTGCTGCCACTAGTGCTGCTGCCGCTGCTGCTGCCACTAGTGCTGCTGCTAGAGCTACTGCTGTCAGATTCTTCCCCAGAATCACTAGTCGAGCTAGCCATCTCCTCTTCGGCAACCCCATGGGCGACAGGTTCCGAGACCATTTTAAAATCTGCTTCTGACATCTTGCAAGCCTACAAACTCTACCGCGGAGACCGCGCGACCAGAGATGGGCAGAAAATGACTCACGGATGCTTGAGTGGCGGCGGCGGCGGAGGCCCAGGCTGCGGAGGTGGCAGCGGCGATGGCAGCAGCGGCGCAGAGCGGAGCTGGAGCTGGAGCTGGAGCTGGAGCTGGGGATGCAGAGGCCGGCGCTGAGGTGACAGCGGCAGTGGAGGCCTGGGCGACAGCGGTGGCGGCAAGGCCTCTCCCGGCTTCAGCTACAGAGTGCCGAGATGTACCGCAGCCGAATGGCGCAGTATGAGACCCCGAGATCTCTTCTCGTTTTAGATCGCGAGCCCCCTCCCCTTGCAGTCAGACCTCCCGTTAATTTCGTTCCCAGTGTGCCTTTAGTTCGCTCCTCATTTGCTGGTCCACCTTAATTGACAAACCGTACGCCCAACGAACGGCCAAACGCCACTACTCCTGGCTCCGCCCACCTTCCCAGACGCTGCTCGCTGGCTGAGGTGCGACCCCCTAGAAGGTGTCCCCCTACCCCCCAAAAAGTCTATATTTATAGTTTTATAATTAAAAAAGGAAAAAAAAAGCGTAGACATGAGGTAAAAACACCAGCCATAGTTCCTAACAAGGGCAGAAGAGGCGTGTCTTCCTTCTCCCATCCGCCCACCCTGAATTCCCGTTTAATTTGTCACGGGTCTCTTGACAAAAAACTGTAAAAAAAAAAAAAAAAAAAAAAAAAAAAAAAAATTGAATGAAAATGGTCCAAATGGCGTCATTGGGTAGTGTGACTATGGACGATTTAAAAACAAAACGATTTTCTCTAAATATTCTATGAGCGTGCATTTTTACACTGGATAAAAAAGGGGAGAGTCGGTTATTGGCAGAGGAGGGAGGGACTAGACAGCAGGCGTATTGCATTCCACGAAGCTGATTTAATAAGTGCTGTCTGTGATGTTTGGCAAGCCTGGTTTATATCCATCTACAAGGTTTGCGAACCCATGTTGCCGTGAGTCAGTTACACCATTTTTATTATATTTCTCTTTTTAGGCTGGCATATTATATACCCCAACCTTGCTGCTAACTTGCCACGTAGCCCTTCTCAATGCTTGTAACAACCTTGTAGATAAAACAAAGAGATATTAAATGTTAGGTAGTATTGTTAAAAAGCAAATGATTTGCGTTATACTTTTGTGCAGCAGGTTTCAATTCCAAGAACAGTGGGATGGGAGGGGGAATTTGTGCTAATGAATGTGCATCTTCTGTCAGTGTATGCGATGTCATCTGCCACCAATTTCCTTCTAATGTTGTGAAATTCTAGCCATACTATAGTATGATTTACGAGTCCAGTAATATGTGAATAAACTTTTGCAAAATGAAGTTTAAAAACGGGTATTTGTTATTTTTATTTACAGGATTTTTTTTTTCTGCTACAGAACAACTCCCTTGGTACAATAAAAAAGACGAGTATTTACTTTTCATTGAAAGGTAAGGATCATATTTAGCACATTTTCAAGAATGACAAAAATTACTCATCTCCATCTGAATAAAAGTTTACAGGATACAGTCATTTAAAGATTTATTTTAGAGAATTATCTTGATAATTCTATGGAAACAGGAAAATCCACAGAGGTAATCTGGCATACTAATGTAGACAATTACATACTTAACCGCATTAACTATCTAAACCTGGTCATAGAATACAAGTGGTAAATTAAAATATGAAATATGATAAATTATTCATTTCAAATGAGGAAATGTATTAAAGTTAGATTAATCTTTATAGAATTTGTGCTTTGTCATGTAATCACGTTTTTTAAAAGTTAGGAAACGCTTTTCTGTTTCATAAATGCATTTATTTTTATTGTTTATCTCTAATTGTCAAAGTCTGTGAACATTGCAAAGATAAAACCTCAATATAGAAAATTCCAACAGTAGTAAAAACACACAATCTTAACCAGCAAATGATAAGAATTACTAGCATTTTGATGCACTTCCTTCCAGAAATTTCCTTGTGCATATACATACATGTCTATTTATGTATACTGCTTTCTCTATGTGACACCATATTATGTTTTGTAATCTTTTCATTTAATTTCTCAGTTACTAATGGCTATATTTTCATGGCAAATGATCGACATCTTATTTTTAAATAAGTGCATATTCCATGGAAATAATTTCCTTAATTTATTTGACCAGATTCCTGTTATAGGGTGGCTATTTCTATACCATCTCTCCCCTTAAATACTATTTTCCTGCTATAATAAAAGTGTCCCTGGATACCTAAAGCATGTATTTCTATGCACTTGTGAAAATTGGTCATAAGATAAATTCCTAGAAATGGATGGCTTGGGGATGATCATTTCATATTATGAAATTATTATTGTATACATATTGCCAAACTCTCTGCAGAATGATTATCACAATTTAGTTCCAACAGTGCATAAAGGTTCATTTTTTTGTCATTCAACTAATATATTCTTGTGCCTGTCATATGCCGGGCAAATGTGGTAGAGGATTGTAGTATAATGGTGAATGAAATTTACTAAGTGCATATCCTTTCGTTGAATAATTTTAATCAAAACATATGTTATAGAAACAATGATTTACATCATTGGTGTTATACCATAAATATTGTTCTGAAACTTACTATTTTCATTTTAAATTATGGAGATTTAAAAAAATGTATGCTCTTATGTTTTAAACTTCGTAGCATCAGGAATTAGTATTTTAGAGTCAGTCATGAGTTAGGGATCCAGATTTTTAAAATATTTATTTTTATTAGCTAGCTAATTCTTCTAGTACCATTTATTTGGTAATCTTTCTATCTCCTGCTTACTTGAAATGCTATTTTGATCACATTAAATAAATTGCTTGGGTCTGTTTCTAAATTCTTTTCTGATCCATTGGTCAGATGTTTTCTGCAAACAACTAATGAGTCGGTTTTAAGATAACTTTACATTTTGTGAAAATGATATGTGTTCATTGATAAAGTCAGACAATACATTGAAATACAAAGAAGACATTAAAAGTAACTCAAAATACCACTGAGAAGTAATCACTACTTACATTTGTAATCAACATCTCCAAATTAATTTATCAATATTATGTATTTGTATTTCTTAGTGGTAAGATTGTCTTTTCATATGTTTATGTTTTTTTGAGAATTGTCTATTCATATTTTTTGTTTTCCATTGAATTAAGCAAGAAATTAATAAATGGTGAAATCCTAAAGGTAAAATGATTTTGGCCTTGACTTACTTAAGACAACTATGATTTCTTCAGGAAATAACGCATGATATTGGGCAAATGTGACTAAATTACTTTCAGTTACTTTCATATTAAAATTGGTTGGCTTTTTTTTGGATGCTTGGGGGGTTTTTTGGATGCTTTTCAAGGATTACAGATTACTACTTAACCACTCACACTGATCCTGGAAAAGTTTGGAATGGAACATGGAGATGAAAAATAGAAAAAAGCTTACAAAAACATCATACAAAAATAATGTACTAATCAACAATTGTTATTTTCAATTTGGAATTATTTTTTCCTAGATATAGGCAATGAAAATGGTTGAAAGTAGATGACTTTCTAATCACAATTCTCTAATTGTGTATACATAAGTATCTTGTAACACACTTATTTTTGTAGTCTTTTTTTGGTCGATTAGTTTATTTAATTTTATGTAGTAGGTATCTAAAAGAAAACAAGCTTTTTCTTCATAATCAATTTAATTGATGCATTATATCCTATTTGTTCTACTGTGAAATATAAGTATTAGTTTTATCATATCATATGCTTGTTTTTCTTAATAAGTTTATATATAAATTATTTGCATAGTGATATGTTTTTTGTTCAATTAATAGATGATTTTTTGGGGGGGCTAAATGTTCATGCTTCTACATGAGATGATACATAACACAGAATCTGATAGTATACTCAGACTGAACATAGTACATTAACATCTGTTGATACCTCCCTTAATATGAACATACACACAATCCCTTCCACCACCCACTCCTACCACACAAACACACAAAGTATATAAAGACAAGTGTAGCAGCATTATCTTTTTTTGTAGGTATCTAAGAAGCAAAGCATTGCAAGTTCATTTATTTTTGAATGACTCTTCCTCCTGTTCTTCTTGGACAAGTTCTATCTGAATACACAAGTTAATTCTTTTTTAAAAACCATTTAATTGATGTATAATAGGCACACAATAAATGTGTGTATCTGTAAAAGTATCACCACAGACAAGATAATGAAAATTGTATCATCCCTGAAAGTTTCCTCATATGCCTTTGAATCCCTCCTCTTGTCCCTAGACAATCACTGATCTGTTTTCTGTTCCTATAGATGAATTTGCATTTTCTAAAATTTTATATAAGTGGAATAATGTAGTATGTTCCTCTTTTTGCCTCTCGTTGCAGACTTATTTTGAAATTTACCCATGTCGTTGTGTGTATCAGGAGTTTATTTTTCCTGTTTACTGCTGAGTAATTATTCATTACTTGGCAATATTACAGTTTGTTGATGGGCATTTTTGTTGTTTTGAGTTCTGGGCTACTACAAATAAGGCTGCTATGATCATTTGTATATAAGTTTTGTATGGACATATGTTTAATTTCTTTTAGAAAAATACATAGGAGTGGAATGACTGGATCACATTGTAGGTGTATGTTTCACTTTTTAAGAAATTACCTATTTTCCAAAGTGGTTGTTTTGCACTTCCACCAACAATGCTAACATTTGATATGGGCAATGTTTTAAAAGTTAGCCATTCTAATAAGTATTCAGTAGTATTTCATTGTGATCTTAATTTATATTTCTTTGATGACTAATGATATTGAATACCTTTTCATATGCTGATTTGCCATCCACATATCTTTTTTTGGTGAAGTGGCCATTTGTATTTTGTCCATTTAAAAAATGGGATTGTTGTTTTATCATTAAGTTTTGATAGTTCTTTATATACTCTGGATGCAAGTTCTTTATCAGTTATAGCTTCTGCAAATATTTTCTCTCAGACTGCATATTTTCTTTGCATTCTCTTAAGGGTGCCTTTTACTGTTTTTAAAGAGGAAATGTTAGTAATTTTTATATTGATACATCATATTTTGGGGGCACATGTGATTTTGATACATGAATACAATGTGTAATGGTCAAATCAGGGTAATTGGGATAAGAAGTTTGAAATTTTGGTGAAGTCCAGTTTATCTTGTTTTTCTTCTATGGAGCATACTTTGTGTGTCATCTCTTAGAAATCTTTGCTTAACCCAAAGTCACAATTATTTTCTTCCTTTTTTTAAGTTTTATACTTTTAGGTGTTGCATTTAGGTCTGATACATTTTTGCAAAAAATACAAGGTATGGATTGAAGGTTTCTTTCTTTTGATATAGATATGCAGTTGTTACAGCACTATTTGTTGAATAGACTGTCTTTTCACCACTGATTTGCCTTTGCACATTTGTCAAAAATTAGCTGTCCTTGTATGTGTGGGTCTATGTTGGACGCTCTAATCTGTTCCTTTGTGTACTGATTTTAATGACACAATCAGTAGTTATCCATTTGTTAGATACATTTGGGAAAGAATGAGAACAAAATTGTGTGATAACAGAATTTCATTGCAATGGAGACAGTCACAGGAGCTGGATCTTCATTTCATCCTTGACATTTCACTTCTGCTCCCAACTATGTGAGATAAAGGGTCAGATAACAGCAGTAAAAACCTAGAAAAGAAATAACAAAAAGAAACATAAATGTTCTTCAATTTTGTGGAGTTGCCAGTGTGTCGATGTCCATAGCCCAGCCACAAGAATGGTAGTTAGCATTATTCAGGAGCACAAATAATGCTCTTGTTTTTCTCACATCTGATAAAGAAAGACCTGCTTGTAAAAATGGAAATATTGAATAGAAAGTATCTTCAAGCTGTTAATAAATTATAGTTAAAAAAAGAATAGTAATAAAACATTGGTTGTTATGATGTTACTATTATTAATAGTAATAAATAAAACATTGGTTGTTTTATAACACTTCAAACCATAGCAGTGGTTTTCAAACAAAAATATTTCATTTTATACTTATTCCTATAATACGGATATACTCAAATTAACAGAATATGGTATGTTGTTATAGATTTTTATTTTTTAAGGAAATATTTCTGAATTGCGTTTCTAGCAATATACCCTTAACTGCATGGAATTTAAAAGGGAAGTTTAATGCAACATAAGATAAGGAAAATTGTTTCCCAATTTGGATATTTAACATAGCGCTATTTTTTCAAAGAAATTTTAATTGTCATGTAAAAATTACATATATTTTTGCCATATAACATGATGTTTTGGTATATGTATACATTGTTGAATGACTAAATCAAGCATTTTAACATATATATTACCTTAAATACTTATTTTTTTTCTGGTGAGAACACTCAAAATCTCTCTTACCTCACTCCTAACTGAAATGTTGTCTTTTTTTTTTTTTTTGAGACAGAGTCTCGCTTTGTCGCCCAGGCTGGAGTGCAGTTCGTGATCTCGGCTCACTGCAACCTCCACCTCCCAGGTTCAAGTGATTCTCCTGCCTCAGCCTCCCGTGTAGCTGGGACTACAGGTGCATACCACCACTCCTGGCAATTTTTTTTTTTTTTTTTTTTTTTTTTTAGTAGAGACAGGGTTTCACCGTATTAGCCACGATGGTCTCCATCTCCTGATCTCGTGATCCGCCCACCTTGGTCTCCCAAATTGCTGGGATTACAGGCATGAGCCACTGCACCAGGCCATGTTGTTTCTTTTGAACAATATCTCCTCAAACCCCCAACTCCCAATCGTCTAGTAACCACCCATTTTACTCTTTGTTTCTATGAATGTGACATTTTTATGCTCCACATGTAAGTGAGATCATATTGTATTTGTCTGTGCCTGGCTTATTTCACTTAGCATATTGTTCTCCAGATTTGTCTATGTTGCCACAAATGACAAGATTTCCCTTTTTAAAGTCTGATCAATACTTTACAGTGTATACATACCATATTTTCTTTATCCATTCATCAATCGATGGACACTTAGGTTTATTCCATATCTTGGCTATTGTACCTAATGCTGCAATGAAAATGGGAGTACAGATATCTCTTCAATGTATTGATTTCATATCCTTTGGATATATACTCAGTACTGGGATTACTGGATCATATGGTAGTTTCATTCTTACGGTACTTTTGAGGAATGTCCATACTGTTTTCCATAATGGCTATAGTAATCCACATTACCAGCAACAGTTTACAAGGGTTAACTTTTCTCCACATCCTCACCAACACTTACATTTCGTCTTTTTGATAATAGCTGTCCTAACAGGCGTGAGATGATATCTCATTATGGTTTTAATTTGCATTTACCTGATGATTAGTGATGTCAAGTATTTTTTCATATACCTATTGGCCATTTGTATGCCTTTTGAAAAACATCTCTTCAGATCTTTTACTCATTTTTAAAAATTATGTTTTTTTAAATTACTGAGTTGTTTGAATTCCTTATATATTTTGAATATTTAACTCCTTATCATATGTTTGGTTTGCAAATATATCTGCCATTCCATATGTTGCCTCTTTACTCATTTACTTCCTTTATTGTGCAAAAACTTTTTAGTTTGATGTGATGCCTTTTGTCTATTTTTGCTTTTGTTGCTAATGCTAGTTTTGAATGTACAAACAGCATACAGTTTTCAAAAATGTAAAACCACATCATGGAAGAATACTTTTACAAGGGTAATCAAGAATTTTTTGCCTGTAGTACTCATCTGAAGAATTTCCATCCTAAAATTCAAATAAAGCAAGCCTTTTTATTGCAAGTTTGAAAGTATTTTATTTGATTTTACTAAAAAGGAAGGAAAAATCCAAAGACTTTGAAAAATGAACAATGAACAATGTTTACAATATATATAGATAGACATATCTTATGTGCATATGATATATATGTATATATCATATGATATCTTAGATATAGTCATTCATTCTATCTATCTATCTATATCTGTCTGTCTGTCTGTCTATCTATCTATCTATCTATCTTTGCAATGGCTATTTCCCCATTTTGCAATTTATTTGGACAAAGTGGAGAAAGCCCAAAGTGACATTTTCTGCTGATTTTTTTCCAGACTATCCAAATATATTTAATTAATTTCATTAGGTACCTCCTCTCAGAAAAAAATTAGTTGTTCTCCATTCTGGCAGATGTTTCTATGAAAGTATATGTTTAGTAAGTAGTATAGACTAATGCTTCGGCAAATCTAGTATTGATACTTTCAAGGTGATGATAGCTAACACTTCACAATTCTCTAAGAAGTGAGTAAACAAACAAGATGTCAATGAACTAATTGTTGCTTTTGGTTAAAAAGTCTGCTTCTCAGAGAAAGAAGAAATAAAGGCATACATTCTCTAGAGTCATTACTTTGATTTATCAACTCTCTAATTCATTACTTTGATTTAGCAACTCTCAGGTGTAAACAAAATTTTAAAATTATAATATTGACCACATTTGTCTGTCTGCTCTTATAATCAGCATTTGTCTATCTAAAAGAATAAGCATTTTTTTGTTTGTTTAGAGGTAACTGGATACCTTAATTAAAACTGTTTCATTATCTACATCATGAGAATGTGTTTAGCCTTCTTTGTAAGAAAGATTAAATATGACATGACAAGAGAATTACATAAATGATTAGACTAGCTGACCAATCTGCTTGTAGCAGCCCCCAAACTGCTCCTTAGCCTCTCAGATATGCTATACATAGTTCTTTGAAAGGTCTTTCTGAAAACACTTATATCCTTGCTCTAATCCCAAACTTTTAGTGATACTTCACTGTCTTGAATCAAACCAGTGTATAAGTACAAGCTGTGTCCTTTACCCTCCAGTGACCTTGGGCACATTTCTTAACTCTCTATGCCTCGATTTCCTCATCTGTAGAATAGGGATAATAATAGTACCCATCTCACAGAGCAATGGTGAGCTTGAAATGACATAATACATGTAAAATTCTGATAACATAGTGCATGTCCAAACAGTTTTTACTTAACTTATCTTCTCCAGGAATAGTTACCCAGTGGAACATAGTTCTTTAACTCTTTCTTCCCTTCAGAGCTTATTTGCTTGGAGTGTATTACATTTTTGTGTGCTTTATGATAAACATTATAACAGAACCACATAGGTCATTTATTGTGTGTACACACACATGTTCTTTTCCTATGTATATTTTAAATTTACGTAGGAGAGGGACCAAGATATTTTCTTATTTATAATCCTCTGTCCTTGCTCAGAGTATTGCTCTGCACAAGAATACATTTAGTACTGTACTAATTAACTTCTTAAACAAATGAACTGGCTTCCTTACAACAGTACCATTTTTTCTTTTTTTGAGACAAAGTTTTGCTCTTGTTGCTCATGCTGGAGTGCAATGGTGTGATCTCAGCTCACTGCAACCTCCATCTCCCGGGTTCAAGCCATTCTCCTGCCTCAGCCTCCCAAATAGCTGGGGTTACAGGCGTTCACCACCATGCCCACTAATTTTTGTGTTTTTGATAGAGACGGGGTTTAATCATGTTGGTCAGTTGGTCTCGAACTCCTGACTTCAAGTGATCCACCTGCCTTGGCCTCCCAAAGTGCTGGGATTACAGGAGTGAGCCACCACGTTCAGCCAGCAGTACCATTTTTACTTGCTGTTCAAATAAAATTCATTTTTAGCCTTTAATTGCACTCTAATTTTATTTAACAGTTGTCTCTTAATTGTGCCTGATTTACTAATGCATAATTGTCATGCAACAAATTACATTAGTTTACTAAATTTTCAGGTTTTTTTTTTATAAATTTAATAAGGTGATTTACTATAAACAAAGCATAACAAACACGACATTATGAGTCACATTCATACAAATTGAATGCAGTACATCTTCATTGACTACTTCCAAACTACAAAGCTCACTGCAAGGTGTTCTAGGGATTGAAAAGAGTAAGGTTCAGGCCTTATTGTTTTGTTTTTTTTTCCTTTCTTTTTTTTTATTTTTTTATTTTTTTATTATTATACTTTAGGTTTTAAAGAATTGGTGTTTTACCAACCAACTTCTAAATAGTAACACCTCACAAACTATTAATAGGAGGACACACAGGGTCTTCAGAAGAAAAATTTTGGAATCTAATGATGATCCACATTTAATATTAAATTAAAATTTCTTTATTTAACCCTTTTATTTCATTAGTATTTTCTTTCTAAAGGACGATATTTTAGATAATTATTGCAAAATTGCTTTACATATAATGAGCATTTAAAGGAAAATATATATCAAATTACCAGAGCTTCTTATTTTAATAAACAGTACTCTATCTCATAAAATGGCTACCCTAATAACCCAGTTACTTTTATTCTTATCAGAATCTGTTGCTTGAATTAAGCATAATCAAACTTGCCACATTGCATTTTCCTGTCTCATAAATTACTGAAAACAACTTCCCTCCAATTTCTTTATTGTTTGAAAGACACTTTTCTTTGGAAAGTCAAATCATATTTCTATTATAATTATAAAAATTATACATGCTTGTTTGTTGAGGAACCTCCATAATGTTC
Organism: Hylobates moloch; assembly: GCF_009828535.3. Classification (NCBI taxonomy): domain Eukaryota; kingdom Metazoa; phylum Chordata; class Mammalia; order Primates; family Hylobatidae; genus Hylobates; species Hylobates moloch. The sequence continues at coordinate 77,254,466 of NW_026652282.1, forward strand.
TCCATAGTGGCTGTACTAGTTCACTACTTAAAGTGTGTAAGAGTTCCCTTTTCTATGCATCATCACCTGCATTTGTTAATTTTTATCTTTTTTATAACAGCCATCCTAACTGGGGTAAGATGATATCTCTTTATGGTTTTGATTTGCATATCCCTGATGATTAGTGATGTTGAACATGTTTTCATATATTTGTTGGCCATTTGTATGTCTTCTTTTGAAATGTCTATTCAGATAATTTGCCAATTTTTGAAATGAGTTTTTTTTTTTTTTGGCTGTTTTGAGTTCTTTGTATATTCTGGATATTAATTCCCTGTTGGATGAATACTTTGCAAATATTTTCTCCCATTCTGTAGGTAGACTTTTCACATTGTTGATTGTTTCCTTTGCTGTGCATAAGCTGTTTAGTTTGATATATTCCCATTTGTTTATTTTTGCTTTTGTTGCCTGTGTTTTTGAGGTCTTATTCATAAAGTCTTTTCCCAAACCAGTGTCCTGAAGCATTTATTCTGTGTTTTCTTCTAATAGATTTATAGTCTTGTGTCTTACATTTAAGTCTGATCCATTTTGAGTTTATTGTTGTGTAGGGAGAGAGGTGGGGGAGTCTAGTTTCGGTTTTCTGCCTATGGTTATCCAATTTTCCCAGCACTATTTATTGAAGAGTCCGCCCTTTCCCAGTGAGTGTTTTTGGAGCCTTTGTCAAAAATCAGTTGGCTGTAGATATGTGGATTAATTTTTTGATTTTCTGTTCTGTTCTATTGAACTATGTGCCTCTTTTTATGCCAGAAGTCAAATTTTTTTAATACAAAAATCAGTTATTGAAACATTTAGGTGGTTGGGAAAATGCCAGAAACCAGAGCTTGAGGACATATCTGCCTTGGTAACTTAAAACAAAAGACCTGGTTCTCAATATGTAAAAAAGATGTCCATAATAGAGTTTCAAATGAAAAAAGCAAGTTGTCAGACAATATCTATTATTTGCTTCATCTATATAAAAAGTATAGATGTATATATGTTATGTGCATGTGTGTTTGTTTTCATTTACATAGAAAAATGTCTGACAATATATACACCGAACCAGTGAAATTAGATTAAAGGAAAAACTTTAACTTTTTATTTTCTATTCTGAATCAGTTTTTGAATTTTTAAAACAAGCATATATTATTTTTATAATAAAAAAACAAACACTTAAGACAATAATGAATAACATTGTTTAAATTGGGTCATTATTTGGTCAAAGTTTATATAGAGAGCTGAAGTACTGTTTCAATTACTACTTTTGCAAAGGAGGAACTATCTTTCACTTGAACAGCACTCATACAGGCTGCTCTGAGGTATCATCATACATGGGTGCCATGTAAATTGTACCATTTTTAAACAGTTTATGCTTTATTCTGATTGGTATTTGAAGCTTTTATGCATCATTGTTCTTTCCAAAAAGCATGATATTTTCTTGGGATGACAATAAAGTTATCAGAGGCAGTACTATCCTCCTCTCCATTATGTTCACAGTCTAAGTTCTGTGAAATTACTTTTATTTTAATTGTTTCTTCTTATTTCAAAACTTCTATTCTTTTTCTTATTGACTCGTACAGCTGTTTTTAATGGAGAAAAATGACTCTTGCTTCTAGAGACTTTTCTTACCTTAAAAATGAAGATCATGAGTTGGCTAACCATTCTTCTGAAAAGTTTATTTTTACTCTTGTAGGAAAAACTTGAGCCAATTTCTACAAATGTCTATCTTAATTTTATGATACCCTTTTTTCCTGTAGTTTTGTGACGATTTGAAGAAATTTCAACCTATAAAATATTGCTTGATCATAAAATCACTAGGCAGATTGCACTTTTTCTGCAAATGATGTGTACCTAATTTAGCTGCAAATGATCTATGCATGCTTTTAAGTTTATAATATGCTTACCAAGAGATTCTGTTTAATTCAGTAAGACTTATGCTTACTGGACTGAAATTTGAAGTCATTGGACCAAAGTTATTATAAAATAGTAAAAAGAAAAATTAATAGGATGCAAATTTCAGAGAGATAGCCATGAAAACTGATAGAATATTCTAATAATTGTTCCCTTCTACACTGTCTTATGTTCCAACCATCATTTCACTGTTTAGACTTCTGTCATTTCCCACATGGATTATTCACCTCACCTTCTTCATTTATCTTCCAACCTCAAACTCTCTTGCTTCCCTTCCAGCCTACATACTCTGAAATTAACCCTTTTGCCAGGCATGCTGGCTCATGCCTGTAATCCCAGCACTTTGGGAGGCCAAGGCAGGCAGATCACTTGAGGTTAGGGGTTCAAGACCAGCCTGGCCAACATGGTGAAACCTGGTCTCTACTGAAAATACAAAAATTAGCTGGGCGTAGTGGCAGGCACCTGTAATCTCAGTTACTCGGGAGACTGAGGCAGAGAATCACTTGAACCTGGGAGGCGGAGGCTGCAGTGAGCCTAGATGGCGCCACTGCACTCCAGCCAGGGTGACAGAGTGAGACTCCATCTCAAAAAAAAAAAAAAAAAAAATCTTTTAAAATGTAATTTTCTTTATATCATACCCTTCTCTAAAATCTGCAATCACTTCTCATTTAAAGCCAGAATGACATAGGGATAAGAACATCAGTTTTGAAGATTTAAATTACAGTTTAAACCTTGGCCTGACACATAGCCTCTAGTAGGTAATTTTATACAACTTAGATTCCAGAGTCAAACATACCCACATTTACCACTTGCTAGCTGTGTGGCCTTGGGAATTTACTAAATTTTACAAATACAAAGTCTTCTTTTCAGTGAAATGTGGAAAATAATACATAGCTATGTCAATTAGGACTTTTTAGTTACAAGCAACAGAAATAGACTCTGGCTAACTTATGTAATATTTAATTCATTGGAAAAATATCAGGGTCTCACAGAATCAACGGGAGGCTAGTGAGTCAGGTGTGGAAACAGGCAGAAACTGAAGTAACCCTGCAGACCAAAGAAACAGGGAATACAACATGGCCCCATAGCCAGTATAGTCTAATCATGATGTTGAGGCTGAGATAAACTGGAATGTCAGTCATTTTAAATTCAATTACTTGCTACTTGGCTATAGGAGGATGAGGCTGCTAGTCATAGTCTCACTTGACTACTCTCAAAAGAAAACAAGAGTGCCATGAGACAGAGGAAATGGATTTCCAATATCTGATGTACAAAAGATGCCCACTAGGCATGTTACCCACAAGTCACATAATAGTGCTTAGTAAAGGGCCATTTTAACAAGTCTAGACTCATTTATCAGACTTTCATGGCCATTCACTGTCTGGCTTCAGCCTACTTTTCCAAACTTAATTTTCCTCTGCATAAGCCCTGAATTTTCCTATCTGCTTTTCTCACTCAGCCCATTCCCACTGCCTGCAATGCTTTTGACCTGTTACTTTGTAAAAAGATGTATGACTGCACATGCATGTTTAATAGCAGTGTAATTCACAATTGCAAAAATATGGAACCAACCTAAATGCCCATCAACCAATGAGTGGATAAAGAAAATGTGGTATATATACAACAACCATAAAATGGATTAAAATGGCCTTTGCTTCAACTTGGATAGAGCTGGAGGCTATTTTTCTAAGTGAAGTAACTCAAAAACGGAAAAAGAAATACCGTGTGTTCTCACTTATAAGTGGGAGCTAAGTATGAAGATGCAAAGGCATAAGAGTGATATAATGGACTTTGAGGACTCGGATGGAGGGGTGGGAAGAGGTGAGGGATAAACAACTACATATTGGGTACAGTGTACACTGCTCAGGTGATTAGTGCACCAAAATCTCAGAAATCACCACTAAAGAATTTATCCATGTAACCAAAGACCACCTGTGCCCCAAAAACTATTGAAATAAAATTTAAAATGTTTTAAAAATTTAAAAAGAAGTGTGATTGACACATAATGGTTATACATATTTACGGGTTACAACATGGTGTTTTGGTACATGTATATATATTGTATAACGATCAACTAGAGCAATTAACATATGCATCACCTTAAACATCATTTCTTTGTGATGAACATTCAGTAACCTTTCTTCTAGCGATTTTGAAATATACCATGCATTGTCCATAACTCTAGTCATCTTACTATGCAATAGAACACCAGAATTTATTCTTCCTAACTGAAACTTTGTAGCAATGACCAATCTCTTCCCATCTGCCGACTAACTCACTACCTTCCTCATCCTCTGGTAACCACTAATCTACATTCTACTTCCATAAGAACAACTTTTTAAATTCTACATACTAGTGAGACCGTGTGGAATCTTTCTATCTCTTGATTATTTCACTTAACATAATCTTCAGATTCATCCATGTTGCTTCAAATGACAGGATTTCACTCTTTTTATGGCTGAATAGTATTCCATTATGTTTGTATATCACATTTTCTTTGTCCATTCATCTGTTGATGGACATTTAGGTTGATTCTATATCATGGCTATTATGAAAATTGCTTCAATAAACATGGGACTATAGATACATCTTTGATATACTGATTTTTCTTTTTTTTCTTTTTTTCTTTTCTTTTTTTTTTTTTTTGGCGAAGGGATATACACCTAGCAGTGGGATTGCTGGATCATATGGTAGTTCAATTTTTAGTTTTTTAAGGCACCACCAAACTGTCTTTTCAAAATGACTATACTAATTTACATTCCCATCAGTACTGTGTAAGGGTTGCCTTTTCTCCAAATCTCTCATGTTTTAATATTCAACTTATCTTTTCTAAGACTTCGCTTTCCTTTTACTGGTCTGCGAATCACTGATTTTCTGTTTCCTCATTTTCTTTTAATCATGTATTGCTTGTTAGTATCTTTTTTGAATGGTAGTCTTGTATATTTGTCTATTTATGTGCCTTACTTTCCCCATATAGATTATAAACCCCTTGAGAGGAGAGATCATGTATCATTTATTTATTTGTTTTCTTGATAACCCAGTGTTATGTATGTAGTAGATGTTCATTAACTTATAATAAATGTTTTTCATTTCATTTCACTTTCTCCAAATCATTTTTGCCAAATGAACTTATGATGAATGAATGCAAGAATGTGAGTCATTAATTTAAATCAATACTAATTTAATTACCTACTGTATATGTAGCACTATATTGATTGCTTTGTGGGGATAGAAAAAACAAACTTGAAAATTGTTTTAGGAGTAGCTCACGATCTAATTTAGGAGAGAAAAAAATACAAGTATGAGACAGCCCCAGAACAATTATATAAATAAGTCAAATAAATAATCTAAAAATTTTAAATATCAGTGCTAAGGATATAAGAAAATGTAAATGCATGACTTAACTATATATATATATATATATGTGTGGTACAAGCAGATTGCTTTGTCTGGCATAAAGGGATTATGTTGGAACATATAGAGATGGTATTGGAGAATACAAGGGTTATAAATTTGGATTTAATATAATAGGTAACAGCAATCTTTTTTTTTTTTTTATGAGACAAAGTCTCACTCTTGTCTCCAAGGCTGAAGTGCGATGGCACGATCTCAGCTCACTGCAACCTCCGCCTCCCAGGTTCAAGCAATTCTCCTGCCTGCCTCAGCCTCCCAAGTAGCTGGGATTACAGGCACCTGCCACCATGCCTGGCTAATTTTTGTATTTTTAGTAGAGACGAGGTTTCACCATGTTGGCCAGTCTGGTCTCGAACTCCTGACCTCAGGTGATCCTCCCACCTCGGCCTCCCAAAGTGCTGGGATTACAGGCATGAGCCACTGCACCTGGCCACAGCAATCATTTTTTAATTAATTTTTAAAAATTTTGGTAAAAGTAATAGTTGATTAAATAAAATAAAGTCCATCTATCCAAAGGAATAGTAATCTGCTATCAATAGTGATAAGTAGTTATTGACTTAGAAAGATGATCATGATATAGTATTTAGTCATGCAAACGGGTTATAAAATATTATGTATATAAACTTGTTTTTTTAAATAAAGGGTATAAATATGCATTAAAATATCTGGAAGTATAATCAACAAGGTATGTTTACATATAAGTAGTGTACTCCATGATTATTTTTTGTTTATCTGTATTTTTTTTCAGCAGATATTTTTGGTTGAAAAAATGCATATGTAAATTTAAAGACACTACAAGTTTTCAAGGACTGTAGTGATATGAAGATAGAACATGAGGTAGATTGCTTTAGCACCTATGCATAAGGATATCAAACCAGCAAGACTTATTTGATGAGATAATGGAAAGGGCACATTTAAGAGATGCTTTGGAGAAAATCAGTTTTACTAGGTTTCTAATTTAATGTGGGATTAAGATAAGGAGACTGAAAACAGCACTGAAGTTGTGAGAAACATAGGAAAATATAGGTGCCACTAATAGGTATGGGAAAATTGAGAAGGAAAGCAAGAGGTGGAGGAGTTAACTTTTGCCAGGAGTAGTATAAGAGGTAACCAACTATGTGAGATGAAAACTGGAAAAAAAAAAAGGCTTAGAAGTCAGGGCTGGAGATATAGACTTGGGTGTAAGAGTGTTAGCATAGAAGTAGAAATTATGAAAATGGGTGCATACGGTGAGCTTAAAAAAGCTAAGTAAGGACTTAAGAAAATCCACTAAATTGTTTTTATTTACTATATCCCTGTGTGTTTTTTAAAAACCTTTATTGAAATATAATTACATACCATAAATTTCACTCATTATATAGGTATAATTCAATAATTTTAGTAAATTTATAGAGAGTTGTGCGACCATCACCATAATTGTTAGAATTTTCCTGTCTCCCCAAAAAGTTATCTAGGGCCTGTTAGCAGTCAATCCTTGTTTTTACATCCAGGCTTAAGCAAACACTCTTCTGTTTTCTGTCTATATGAATTTGCCTTTTCTGTACATTTTATCTAAATAGAATCATACAGTGTATTCCTCATTGTGCCCGGCTTCTTTCACTTATGTTTTTGAGGTCCGTCCATGTTATAGCATGGATCAGTAGTTTTTCTTTTTAATTGATGAATACTATTCCATTGTATGACTGTATCACATTTTATTCATCCATTTACTAGGTGGTGGATATTTGGACTGTTTCCAGTTATTTTTGTTATTATGTGTAATGCTATTGTACATGTTTACATACATGTATTTGTGTAGACAGATGTTTTTGTTTCTCATGGATATATTTCTAGGAGTAGAATTGCTGTGTTGTATGGTATATTTGTGATTAATTTGTTAAGAAACTACCAAAATATTTTCCAATGTGGCTGTACTACATGACATTACCACCAGCAAATGCACCATGGGCCACTTTCTGTGCATCCTCATCAACACTTGGTATAATTTGCCTTTTTTATTATGGCCATTCTAGTGTATGTGTAGTAGTTTCTTGTTGGACTTCTGATTTGCATTTCCCTAATGTATTTTCTTTGAAGAAATATTTATTCAAGTTATTTGCCAATTTTTAATTTTTTGGTCTTAATAATTATTGACTTGTAAGAGTTTTTCAAATATTCTGGATATGATCAGATGTATGATTTGCAATATTTTCTCTTATGTTCTTTTAATGATGACTTTTGAGTAACACAAGTTGATGAAGTCCAATTTATAATTTTTTTCTTCTTTGAAACATGCTTTCAATATTTTACCTAAGAACTCTTTGCCCAACCCCAACTCATGAAAATGTTCTCCTATATTCTCTTCTAGAATTTTATAATTTTAGCTCTTACCTTTAGATCTTACATTTAGGTCTGTGATCTATTTTGAGTTAACTTTTTATATATGGTGTGAAGTGTCTAATTTCTTTCTTTTCAAAAAAGATGGATACACAAATGTCCATTTGTTGAAAAGACTATCCTTTTCACCACTGAAATGTCTTTGTCCTTTTGTAGAAAATCAATTGACCATAAATATATGGATTTGTTTTTAAACTATCAATTCTGCTTCACTTATTTATATTATATGTCAACACCACATTGCCTTAACTGTGGCTTTATAGTAAGTTCTGAAGTCAGAAAGTATGAGTCATCCAATTTTACTCTACTTTTTCAAGATTGTTTCAGCTATTCTAGATCCCTTGTACTCATACGAATTTTCCAATCAATGTGTCAGTTTTAGGATCAACTTGTCAATTTCTGTGAAGAAGCCAGCTGGTATTTTCATAGGGGTTGGATTTAATCTATCAGTCAAACTAGGGAGAATTGCCATGTTGACAGTGTTGATCCTTCCATCCCAAGAGTATGAAATGTCTCTTCATTTAGTTAGATATTCTTTAATTTCTTTCAGTAATGTTTTGTGTTTTTCGGTGTATGAGTCCTGATAGAACCTCTGAGCTAAATGAGCTAAGGGTGGGGAGTTATGGGAGCTGCTGTAGGCCACTGTTACCTACTATTCTTATCCAAAAGTCAGAGATTTTTCAAGCATAAATGCTTCTCAGATGGAGGTATGTTTTTGGTTAATTTCCAGAGTACCAAAATGGTTGCTTTTGTTAATTTTGTCCAGGCTTATACAGGTTGAATATTCCTTATTCAAAAGACTTGGGACCAGAAATGTTTCAGATTTTGGACTTTTTGGATTTTGAAGTATTTACATTATACTTACCGATTCTATAGCCCTAATCAAAAATTCAAAATCCAAAATGCTCCAATGAATATTTCCTGTGAATATTGTGTTGCCACTCAGAACCTTTTGGGTTTTGAAGCACTTTGGATTTCTGATGTTCACATTAGGTATACTCAACCTGTAATACTTCTATGGGAAAGGATTTCCTGATCTCCTCATCTAGTCATAACTGGAAGTTCTGTCATCTGTGTATTTTTATGAGAATTTATGTTCCAAGTGCTTCTAGCTCCAAATGCTCAGTAACATAATATGTATTGAGATGCCAATTCAGTCAAAAAACATGTTAAACTACCACTTGTGTTATAAAGACAAAACATTTAGGTTACTGAATAGTTTCCTTTTTTTGCATTGAATAGACTATGTTTAGCATGGTGATGAAACAGTTACTGAGATTGGCTATGTAATTTAAATAAACAAACAGATATATTCCAGCACTTCTTATATGTTCAATACCACAGGAAATAATGGATGAATAAATCATCATGGCTGCCCTAAGGATCCTGTAGACTAGGTAGTAGTTATGTGCTGCCATTGAACCATTATGGCACTGTCATATTTTTAATTATGTAGTTACTTGTGATTTATTTAATATGAACATCCATAAAATCTATGAGGTTAGGAACCATGATTGTATTGTTTACTTCCATGTTGTCAGCATTTCCTAGCACAGTGTTTGGAACATAATAGACACTCCGTAAATATTGTTTGAATGAATGAGTGAACAACATGTCATGGAAATATAGGGTAGAAGGAAATTATTTCCTACTAAGAGGATCAGAAAAGTCAGGGATTAAAGGAAAGGTTTCCAGCCAAAGGAAACAATATGATTGTTTAAAGTCAAAGAGTTAGAAAAGACCCAGCAATATTTGAGGAACTGTAAGGTATTTTCTAGGGTTGTAGCATAGGAGTCATAGTGATGAGTCAAAGAAGAAAAGAGAATAAGAGGAAGAAAGTTAAGGGGAGATGAGTTTGGAGAAGCAAGTGGAAGCCAGGGTCTTTCTGACAAACTAATGACATTTTAAAAAGTCAGGGTTTTATTTTAAAGTAGGTAACTAGAGTTGGCAGTATGGAAGATGGACTGGACAGAGAAAAGAATAAATAATATGTATGCAAGCTGGGCAAACCCAGTGTACAATATTTGTATAGCCATCTGTATTATGTATAGGAGCCTCCTAAAAGCTTACGAGAGAGAGAGAGAGAGGGAGTGTAATGTCACTGAGATATATATTCTTTAATTTCAAAATTTGCTTTGGAATTTTTGTTAAATAGAGCCACATGGTCCTCCCTTTATATCCTTGTGACAGCATGATAATTCTTAATATTAACAATTCTAACAATGTGAAATTACATCAGTATGACACATTTGCCTTTTTGAAGTGTGCCCCTATTAGTACTATATTTGATTTTCACAAAAACCCACAAGGTAGAGACAGCATTTTTCATTTTACCAATGTGAAGACTATCCTAATAAAGACTAAAAGATCAGCCTATGGTTTCATAACCAGTACAAGTTAAGATGCAACATTAGAACCCTTTTTGAAGTCCAAACCCCTTTTAAAGGTAGCATTCATCCATGCATTTTAGTACTAATTTTACTGCTTTTGCTTTTTGTAACTAATGTTTCTTATAAAAGTTTTATAAGAAAGTTTTAACTTTGAAGTAACAACAAGGTTAGCATTTGCTTCTTTCAAATTGCTCTTTTGAAGTATTTCCACAGTGTAAAAGGTTGAATAAAGAATTACCTAGATAATAGATTATGAATATAATATTTGTTAAAATTAAAATGTTGATTATTATCCAGTACAATAAAGCACCTGTATTTTAGACCTTTTACAAAACCCAAGGTATATATATATATATTTTTTTTTAAAGGGAAAGAACAAGTGAGCACAGAGAAAAAATAACATTGGGTTGGCAGCACAGGGATCATCTTGTATGTTTAGAAGGTGAGAGTAAGATCAAGAGAAGCAGAGGTAGAAATGCAAAATGCAGATGAAAAATGTCAGTATTACTGAGCATCTTTTGAGAAAGATGATATTACATTCTTGTTTATAATATTTTCATATGGAATATCTTTTGATGCAGTAAACCACTTTGAAAATATTCTCCAGTTAATATAACACAATGAAAAACTTCTGTCATGGGATTTTTCCAATTAATAGACATTATACTAAACATTCTTGAGATCTCTTTAAAAGTTGATTGCTTGTACTTTTAAAATTCAATGTATCGTGTGAAATCAATACAAAGGGGTCAGAAATTCAAGGTGAAATTAGGAAAAATTTAAATCCCCAGTAAGATAAAACACCTGCAAAATTAACCCAAGAGATGACTGGTGAGTAGATAATTCAATTTGGAAACACCCAGAGTTTTGGTTGAGTCTGAAGGAGACACAAATAGACCGTGATTATAAATTGAAAAAGTAAAATCTAATCATTTAACAGGAGAATGAATTATCAGAAAGAAAACTGCTCCATTAGGGAAAGTCAGAGAGCTAGTTGGAGGTTTCCAGCACTGTCTGGGAAAGAGGGTGTCCTGATTAGTAGATTGGAATATTCCAGTCCCTATCTCAATGGTGGAGATGGGTAAGTACATCAAATTAAACCTTGAGGCAGTGATCATTAAAAAAAATCTACTGACTCTCTTTTTAATGATTCCAGGCTCACCAAGGAAAACTCTGCTTATGATTTTAATGTATGATGTACATACAAAAGTATGTATATCCTTTAATAGAGACATAATATGCTGGTTATCAAACTAAACATTCCTGTGTTTATAATATTTCCCAGTATAAGCTATTGCATGGGCATTCTAATTTACACTTAAATATCTTATGACTTTAGACAGGGAGAATTAGCCGCACTCCTGGTGCTACTGGGACACTGCAGAATAATAGCGTCTAATTGGAAGGAAATAAATATGTCTATATAGAAGGGCATGTTGATGTCAACATCCATCTGTTTGCAATTGGTAAAAGAACTAGGTGATGATAGAGAATATGCATATTTTTCCTATTCTCTGTATTGTTTTTATGTGAAATTTTTCCTATGGCAATGGTTTTCAGACTTTAGTTTCTATCATAATAACCTGAAGACTTTTTTTTTTTTGAGATGGAGTCTCACTGTTGTTGCCCAGGCAGGAGTTCAATGGCGCAGTCTTGGCTCACTGCAACCTCTGCCTCCTGGATTCAAACGATTCTCCTGCCTCAGCTTCCCAAGTAGCTGGGATTACAGGCGCGTGCCACCACGCCTGGCTAATTTTTGTAGTTTTAATAGAGATGGGGTTTCACCACGTTGGCCAGGCTGGTCGCGAACTCCTGGCCTCAGGTGATCTACCCGCCTAGGCCTCCCAAAGTGCTGGGATTACAGGCATGAGCCACCATGCCAGGCCCCTGAAGGCATTTTTTAAATTCCTAGGTCTTATTCCCAGAGATTCTGATACACTTGGTCTGGGATGAAACACAGGAATCTGCTTTTTTTTTTTTTTTTTTTTTTTTTTTT
>NW_026652282.1:77266664-77268181 GCF_009828535.3 Hylobates moloch
TTTTGTATTTTTAGTAGAGACAGTGTTTCACCACGTTAGCCAGGATGGTCTCGATCTCCTGACCTCGTGTTCCACCCGCCTCAGCCTCCCAAAGTGCTGGGATTACAGGCGTGAGCCACCGCGCCCAGCCAGGAATCTGCATTTTTAAACATCACTCTGTAGAGTTCTCATCCTGAACTATGAGCAGCACTTTTATACAGAGGAAAACGTTCTTAAGAGGATGGTTCACTGCTGGGCAAAATTTCATGGGTTTCTGTTAGGTTTCTGTTAACTGACTGAATTGGTAACATTCTAACCAGTTCTAAGCCTGTGATTGGTCAAAACTGTGTATTCAAACCACAACGAGCGTTGAGGAGTTAGCAAGTAGCTCGGTAAGAATAACTGATTTGGGTTGGGGCTAGGGCAAGACAAAATGGCTGCCATCCTCGCCCGCCGTATGCTTGGAGGTGAAGAATAGAAAATAAAATCCTTTGAGGGGGCCCTCCCTGTCCAATAGCAGAAGCAAATAGGTAAGTGTTGATGCCAAGGAGTAGCCTGGGAGACAGAATCCCATTAAAATCGCCACCATCTTCTCATAGCCACCTCAAAACAATTTAAGTAAAAACAACGCGCTTCTTATGGAAGTGCAAGTTTCCTTTCCAGTGTTCTTTCCCTCAGACCCAGATTACTGCTTCTAAAACTTCTCTGATACAAAATCTTGGAGCTTCTTCAAGAAATGAGCAATTATTTAATTGAGTATATGCAGTTAGAATAGGATTCGGGACATAGGGGGAGGGGAAACTAAGAGCTGGAAATTGCTTAAGAGTAGTATAGGCGGCCAGGTGCAGTGGCTCACGCCTGTAATCCCAGCAATTTGGGAGGCCGAGGCAGGGCGATCATGAGGTCAGGAGATGGAGACCATCCTGGCTAACACAGTGAAACCCCGTCTCTGCTAAAAATACAAAAAATTAGCCGGGCGTGGTGGTGGGTGCCTGTAGTCCCAGCTACTCGGGAGGCTGAGGCAGGAGAATGGCGTGAACCCGGGAAGCGGAGCTGGCAGTGAGCCGAGATCGCGCCACTGCACTCCAGCCTGGGTGACAGAGTGAGACAACGTCTCAAAAAAATAAAAATAAAAAAAAGGTAGTATAGGCTGGGGTTACAACCAGGAAGTGTCCGAACTAGAGTTTGAATTAATCAGACTTCAAAGTCTATATACCCCTTCCCTTGATTTTTCTAATTTTAATGTGTATAAGAATCAACCGGAGACCATGTTGAAAATGTAAATTCATGACAAGTTCCCCCAAAATTATGATTTAGTAGGCATTCTGCAAAATCAAAAATCTGTATTTTTAATAAATATAGGCAAGTTTTATATATATATATATGTATATATATATATATAATAGGCAGGTTAATATATTAAAAATAAAAATATGGGCCAGGTGCGGTGGCTCATGCCTGTAATCCCAGCACTTTGGGAGGCCGAGGTGGGCGGATCACGAGGTCAGGAGATGGAGACCATCCTGGCTAACACAGTG
>NW_026652282.1:77268729-77347335 GCF_009828535.3 Hylobates moloch
ACAAAAAATTAGCCGGGTGTGGTGGCAGGCGCCTGTAGTCCCAGCTACTCTGGAGGCTGAGGCAGGAGAACGGCGTGAACCTGGGAGGCGGAGCTTGCAGTGAGCCGAGATTGCCCCATTGCACTCCAGCCTGGGCGGCACAGCGAGACTCCCTCTCAAAAAAATAAAAAAATAAATAGAAAATAAAAATATGTTTTTAATAAAAAGACAGGTGGTCAGTGGGTATTATTTGAGAAACATTTTTTCAGAGTGAAGTTTCTCAAACTTTTTAGTCTCAGGATTACTTTACACTGTTAGAAATTACCAAGAACCTTAAAAAGCATTTATTTATGTGGTAAATAATATCTGATATATAGTAGCTATTGATATTTGTGGTATTAAAAGTAAAACTGAGAAATGTTTACAATATTTAACCCGTTTGAAAATACCAAGAATAAACCCATTACCTGTTAACCAGGTAACACTTTATAAAATATAACTGTATTTTCCAAATTAAAAACATTTAGTGAAAACAAGATATATTATTGCATATTTTTAAAAATCTCCTTAATGCCTAGCTTAATAATTTTCTTATCTGTTTCTACATTCAGTCTGTTGTGATATATTTTAGTTGAAGTATATGAAGAAAATCAGACCTTACACAAATACATAGTTAGAAAAAGGAGAACCTTGGAGACTCCCTGAAAGGATCTTGAAGATCCCCATGGTCATGGGACCATACTTTGAGTTCCTGTTTTGTAGAAATAGCTGTTTTTACTGTCAGAGAGTTCTATATTCATCAGTTTTTGTTGGCAATCAAAGTTTAGGGACACTGAGGAATATTAAAAATGAATTTATTTCTTACATTACTTAGGGTGGGGAAAATTATTTTATAAATATTACCCCAGTCGCTCTTTCATTAATTTACTTTGTTAGGTTTAAAGCACTATTGAAATATAAAATAGAAGTGTAGGTGATGGGGAAGAATTTTGTTTAAAGAAATTGGGTTTTAGAACAATGATTAGATTGAGGGCAGAATGGTTTCAATAGGCAGTGAGGAAGGAATACGTTAGGTAAACAATTATAGGTAGAAAAAGTGGGAGAGCAGGGAGCAATCTATAGTTATTTATAGTAGATAGTTGTTTACAATTGAATAAATAACAATAATGGTAAGGAAGTGCTAATCGTAACTTTCAAAAAAGGGCAATTAATTTGCCTGATAAAACAATATTTTCTTGTGGTCACATACCTCCTCAAATTTTCTTACATTTTTTGTTACTCTAAGTTTTAGTTCTGTAACCTAAAACTTACTGCCATGTTAGTGCAATAACTTTGACAAACATTATCTTATTTCTCATTTATCTGTGGTAAAAGTGGAGAACCTGAAAAGGAACCTGGAAAGAAGCAGCTGGAAAAGGTGAGAGGAAAACCTAGAGTGTGTGTTATCCTGCAAGCCAATTGAGGTAAGTGTTTCAAGGAAGAGGGAGTGATCCACTCTATCAAATTATGCTGATCCATGAGGTTAAAATGAAGAATAATCATTGATCATGAGATTTAGTGACATGGAGGTCATTCATAACCTAGAGAGGAAAAATTCCCATGGAGTGTTTGAGGTGAAAATGCCATTGTTATGAGTTCAAGAGAGACTGAGAGGAAAGGAGTTGAAAACTTTGTATAAGTAGCTATTTCCAGTTTTGCTAAAACAGTAAGCAGAGAAATGGAGCAATAGATTTTAGAGGAAATGAGGTTAATACAGGTGGTTTCTTTTGGTTTGTAAATGAGATAAATAATAGCATGTATATTTGCTTATTTTTTTGAGAGCTTCAGTGGTGAACTCTCAAGACGTGAATCCTTTCCTTATAGAATCCATGATCTAGTGGGGGGAAATGGTATTAAACAAATGATTACACAAATAATTAGAGTATAATTACCACACCTAACTTTTTCAAGGACATCAAGAAAGGCTTCCCTATGTAAATGATACTAAGGTTGCACTTAGGGAGGGAATAGTACTTGAAAAGGTCTTGGGCAGAGGGAATATGGCATATCAGGGATACTGAAAGAAAGAAGCTACTGAGCTTGAAGTACAGACAGAGGGGAGAATGAATTTGGCAGAAGATAAAGAGGAAGAGTTAATCAGTGGCTAAATTATTCAGGTTGGAGTTCATAGATTTAGTTAAGGTCTTTGGTTATTATGCCATGTACCTTAGGGATTCTTGACTTCGTGTGTTTGGCATAACAAAAGTAAACTAGCCAAAACTGAAAGGTAAAAGATGGGACAGATAGAAAGCAGAAAGGAAAGGTGAATTGCATTACCACTATTCATACTGCTGCACACATGACATTAGGCCAGGTCTATCTGTAGCTTCATCATCAATTATTTTTTCTAATAAATACTAAATTTATTCAGTATTCACAGCATTGAGATATTTCTGTCTAACTGATCAAATCATATAGTAAGCAGGTTCAATTTGTTTGTTAATATGACCAGTAACAACAGATTGTCATTCCCTACCTAATATCCTCCAGCGACTTTCTTTTAATCTCTTAAAAATAATATATTTTCCAACTTTTTCTTATGAAATTTTTAAACACTTGGAAAACCTGAAAACTAACACCTATATACCCGCAATCTAGAGTCAAGAACTTTTATCATTTTGTTCTATTTGCTTTCTCTGTTTTGCTGCATAATTTGAAAGTAACGTTACAGACCTCATGATGCTTCATATGCACATATTGCAGCATATATTGCCTAAAAATAAGGGCATTCTCTGTAATCTCAGTATTACCATATTTAAGCTACTTAAAGTATTTTCCTGTCATCTAATGCCTAATCAGTATTAGATATCTTAGATGCCTCCCCCCAGTTTTTAGCAGTTTTATTGGAGTTTTTATACCATGAGAATTATCTATTTTAGGTGTACAGTTTGATGATTTACTGCAAATTTACAAAAGTTGTACAGCCATCATCTTAATCTGAGAACATTTCGTCATTCTAGAAAGAAGCCTCTGATACATGTTTTTTTTTTTTAATTGAACTAGGATTAAATCAAGGTTATGTCTCTTTAAAGTTTTTTTCCTAAAATAATTTTTCTTTTAGTCCAAGAAATTTATTTTTAGAAGAAATCAGCTGTTTTATGGAATCTTCCACATTCTAGATTTATCTGCCTGTTTTCTCTTTATGTCATTTAACTTTTTCCTCTATCCCCCAACCGCCACTCCCAATATTTTCTGTTAAAGTCCTGGTTAGACTCATTCTGATTTATTTGGAATAAAACCCAAATTTGCTAATTATTTTCCTCCTCTGCAATGTAAGCCCCATAAAGCCTTCTCTAACACCAGTGTGTGGTTCACAGTAGGATCTCAATAAAAATTTGTTGAGTGAATGAATGAATCACCTACATTCAGGTTATATATTTTTGCCATCCAGTTTCAATCTCAGCCTAAGACATTTTTCCATTTTAAATTTTCTCCCTCTGACGATGAATACTGAGTGATCCCTCCACATGTTTTTTCAAATCATGCCAGTTATGGAAATATAGTCCTTTTTGATTCCAGTATGATAATTATAATATAAATTTGCACAGTTTTGATGCTTCTGACCATTCCATGCTATTATTTTCAGTAGCCATCTATAATTTAGTTATGTTAACAAATATACTCCGGCCTTTGGATTTTAAGGACATGTACATATACATAGACATTTCTAATGTGAGAAAATCTAAAACTCATATAAGTGTATCCAGCTTCAATAAATAACTGTAGTACTTTTGACTGTTTCTCAGCCAGTATATTTACATCGAATTCTATGTTCTGTTTTCAGAAATACATTAAAAAATTTACGTGGGGGTGGCAGTTTGCAGAAGGCACTGATACATGTAAAACCAAGTAATGCTATTTAAAGCAATGCACAAATAGATATGTTTTGAATTATGTTCACCGGGAAAAATAGTAAAGAACTCCCCTGGTATTTTGCTTCCTATGCTTAAGGCCTTATCTTTGATAAGTTGTTAGGCGAGATGACATGTGTATCTTGGCACAGCTAGATGCTAGGGAAATGTTGACATATTTTAGATTGCAAATCGGTTTGTATGCATGGTGCATTGCCTCAAAGTGCATATTATGGTCCTCTACTATAAAATATATTGCTTTAGTTTAAAACTAAAATGTAGATGAAATTATAAGAAATAAATGGAAAGTCCAGTTTGATCTCAACCTGAAAGTCTGAAATAATTTTTCATTTGCATACTGGTCAAATCTAAATAAAATTGATTTTAGGTGTTCAGTGCTGAACAACACTGGCTTAATAAGATTTGTAATTTGAGGAACCTTGTCAAGGATTTCTACAAAACTTACAAGACATTTGTTAAATAGGAACTAGGACAATGGGCAGAGAACATAGGGCAAACCTTATTTGTTTGGGGTGTATTTTTATATAAGTAGTCATATCACACAGATGGAAATAGACTAGTATTTAATTAGATTTGTTTCATGTAAGGTGACCCGTGAAATAGAGGGGCTGGAATTTTCAGGGCTCTAGGACATTTTCGTTACTTCATATGTAGTCATGTCCCACTACATCTGAATATAGGGCTCTAGAGCAAAATCTGTTGTCAAGAAAGAATCAAGAAAGTTGCTAGTGAATATCCAAAACATATCAAATGCATTTTCAAAACAAGTACCTTCTTGGAAAATGCATATTTGAAGTTGGTATTTATGTATATAATGGTTTTCTACAGAGGATTTCCTAAAGTATTGACACTGGAACTATAGAAACTATTGTTATTTAGTTCATGGCTTCTTGGCCAGGGTAAAGTGCTAAAGGGACAAAGCTTGCGAATTTAGTTTCTCTGAGGGCCTTTACTCTTTTTATTAGACTATACTCTTAGACTTTCAAAGAATTTCAGAAGTATATGCAGGACAGATCCATTCCTACTACTTGAGAAATAAATGGACTTTGTCAATGATGACTCAGTCATATCACCTAGATGTCCATTATAGTCAACACAGTATTCTATATATCATCTTTAAATAATTCCTGATTCGTGCAAAGTGCTTAATTTAAACTTAATATGTGATTGAATGAATTAAAAACATTTTACATATTTTGTAGCTCTGTCCATTGAGAAGGCCTGGAAGAAACAATATCCCAATAGCAATAAGCACACCCAGTGCCAAGGTCTTGTTTCCTATTATTGTTCTGCAGTAAAAGGAACCCAGGCTCTGTAGAAATAGCTGATTCTAGGGCTAATGCAGGGGTTATACAAAATGATACTGGAGCATCTTGTAAGAGCCAGCAAGTAAGAGAGTACTTAAGCAACAAAATGAGGGAGTTAATGGCAGAGGGACACAGGAGCTAACTAAAAGAGCTTTCAGTGGCCAAAGCTGGAATAGTTTAATGAACAAAATAAAATTGTATTGGAATATTACCCAAAGTATAAAATTAATACTCATGAATCCATACTGGTATAAATAAATGACTTAATGCATGGGGATAAATGGGAAAATCTGTACAGATGAGTTCCAGAAAATTTATGTAGGCATACCACCAACAAGAAGTTGGAACGTAACTTCCCATTCTTTAAGTGTGGGCTGCACATAGTGACTTTTTTTCCAAAAAGTACAGTACGGAAATGGGAGGAGAATAATCTTAGAGTGGAGAAAACTGATAAATACTACTTTGGTCAGGTGATCAAGGTTAGTAACCTTAGCGATAAGTTAGTAGTACATACCCTTGATATGATGTGATGAGAATGGTACTTTGCCTTTGTGTTATTTCTCCCAAACACTTACAATCTAATTATAGCTATGATTAAAAAAACAACAACACTAGACAAACTCAAATTGAAAAGCATTCTAGGCTAGGCACTGTGGCTCACGCCTGTAATCCCAGCATTTTGGAAGGCCAAGGCAGGTGGATCACTTGAGTCCAGGAGTTTGTGATCAGCCGTGGTGACATGGCGAAACCCTGTCTCTACGAAAAAATACAAAAAATTAGCCAGATGTGGTTGCACATGCCTGTAGTCTCAGCTACTCAGGAGGCTGAGGCAACAGAATCGCTTGAGCCCAGGAGGCAGAGGTTGCAGTGAGCCAAAATGATGCCACTGCACTCCAGCCTGGGCAACAGAGTGAGATCCTGTCTCAAAAATACAATAAAATAAAATAAATATAAAATAAACCTTCTATAAAATAAATAACTGATGATTACTCCTCAAGACAGTCACGGTCATCAAAAACAAATTCCTGTGCCACAGTTCAGAGGAGCCTAGGAGACATGATGCCTACTTGTAATGTGGTATCTTAGATGGATTCCTGGGACAGTAAAAGGACTTAGCTGAAAACTAAGGAACTTTGAATAAAGAATGGACATTAGTTAACAATAGTGTGTCAGTACTGGTTCATTAGTTGTGGTAGATGTTCCATATCAATGTAAGATATTAACGGTAAGAGAGACTAGATACAGGGGATACAGGAATTCTCTGTACAGTATTTGCAAATTTTCTGTAAATCTAAAACTATTTTAAATAAAAAGCATGTTTAAAAATACATATCACTTGATTGGCATAAAAGCTAAACAATAGTGATGATTTGTTTTTCTGAATACAAAATTCAAAATGTCTTACTATATTAAGGTAAATGAGAGGGTGAAGTGCTCATTTCTTTAAAACAAACATTTGACAAAGATTTATACTTGGAGCTTCTACCCTCTCACGTCATTCTTTTCTATCTTATCACTTGCATCTACAATATTTTGTTGCTTCTATAAGCTTTCAGATATCATCCTTAAGATGGCAGAGATTGACTGTTTGTCACTTGACAATTCTGTAGAGGGAAGAAAGAGGAAGAGATATTTTAAATTCTCACATTTTCCTTAGAATGACAAATGCTCCATGACAGAACTATGCTGGAGGGAGTATACATGAGAAGAATTGTTTCCACACTGCACAGTTTTCTCCCATGTTGATTCCAGTCAGGATAAGAGTGATAATTTCTGCTTCAGAACAGTCATGTTGACAACTAGAATAGGATGTGTTCATGCTTGGCTTTTATTTAGGAAAAAAAGGATATTATATTACACACCCTTGCTAGAGCTATGTATTTCCTGGAAATTAATATATATGATTAAATTTTCCAAAAAACCCTCTTTATTTTTCATTTGTCCTGTGACTTAGATTGCACTATTGTTATTTTCTATATTATCAGCCAATGTGAAATGGCCAAACATATTGTGGTAATTAAAGATATTGTTATATGTGAAGATTATTATCATTTTATAATTTTACAGACCCATTCCTATCTTGAGTCCTTTAATAAACTTTCTAAGATACATTTGTTTCAGCAGCATGGTAATTTACATGAGCTAGTGTGAACAAAGAACATTAAGGTGTTTTTTTTAAATAGGAGCCTCATCCGAATGTCCAGATATTTGCAGAAGAGTTGAATGCTTCAGATTAAGGTTTAGAGGAATTGCCAGCTACTTTGAAAAAGACGTTTCAACTCAAATTTATGTATCTGTGAGAATTTATCTACAATTATACATCTCAGTGAAAATTCATTGGAATCATTTGTAATCTTTAAATGATTTAGAGGTGGCCTTTAAAATAACTAGTTTTAGTGATATTTGTGGTACAAACTACATTGTGAAACATTTAAATATCTTTTCAGTAATCTTACATTTATATTGACATTTACCTAAGTATGTTTCATAAGAGATAGTATAATCACTTTCAAAAAGGAGAAATTGAGATGATTACTAGTTTATAAAATAATATGAATGTTTTGCACTGTATTCAGCTTTTCTTTTGTACCTCAAGGCCTTAGCATCTGATATTCCTTCTGCTTGGGGCGTTCAATCAATTTTGGCTCTTTTATTACTCCCATCCTGTTTAACTGCTTTTTCTGGCTAGCTCTGGTTTATACCACAGGTCTCAGATGATATGTCAGTAACTCAGACTTGACTTTCCCTTCTGAATTAGGTCTCTGTTTCTTTCATAGCATCCTGTACTTTTCCTTCATCTCCCCAGTCATGATTATGATTATATACTCATTTGTTTCATATTTGTGTAATAACTGCTACCTTTACTAAACTGTAATACCCATTGCATAGTATCTTGGCACATAATAGATTATCAAAAGGGAATTGTAGGAATCAATGAACAAATATTATTATAATATCCAGATTACTAGCATGATTGTCACAATTTGTATCTAACCTTTACAGGATTTTAGCATATTTCATGAAAATAAGTAGATGTACAGAAAATCAAGTTACTCTTTGTTCTATAATAGAAACAGAGAAGGTAAGCCACAATGCTTTTAAAACAGAGTATTTGAGCAAAAGACTTTGTTGGTGTTACTTCTTCTCTTTTCTCAGTTTGATTTATCTTCTAAGAAAGGATCATGCAGATTCTTCAGTTCAGAAGAACTCCAGCAACACTTATATGGTGACAACACCCTCTCCCATTCTCTGTTGTTACTCCAAATTTTAATTACTGGTCTCAAAACTCCTATCCTGCCTTAATCTTAGCAGACGACCTTGGCACCTACCACTGAATGAAAATGAAGGCTATTATGTGAGAAATACTTCATCTTTCTCCCTTTTACCTCCTACCACCCTCCAAAAAATCCTGCATCCATTCCCTTTCTTTATTCTTTGCCTCTGCTCTTGGGAGAAGAAATTCTTTCTATCTCTGAGTTTAATTTCATTCCTTTCTGTTTTCTCTGTGATATTGCCACATTAGTTATTTCTTCTCTTACGTATGTTTTTAAAACATGTTTTCTTTGTACTTTATCCTTCTAGATGCTCTATGAATATGCTCAAGTTTCTTTCATGTAAAAAAAAAAAAAACCATAAAAGAATTTTAACTCTGCATCTTTCATGGTTGCCTTCTTATCTCTTTACTTTCCGTATCGACTGTGTCTATGTACTCTAGGTCTCTACATTCTCACTTTCAATTCAGTCTTTTAACCCACTGTCACCTGGCTTCTGCCTTCACCACTTAGCCGAGATTACATTAGCAAAGGTTACTAATGACTTCTTAATAGCTAAGTATAATGGACATTTTCAGATCTGAATTTGACTGATCTTCTGCATTTAATACTGTTGTCTGTAACAAATCTTTTCTGTTTTTATGAATTTTTCAAAGGTAAGGATAATACTTGTTTTTTGTAGAAAATTTAAACATTACAGAGTCATAAGGATTCTTATGCTCACCTTGAAACTTTATTCACCCTGTGTTTCTTGACTCTTTCTTTTCTGATACTGGTCCAGCTCTTACTACTCTGGCTAAATTCTTAATGCATACTTTGTAGGTTTTTCATTCACTGCCAACCCCTTGCATGTTGGTGTTCAGTTGGATCCAGTGCTGAAACTTTTTTTTCACTTGAAATTTCCCTGCAAAGTAATTTAGTTCTCTCTCATGACCCTAGCTATCACTCAGCGACTGCCAGTTCAGTATCTCTAACTCAGATCACTTTCCAAAGTGCCAATTCCCATACATCCTCTTTCTTACATGCATAATTGTTCATAAATCTCATAGGCGCTTCAAACTTCAGGAGTCCAAAATGGAAACTAGAACCTTTTCTCAAAGTCTGTGCCATTTTCTCTATTACCTAGTCATTGTCATTGCCTTTGGTCTAATGTGTCGAGCCAGAGCCTTACCCCAGATTTCTTTCTCTTTTTCATCCTTTGTATCCAATTTGTCACTAATTTCAATAGAATCTTCTCAACATGTCTCATATATTTCTCACTCTTTTCATTCACAGTGTCGCTGTTTGAGTTCAGACTCTTTCATTTCTTGTCTACATGAATTTTTAAGTGGTCCCATTGCCTTCTATCTTAACTTGACTTCAATCCATCTTTCACTGTGCAAATAATTGTCCTTAAACACTCAAATATGACCATATCATTTTTCTGCTTAAAATAGTGTCTCCCCATTAGCTTCACTGTAAATCCCACAGGAGAGAGTCCAACCTCCTTAGCATACCACCCAAAGCCTTTGTAAACTGGCCTTTGTCTATCTTTCTAGCTGATGTCAGGACTGGGTCTCAAGGGACTGAAATTAGAATGGATTATTCTATTGTAAGTGTCAAGTAACAGAAAGAAGCTGCAAGTTGAATACGAACTGAAATATTTAAGAGTTTCGAATGGTCAAATCAGAGACACGATGATATTTGAGACGTGGTTAAGGTAAGACTAAGAATGAAAATTACAGAAAGACCTAAAAGGGCTGCCTATAACTAAAGAGGAAGGAGAATAAGATCAAGAACACAGAAAATAAGATGTTGGAAACTATCACCAAGAGTCACTGAAATGTCTATAGCATTGAGCTTATGGTGGGTAGGTATGTTAGGTTGACTTAAAGGATCAGATTTAAGATGGAGATTGATAGAAAAATCTATAATATGTCTGATCGTCTTTCTCTTCTGTATAAAAGACTTTATTGGCTCTCTATCAGCTGGAGGACAAAATTCAAGATTTTCAAATGACCTAAGAGGGCTTCCATATTTAGGTTTCTTTTTATCTCTGCAAACTTACCTCCTTCCCCCTGCCCTCTTGATCTTTAGGTTCCATCAACTCTAAATACCTGCTGCTCTTTTCTCATGTTTCCTCTGCCAAGATTGTCCTTAATTTCTTCATTTTCTGGGTAAATGCCTGTTCATTCCTTAAGACCTTATACAGACATCACCATCTCCAGGACACTCCCTCTGAATCCTCCTTGCTCTCAGAGTTACCCATCCATCCATCCATGCATTTATTTATTTGTTTATTATTAAGAAAATATTTATTGAGTGCTTAATATGGATCAGATTCTATGTCATGTAATGGGAACACCATGGTTAATAAGATAGGCCACACATGACCTTTACCCTTCTTGGTCTTACATTTAGCAGTGGATACACATGTATAATGCAATAATCACAAATAAAATAATTACCAATTTCATAAATGCTATGAATAAAATAAACAATGAACTATCATACAGAAAAATGAGGATGAAGGGTAGACAGAGAGGCAAACCACTTTAGTATAAGGTTGAGCCATAAAAAGTTGTTGATCTTTAAGCTGTTTGTGTCCCATAAAATAGTTTTACATAGTTTAACCTAATGGTTGACTTTCTGAGGAATTGACATTTAAGCTGAAACCTGAAGGATGAGGTGGAATTGGCCATGCTGGCTAAGCCTATAATTCAGCATGTTCCAGGAACCAAATGAAAAGAATTGAGAAAAAGGGTGAGTGAAACAAGACAAAAGTAAGAGACAGAAGTAGGGCAGATCATATAGGACCTTATAGGAGATTGGATTTGTTTTTCATTAAAATGTAAAGCCACTGGAGTTTTTTAAGATCCTTGTGTTTACAGTGTGGGACTAGAATAAAAGGGAGTAAGGTTGGAAAA
This sequence comes from Hylobates moloch, assembly GCF_009828535.3. Taxonomy (NCBI): domain Eukaryota; kingdom Metazoa; phylum Chordata; class Mammalia; order Primates; family Hylobatidae; genus Hylobates; species Hylobates moloch. The sequence continues at coordinate 77,280,105 of NW_026652282.1, forward strand.
ATGCTACCTATTAAGAGGTTGATGTAAGGAGACAATTTGGTGTTGCCTTATTTGTGCAGTTTGGAATCAGGCTGCCTTTGTTTAAATCCTGGATATGCCATTTATTAGCCATGTTACTTCATGTTCAAATTTTGAGTTTTACTCGAATTCTCTAAGCCTCAGTGTATCTGAAATAGAGACAACGATAGGATCAACTTCATGGGTTTGCCCTTGAGATTGAATGAGATAATCCATTGCAAACACTAAGCAGTCCTTGACAGAGAATAAACACTTACTAGGTACTAGAGATTAATAGCCCAAGCGAGAGATGATAGTGGCCTGGGCTAAGTTGATGACAGTATATTTGGAGACAACTGAATGGATATGAGGCCTATTGTGGAGGTTTAAATATCAGGATTTAGTAATGTATTGGATTTGACAGTTGAGGGAGAAGGATTTTTCAGTTATGACTCCTGGGCTTCTGTCAAAAGGAGTGGAGAGGGTTGTGTTGCACTTTCTTGAGTTGGTGAAGGTCTGTCTGGTACAGATTTTAGTTATATAAATTTCTCTATATATACTATATAAAGCAGGAATGAAAGAAAGGAAAAAGGTAAGTATCATACAATGTAAGAGAAAATGGCTATTAAATATTTTAGGTATCTGTCAGAATCTTACATGAGGTATATAAAACACTTTTAGTTTATACCACAGTGTCTGTAATATGTTTATACCACAGTGTCTGTAATATGTAAAATTTTAAAATGTGTATATTGTTTGTTCTCATGGTATAAGATTTTGGAAATTTCTACTGTACTGTGTGATAGGCAGTGAACAATTAAGCTTATATGTTTATTTGTCTTTATATTAAAGGTGATTTGTAATCATTCCATCTGCTTCTCTTACAGAATGGAGCTTGCTTGATATTTCACTAGATAAAGAATTTAAGGAGAGCATCTATCTTTGTTCTCCTTGACAGCTGAGAGTCTGCCCTTGGAAACGTCAGGCACCATGGGGAAGCGGGATAATCGGGTAGCCTATATGAATCCTATAGCAATGGCCAGATGGAGAGGCCCAACTCAATCTGTGGGCCCAACAATCCAAGATTATCTAAATCGACCAAGACCCACCTGGGAAGAAGTAAAGAAACAATTAGAAAATAAGAAAACAGGCTCAAAAGCATTAGCTGAATTTGAAGAAAAAATGAATGAAAATTGGAAGAAAGAACTTGAAAAAAGCAGAGAGAAATTATTAAGTGGAAATGAGAGCTCATCTAAAAAAAGAGAAAGAAAGAGAAAGAAAAAGAAGAAATCTTGTCGGTCTTCATCTTCTTCATCAAGCTCTGATTCTTCAAGCAGTTCTTCAGATTCTGAGGATGAGGAAAAGAAACAAGGAAAAAGGAGAAAGAAAAAGAAGAACCGTTCATACAAATCATCCCAAAGCTCTACGTATGAATCAGAATCTGAGAGCAAGGAGTCTGTAAAAAAGAAAAAGAAGTCAAAGGATGAAACAGAGAAAGAAAAGGATATAAGAAGCCTCAGCAAAAAAAGAAAGAAAAGTCATCCTGATGATAAACCTTTATCATCTGAGTCCTCATCTGAATCAGATTATGAAGAGGATGTGCAAGCAAAAAAGAAGAGAAGGTGTGAAGAGCGAGAACAAGCAAAGGAAAAAGTAAAGAAGAAGAAGAAGAAACAGCATAAGAAGCATAGTAAGAAGAAGAAAAAGAAGTCTGGATCAAGTCACAAGTCAAGGTAACATCAAGAAAAAAAGCAAGAATGAGTTTATCAAGTTGCCCTGTGTTAGTAGAATTATTTCTGTACTTTGAGTTGCCTATCAAATCCCACTGTGCCAGAAAGGGGCATAGTGGCTGCTGGCAACTTCAATATACATTTTTGTTTGCTTGTCCTTCCTTCCAATGGTTAATTCCTTTGAGAGCTAAAATTCTGTTGTCATACCAGTGAATAAAATGTTTGAAATTAAAGTAAAATGTGCTAGATAATGAATAACTTTGACAAAAAAAAGTGTATCTAAGATTAAATGTATCTAATTCGAATACATCTTTGAAATATCACCATAAATGAAACATAAATGTAATTTCCAGACAATTGTAGTTGGTATTTTTGATGCAAGGACTTAATATTGATGTCTCAAATTCCTTGCTTTTGTAAATAAGTTTAGTTCATTTTCCTTTTTTCTTTAATGAATCTTTGTTTACATGGGGAAAGAGCATGTGGGGTGGGAAGGGCAAGTGTTTGCTAATCACTGTGGCTAGCTGAATAGTGTGCCTTTGACTCTTACACATCCTATTTTTGCCAGAGCAGCAGCCGTCCTTTTCTTACTTTATGAAATTCTGGGGTGTTGTATGCTGCTTCAAGTGAACAAGAAGGACAGAAGTTTACAGCATAAGTAAGCCCCCATATCTATGAAATTTACCTCTTCTTCAGCACTGTTTACTATACAGTACTGAATAATATTTAGTATTACAATATTACATGATTTGAAATAACTTTATACCCATTTTGTATGGGAACCATTCTAAACAGACCCTGATGTTGTTTGATTAAGAAATATTCTGAAATTTTTTTGCATGTTTTATACTGTTAAGTTTTAATTATCTGACCATATTCTATATAACTGATGATCCTTTTTTAAGATATGATTTATGCTTAGGATATAAGTTTCAAGTTTTTAGTTTCTTAACCTTGCTATATTAATTTCATTACTGTGTTTAATTGCACCCTTGCCAAAATATTTAGCATGTGAAAAGGTTTTTTTAAAAAAATATGTAATGCCTTCATATTGAAGCTGGTTACTGTAAGCAAGTTGAGTGCCAGACCTCTAGTACGCCGTGTGTTACATGAAACTACTGCCAAAATCTTAGTAAGATTGTTGTTGAAAAGATTGTTGTCTTAAGCATTAATATTGAATTTATATAGAAGTTAAATGTAGGTGATAATGACATCATTGATCTTCCTGTGCCCATATTTTCCTACAATTTGGTGCCTTGTATCTGTTGCTGACTCACTTTTACCACTAGTGTAAAAATAAGTGAAAAAATATTTTTACTTTACATTTTTATATATCAGAGTAACATAAATTATAAATTTGTGTCTCAAAAGCCACCTGTGATGGAGGATGTGCTAATTGTAATGTAATAGGTACAAAGTATTTTGGCATGATGAAAAGCTCAATAGCTATTGTTTTTAAATAGCAGATTTTATCTCAGCTACCTTCAATCACAAGTAAAATTATAAAGCTAAAAAACATCTACAATAACGTGTTGGCTGCCAAATATTTTGCATTGGAAATACTGGAATCTCTCATTAAAGTTCTTGGAACATTATAGTGATGCCATGTTAGATTACCTTGGAGCTTCATAACTTTAGCTTTTTCCTAAAAATATATGTTTATGCTGATAAAGACTATTACATTTATGGGATATTTTGTATCCATATAGAGTTTTTCAGAATTGTTCATTAAAATGCTTTTTATAAGCTTATATTATTTGTAGAATATGGCAAAAGCATTTACAGCTCATCATATATCTATCTGCTCCCGTTCACTTCCAAACCTCTTGTAGTTAAGCAATGCCATTTGACTACTTCAAGCAGAGGGATTGTAAACAGAAGTGATTTTCTATTTCCATGTTGGACTGTAAAAAGTTCTGCATGACCCTCCAGCTTTCTTTTGCCTGTCATGGTGACCTGAAAGCAAGATGTTCCAAATGGCATACTTACAAGACGGATGCAACCTGGGTCCTTAGGTCGCTGTTTAGAAGTGACCTGACTGGAGTGCTGATGGACTTGCAGTAAACTTTTTAAGTGTAAGAAATAAACTGTTATGTGTTAAACCACTGTGATTTGGGGTCTTTTTATTACTGCGGAATCACCTAACCTAATCTGACCAATAACACAGAACTCTAGAACATCTATTTCATTATTTACATAAAATAACTCACCTTATTCTATCACATTCTTCTGTAGTCTACAGATTGACTCAGAAGTGATTATTATGCCATAGTAGAAGGAAATACTCATTATATTTGCATTGGTTTTTATGTAATGATTGAGGGAGAGAGTGGTCTACCATGTTTCATGCTTATCAGAAATGCTACCTAGGAAATAAAACTACATTATTCTGTTGATTGTAGTAAAAAAGTTCCAGTAAAGTTTTTGAGAAGGAAATTTTAAAAGTATTCATGAGGACTTGATGAAGAAGAGGAATGCTATTTTTTATATTAATTATAGAACTTACAGCAGAGAAAAGTGCTATAGAAATATGGAGGATAATAGACTGAATAGATTTAGTTGAACATTAATATGTTGCTTCTAAATTAAAAGCAACATAATTTTGTCCCTATTTGAAAAGCACTAAAGTTGTTATTAGTGATCTGCCTATGTGCTTAGTAAGGAGTATAGCTTTAGATATAACATGCAACTCGCTTTGGCTATGGAAAGGGCAGCAGTGAGAAAGTAAATAAGAAAGAAGATGGGAGATGTGAAAAATCGATACACTCTAGATTCACAATTTAATTTTGATCACAAAAGGAATTTGAAACATCTCAGGCTTCAGGTGAAGATTTAGATTGGAGATAAGGAAACAAGAAAATTTAGAGTTCTTGTTTTTAATCTTGTGACAATTCTCTTGATAATTATAAATTTATTTTGAAGAAAAGTTTCATTTGACATTGTGACGTTTCTGTAGTCATTTCTGTTTGGCCCTATTTATTTTACAAAAAAGACATATTTAATCTGAGATGTAGGTTTGTAACTACATCATGTCTCATGAAAATATAGACAATCATTCAAAATCACCTATGTAATTTAAAGTTGAACTGACTTTCTCATTCCTGCCTGAGCTGCAAACAAGGTGTGTTCTTTCATCATATGGCTCTAGCACTTTTTCTTGACTCTTCATGCCACTTAAGTTTAATTTGCTTTATATTATGTATTTTGTAGACTCATGGGCTCTTTGTATTATGAGCCTCAGCTCTCAGCTCAGCACTAGGTTGAAATTTTCATTCTGCCATTTCTTGGCATGTGACCCAAAATAAGTTATTTCACCACCTCTATGACACAATTTCTTCATATACAAAATCAGAGAAAATGGTATCTGTATTAAACCATTTTTGCGTTGCTATAAAGAAATACCCGAGGCTGGGTAATTTGTAAAGAGAAGAGGTTTAACTGGCTCACGGTTCTACAGGCTGTGCAGCATGGCACCAGCATCTGCTCAGCTTCCGGTGAAGGCCTCAGGAAGCTCACACTCATGGTTGATGGTGAAGCAGGAGTAGGCACCTTACATGGTGAGATAGGCAACAAGGGCAGGGGGAGATGTCCCAGACTTTTAAACAACCAGATCTCTTGTGAACTAACTGAGAACTCACTTGTCACCTAGGAGACATTACTAAACCATTCATGAAGGATCCACCCCCATGATCCAATCACCTCCCACTAGGCCTTACCTCCAATATTGGGAATCACTTTTCAATACGAGATTTGGAGGGGACAGACATCTAAACCACATCAGTACCTATATCTAGGATTGTTATGAAAATAAGATAAAATAACATTTAAAGTATTTAAACATTCCTGACACATAGTAAATGCTCAATAAATGTGTTTTTTCATCCTCCACCTCCAATTATCATCATTATCACATATGACATAATAATGATGATTACATTATTATGATATCGCCACCTCCTATGCTGCATTTTAACTTTTTTAAAAGTAGTGCCTGCTTCATCTTTTATCTCTAACAATGATAATACATGGTGTTTTGCATATGATGGGTGTCTCCTAATTTTCATTAAATTGAATTAGTTGAACAAGACTTGGGAGAAAGGAAACTGAATGAATATAGTATACTAGATGTGTGTAAGCTCCTTGCCTTACGTTTTACAACAGCTGAATTGAGATATAATTCATACACCATAAAATTTACCTCTTTAAATTATGCAATTCAATGGTTTTTAGTGTATTTACAAATACATGGAAACATAATCAGACTTAATAAAAGACATACTATGGCGATTAAACAGTCACTGCTCCTGCTTTATGGACATATATTTCTGGACCTAACCAAGAATTCCATATAACCACAATGTTAGAACATGTAAATAATCTCAAAAAGAAATCTTGTACCTTTTATCTTCCCTACTCACTCCACCCATCCTCTCAAGCCTTAAGCAACAACTGACATACTTTCTGACTCTGTATATTTCCCTGTTGTGGACATTTCATATAAATTGAATTATATAATTATGGTTTTTTGTGACACTTCTTTCACTTTGTATAATATTTTCAATGTTCATCCATTCTTTAGCATGTATTAAGAGCATTTACATCAAGATAAAAAGAAAGAAAATCTAGTGCAGTCCATAGAATTTCTGCTAGAACCAGGAGAAAAAAATCTTCCCTATTTAAATATGCCAGACATCATTAATCCGATTTGCACTGATTTAAAAATACTGATTATACAGAAGGCTATTGAGCATTTATACTTCTTGGATGTAAAAATGTTCAAATATTAATTAATAGAGAAATTGTGTCAATTTTTATGATAGATGTAGATAACATTAACCTAGCACGAGTATGATTTGTGTTCAGAAACTTGGCAAGTTTAAATTGTTTTAAGGAGAGCATGGATATGCTTATTTTCCTTCCAATAAGCTACTACTCTGAATGATTTACTCAAGAACTCTAGTGTTTTGAAATGTCTTTTCTCAGAAGCTGTTTACAAAGATCAAAGATACAGATTATCTCCCTTCAAAGAAGATGTTGTAATCTGCTTTTCTTTGGTGTCCCCAAATAGCTTTATTACTTATTTATCTATATGGTATCTCATTTTCAATCCATCCACCCACCTTCCCATCTTCATTCAATTACTTTACCTAAATTTGTTTTTAAGATGTGTCCCATTTACCGGCTACCCAAACCTTCGCAGGATTAATTTATCTAGACACTATTCAGATATAATACACAAGAATATATTTTCTCTATTGTAGTCTCTTTACTGACATAAATATTTCACCAATACAACAAACATAATATGAAGTAAAGAACCACAGCTAAGGGCCTATTACATCTGTTACAAATGAACAGGGGGAAACCAGTGGATGAAACCCATGAGCTAGTATAACTCAAAATGATCTTAATAATGTTCCAGTACATAAAAATAAGATAAAATAGAGATAAATATCAACAAAAAAAATGGAGACTTTACAAAAGACATACTATGGTCATTAAGCAGTTCCTACTCCTGCTTGATGGACATGTATTTCTGGACCTAACCAAGAATCCTATATACATAATTTCTATGAGTCCAGTGATCTTTTGCAATACCACATAGATCTTTATCTATCATATTCTAGAAGTCATTACAATCAATTAGCAGGGCAAGATATGATTATCCCCAACATACAACCATATATGCACATGTATAGATTAACCCTTTAAAAAATTGCTTGGAAATATCTGTCATGTACTTGCCCAGCCACTGATAGTAGGCTGTACCAAGAGCATTCCCTGGGAGATTGCATCAATCAGAGATCCAATCATTTAACAGATGGCACACTCCAGATAATTTGAAAAGGGGTTATTTACAAAAGGGCTATTTACAAAGGTGTTTGCAGAGTATAGGAGAACCACAGGGCTAGTGAGTGCAGTAACCTTGGGACTAGTAACAATGAGCTATCACTACTTTTAGGCCCAAAGAGACTAAAACTAAGAAAGAGAGTTGTGTATAGAAGGTCACTTTGAGCTGAGCATAGTCAAATCAACCTGAGCTGTCATTAAACAAATAAATACTCTGAGTTCACTTCCTTTCTTCTGAACTTTTGTCCTGCTTCCCCATTAGCTGAACCCAATTGGAAATCAGAAGTCATGGGATCTCACTGATGTTATCTATACAGGTCAGCCGCCTCAGGCACAGGGAAGGTGAAAGAAGGATAGACTGGAGCTGGAGGGGCAAATGAAATATATACCCAGAACTGCACACCCTTTTTGCACGTCAGCATTCATTCTTGTCCTTCGACTGAGTGAATATTTTATGTCTCCAGCCGAGAAGTTTCATGAAGTCACACAAGTTTCATATCATCTCAAGGTGATGTCAGTTTGATCACACTGCAAGTAAAATATTAGCCACCACTGACATTATTCATTAATATAGTGATGGGGTATGGGAAGGTGAGAGCAAAAGGAACATAAAACATAGTGCTAAATCTTTCTCTTATATAACTGTCCATGAAGCTAAATTGGTTTCCATAGCTACCTTTCCTCTCCATTCCATGCTCCCCTTACCCTCTGCCAGCACCTGGATGGATGGGGTTCTTTACCTACTCGGGTGTAACAAACCTTTATTCCTGATGGATCTGAGTCCTTATGATCCTGCCTTTATTGGGTTGTTGCAGTTTTCAGTTCACAAGGACAACTGGACAAGGGAGTAAATAACAAGAGGCACCCCAGTGAAGTACTTGGATTTTAAACATAATCCTCTTGGTGCCATTGTGTAGCAACAACCCAATTTTCCCCTAAAATTACAACCTATTACCTAGTCCGATACAGTGACTCCCTTCTGTGCCTGTTGATTTAGTGGCATCAGGAGCTCCAAAAAAGGCCACTGGGGTAGTCTCAGCTTCCTACTCATCAAACCCATGATCTTTTTTTTCTTTTTTTCTGGTGGAAGCATTCTTCCCTTGTACACTAGGATTTCCAAACATACCAAGACTGTGAAAATGGGAAAAAAAATTGTTCAGAGAAATTATGAACTGTACTAGTAAGAAGAGCCACTGCCACCTACCCTTTAATTCTTTGTTATGAAAGAAATTGCACCACTTATTGGCCACATGGTTTAAGCCACATATTGTACTGTTTACCACAGCATCCTAACCTTGCAGGTTTTTTTTTTCTATTTCAAATAACAAATTAATCTTTACTAGGCCATATAAGACCAGTTAATTCTGTGGGTGTGAACTCATTACTATAAATGTGTCCTATGGTTAGAGATAATATTGTGTGGGATGCCACGGCAGTGGATAAAGGCATTCTATAAGTTCAAGAACAATTGTGCTGACCTATCGCATCAAGGACAAAGTTTTCTCCTCAATAAGGGAAGGGGTCCAATATAATAAATCTGCCACATGCTAATGCATGGCAAATTATACCATATTAGGAGTTCAACGTTGGCCTTTGCTATTAGTAGGTTGGGCAGTCAGAAGAGGTGGTAGCCAAGTTAGCTCTGGCAATGGAAAGACCATATTGCTGAGTCCACACATAGTCTCTATCTCTGCCACCATGTACACATTGTACGTTAACCCATTGAATAAGCATCAAGGTAACTGGGGAAAGGTTGACTCATTGAAAGAACAGGTCATCCTGCCCAGGTGATTATTGAGAGCCTCCTCTGATATGGATACCCCTTGGTTGGCATTTGCATGGGCTATGAATGTGTTTACACTATTGTAAGAGGAACCATTCTAAGAGTTCCATCCAAGTACCTTCCCCCGTTCCCATGACTTCTTTTTACTGATTTCCCAATTATGATCTTTCCAATTTCCTAACCAGCCTGTTAGCCTTTGCTCATTAATTGAGCTAGATCTATATGTCAAGCTATCTTTCCTTCCACTGATGTGTAAAACCACATATACTGCCAAATATTCTGCTAACTGGAAGGGTTTCCTTTCACCACTGATTTTCACAACCATTTCTTCTTGGTCATATTGGCATAGCATGCATATGCATAGGTAAATCAAGCCCACATTTTCTCCTCCTCGTTAGCTACTTATAAGGAACTCCTCATGGGGTAATAGGTGTGGTTGAGGGCAAGTGATAAAACAATATAATCAAGTAACATAAAAGCCTGAGATAATTGTCCATAATTTTAATAGACTATTTTTAGAATAATTTTAGGTTCACAGAAAAGTTAACCAGAAAGTATAGAGTTCTCATATACCTTTTTTCCCATACATACACAATCTCCCTCACTACCAATATTCCATACCAGAGTCGTACATTTGTTACAATTGATGATTCTTCATTGACAAATCATCATTACCCAAAATCCATAGTTTACATTAGGGTTCACTCTTGGTGTTGTACATTCTACTGATTTTGACAAATGTATAATGGCATGTATCCACCATTATAATATCATACAGAATGGTTTCGTTGCCCTAAAAATTCTCTGTGTTCCATCTAATCATCCCTTGCCCCTCTGTAACCACTGACAACAACTGAATTTTTTATTGTCTTCACAATCTTACCTTTTCCAGATATCATAATGTTGTAATCATACGGTAATGTAGCCTTTTTAGGTTAGCTTCTTTCACCCAGTAATATGGATACAAGGTTCCTTCATGTCTTTTCACAACTTGATAGTTCATTTCTTTAGAGCACAGAATAATATTCCATTGTCCAGATGTACCACAGTTTGTCTATTAACCTAACGAGGGGCATTTTTGTTGCTTCCAAGTTTTGGTAATTATGAATAAAGCTACTATAAACATCTGTAGGCAAAGTTTTATGTGGCTATCAGTTTTCAACTAATTTGGTTAAATACCAAGAAGTGTGATTGCTGGATCATCTGCTCATAATTTTTAGGTTGCCTTTCAAATATATTTAGGCCAGGTATATACCACTTCTATTTTATAATGAAAAGTTTCTGTGCACATCCAAATTCATGGTTATCTGAATCAGATATCACCAATTAATGATGAGCAATACAATCTCTTCTAGGGCCCATTCATAAAGCAGGAGCTGCTTTTCTTTTTTTTGAGACGGGGTCTCGCTCTTTCGCCCAGCCCAGAGTGCAGTGGCGCAATCTCGGCTCACTGCAAGCTCCGCCTCCCGGGTTCACGCCATTCTCCTGCCTCAGCCCCCTGAGTAGCTAGGCCTACAGGCGCCCGCCACTGCGCCCGGCTAATTTTTTGTATTTTTAGTAGAGACGGGGTTTCACCGTGTTAACCAGGATGGTCTCGATCTCCTGACCTCGTAATCCGCCCGCCTCGGCCTCCCAAAGTGCTGGGATTACAAGCGTGAGCCACTGCGCCCGACCAAGCAGGAGCTGCTTTTCTAATGGAAGTAGGGTAAGACTTTTCTCTTAAACCCAGGAATTCTGTGCTATTTTTCTCCAATTGGAGTTTCCAGACGCTGAATACAACATCGCTTTCTCCCACAAAACTTTGCATACCTTCAGGACCTTTGGCTCATAAAGGCTTAATAGTCAAGCATGTTGCACTGCAGCCTGGAACTCAGGGAGACCCCATTCTTTTTGAGCACTCAGGGAGACCCCATTCTTTTTGAGCACTCACTTAAAATTAGAAGCTCTACAGATCATCAAATAGGCTGTCATAGCAGCATGCCAAATATATTATATGTTGCCTTCCAAATCCAAAGAAGTCTGCCAAGCATTTTGTCTATTGTGTGTGTGTGTGTGTGTGTGTGTGTGTGTGTGTGTGTGTGTGGTGGGTGGGTGGTAAAAGGTAAAACAACTCGTCCCTCATTTTGAATAAATTTTCCCAATATACCCTAGACCACTGGACTCTTCCCTAATGTGGCAGGTCTTGAACTTCTGTGTAATGTATCTTCCACTCTCTGGCATTCACGTGTCTTACTAAGGCATCTATGGCAGTATTATTGAAAGTAATGGATTCATGTCGGTTCATGAACTGTTTGTCATTAGTCTACGATAAGATAAATAAGAAAATTGACATTTTTAAACAATCATACAGAAATAATGACATACTTGCAATATCCAAGTACATAAATATTTTTCTAGTACTTTATGTTTATTGTATTTTACAAACCAAATACCACATGTTCTTACTTATAAGTGGGAGCTAAACACTGAATACACATAGACACAAAGTTGAGAAGAATAGACACTGGGGACTGCTTGAGGGGTGAGGGTGGGAGGGGGTCGTAGGTTGGAAGGCTACTTATCGGGTACTATGCCCACTACCTTGGTGATGGGATCATTTGTACACCAGGCCTTAGTGTTATTTGATTTATCCATGTAACAAACTTGCACATGTCATGTAACCCTTGAACTCAAAATAAAAGTAGAAAAAAGTGTCAATCTTTGATGAAATTAAAAATAATTAAAAAATTTTAATTGAAAATTTAAAAAGATATCCTTTGCTAGTGAAATTTGGTAAGAACTGATCTATGGTGCTTGCTATTTCTCACTCAGTAGGTCCAATTGACATAATTTAACCAGTTAACATCACTCTAATGGGCCAAAGTGATAGTCTGTGGGATATAATGATCAAAGTCTCTTTGGACTGTATTTTGACCTAGAGCAAGAGAGCTTTCAGTCCTGAGGTGATACAGTAAATAATATATTATTGTACATGCTATGGAAATATACACTCTTTCTGATAGTCATTACGGATTGGAAGGTTAGGGGAAAACATTCTACAGGTCAGTAGTTGCGTACTTGAATCCAGGATCTGTGTTGCTTTGCTTCAGTAAAGATTCCACGTCTGAAATCATGCCTGTAATTGGCATCACATCCTGATTATTTGCAATAATTTACTGTCATTTTCCATCATCCATCTGGCTTTTGCACCAGCCAAACAAGCATAATAAATGGAAATGTTATAGGAATCATTTCCTCTGCATCTCTAAATTCTGATGGCAGCACTAATCTGCAAATTCCTTCAGGGTTTTTGGTTTGTTATCTTTGAAGGATCTCCCCCTTCACATTTTCTACCATAATAGTCCTTACCACATGGGAAGAGGAACCATTGCGGAGATCTTGTAAGTTACTTTATATGCCTATTCCCACTATATACTTTGCAGCCAGTGAAATAACCACGGAATGATCCTACATTTCAAATGAATATATTGTAAAATAAAGCCAAGACTCCATCTATCATCTGATTTTACTAAGCCCATACTTCTACCAGTGGAATACAGTGGCATTTTCAAGTATCTAGGCATCAACCCAAATTCCAGGTAAGTAACTATTAATCCCCAGAAGCTAAGGCTATCTTTCATCCCCCAGTACAGTTACTCAGACTAATGGCTGCAGGGTTCACTGGAGAAGAACTGAGGAAAGGTTTATGGTATAAGTCTGTAACCATATTGCAGGATCCCTCCTCAAAAGTTCAGTTTGCCCTCATTTGAAGGTCTTTGACCTGACTGACCCTGAGGAATTGGAGAAGAGGCCATGGATTCACACTGTGGTAACTAAAATCAGGATTCTAATTGTTTTAGAATTTTTCCACCTTTATTATCAACTAGCAACTTAGTAGGATGCCAATCTACTGAATTTCTAAGGACCCTGTGATCAGGTGGCCATTGCCACAGTTTGTTTTAGGTCAAAACACTCTGATTATCATTACAATCCCTGGCTTTTTGAGAAATTTCACAGAACTTGATAGTTAAATGCTGCTAGTTCATCTCTACCACACCAGGATCCCATTATTTCCATTGACATTAGGGAACCTAAATCCATCACATTTCATATTCTTCGCTGGTTTACAGAGTCCGGCCACTACAGAGTTAAGATTTTACATAATTGATGCACCAGTGTTTCCGTTTCCCTGGGTCTTTGGCCTTTTTCCTCTAGTGCAGTGGTTCTCAAACATCAGTGTGAATCAGAATCACCTGGAGGATTTGTTAAACCACATATTACTGGGTGCTGCCGCCAGTGTTTCTGATTAAACTAATAATTTAGAATGATAACAAGTTCCCAGGTTAGGCTGATGATGATGGTCTAGGGACTAATTTTTGATAATAATTGCTCCAGTGTATGCAAGGAAAATACTAGCATTTTAACCTCATTAACTGTAGTCCACTATTGAATCCAGAATTTAATTATCCAATCTAGCAGATTGTTATTAGCTAATCCAAGGTTCTTGAGCTGCCATATCAACTACTGTGTCCTAGGTAAATATACGCATGTCAATGCATTTAGTTCATTGAGTCTTAAATTTCACCTGCCTTGCTGAAACATTCTTATAATTCACTCCCATACATGCCCTCCACACTCTGTTATGGGCCCAAAGACAGTGAAAGATGGTAACTTACAAGGAGGAATAATTCCAGTTTGTGAGGCAACCAGTCCTGGTGCTACTACTGAAAGTGTTTTATGCAGAGAGGCTGCCTTTACAGGCAAGAGAGTTGAATGGACACAAGAAACCTGAACTGACCTCAATGGGAGAATGCCAAGAGAATAAATATGCTGGGCTCACGATGCTCCCTCTCTCTCCTGTCTGTTTCGAGGATTCTCATTTCACTAAACCCAAGGGGAAGCTAGAGAGCATGGGAGCCTATTGATGTAACCGATAACTGTTAGTATCCCAGGGCAGAAATCAAAGGGTAGAGTAGAGCTGGTGGGGCACGTAGATATTGAGAATAGGAGGAACCCATCCATTGGTGATCAGTCTATTCCTGTGGAAACTTGAGCCCTAATAGGTCTTCTCTTCAGTCTGCTCTCAAATCTTATTCATCTTGTTGCCTATGTCCTGAATCTGACTTGACACATTATCAGTTCACAATTTGACTGTCAACTGTATAAAGTATTCAACCTACTAGTTGCCTAATATGTTTCCCTTGGCATGGTAATCATTAATATTATTCAATAGATATTAATGGTTCCCCTTCTGAGCACATGGTAAGATTACACTTGTGTACCTCCTTCTAGTTTGAGGTCACCATGTCTATATGCCAAAACAGATGCTCTCTCTATCCCATGTATATTTAAAAGTATTCATAAACAAAGATTTAGAATAATCTCAACCTTTAAGTATAGAAAAATTATTTGCATGCCTATTTTGAATGCTCATTTTAATTGTAAAAATGACTTTACATAAATTAGTATTTAGAAAGAACTAAGAAAATTTGATGGTAGCAGTAGAGAATGGGACGAACTTGAGCCACTAAAGTTTGTCAAAGGAAACCACACAAATTAGGAATATTAACATTTTAATATCTTGGAGCTAAGAGGTTAAAACTGAACAGCATAAAAATTCTGCATTGAAATAAGAATGGCAACATTAACATGAGAAAGGAAAAATAAATTGTAGTACAGGCATGCAAAAAATAATATAAACAATTTCATATTTTGCTCATTGATAAATGCATATCTGATAAAAGTAGAAAGTTATCCATGGGAATGATAACTACCAAATTCAGGATATTGGTTACTTTTGGGTATGAGGAGGGAAAGTTGATTGGGCAGTGGTATACCAGAGTATAACTGTATATGTAATGTTTTATTTCTTAAACTAGGTGGTAGGTACAAGAGTAGGTATGTGGTATCATTCTCTCTACCTTCTTATATATTTAGCATATCACATAATAACAAAATGGAACTGCAATCATGAATTTCTTTATTTTATTTAATCAAACAGTTATAAGTGTTTATGAGCAATTGAAAAAAATTTCTGATATTTTGCTGATTAGAAAATTAACTGCTTCCACTCTTGATTCTTGGATAAAGCTGTGGAAGAAATCAAAATCCTGTCATATTGGACTTTTGTTCTGAATTATGGATATAGCTATATTTTCCTTTTGTGCAAGACACTGCTATCAACATCTTCAATTATATTTAGAGATACTGACAAATCATTCTTATAAAACTAACTTTGACATGACTAAATCACGGTTAATTGTGACAAAAATCCATGGCGTAGATGAAAGATGCTAAAACAGTCATACCAAATATGTCTTTCGTTACATTCTTTATAAATCACTAACCTAACTTTGTTTCAAGCATTTAACTTAAGGAAATGTTTTTCAAAATATGATGCTCAGGCTACATGTATCACAATCACATGGAGTGATTGTTAAAAATAGATTTCCAAGCTCTGAGCTGCATGCTAGACTTTCTGAATCAAACTTTCTAAGTATAGGTCTGTGATTCTTCATTTTTAACAAAGTTTTAGGACAAAACTTGAAGACTGACTTCTATATAAGAAGTGGTTTGTGAAACAAAATGGAAATTAATGGTATTGTATGTTACATGTCGTGGTTTTTACATGAGAGTAAGGGAAGTAAAATCTTGATAAAATTGAACTTAACTAGAGAGAACACTCATTCAACACATATATGTAGGGGGCCTACTATGTGTGTGACACTGCTAGGAATTAGGGTTAGAGTGGTTATTATGATATAATCCTAATAGACATGCAAATACATCATTATAATGAATTATTATTAGTGAATTTATAGTGATAGGCACAGGGGAGGGACACATAACCCAAATTGAGGAAGCCAACAGTGTCTTTCTGGAGGTGGTGATACCTTCGTTGACTCTTAAATAATATATATCATCTGACTTAGTGAAGAGAGAGATGTGTGGGGTATATGCATTCCAAGCAAAGACGTGGGGCCACATGACTTATGGATAAGAGAAGCTGAAATTTTTTCTACCATTTCTGCTTTCTAATGTCTCATTTGAAGATGCCACGTTTTCCCAACCTTCTTCCTAGATTCAGGTTTTTAAACTAAATCGTGGGTTCTCCCCCTCTCCAGAAAGGGATTTGGAACTTCATTCACAGTTTTCTCATTCATTTATTCTCCTGTAATCCTGAGAAAATTTGTTCTTAGCAAATTCAAGATCATGGTGATGACTCATCTAACAATGTGGTTTTTCAGTTCTGATATCTATCTTATACTCCACCAAAAATTACCCTCAACACTTCTGTAATTCCCTCTCATGGGCCCACCCTAGACATAGTAAACATCTGGGAAAATGCAAGCATTGAATTCTTGAATTCAGAAACGACTCTTTCTTGTATCTTTCCACTTCCACTCTCTACTTTCCCACTCTTCTACTTTCTATATATTTAACCTGTGATCCCTCCCAGTTCTCCCAGGCTGGGAGGCCCCTCCAGGCTTCATTACCTTCCCATTCTCTTCTAGATATCTTGTCAACTACACCTTCAGGAATGAAGCCCTTCAATTTCCATTTTTATTCACCTTCAAATGTATCTTCAAAGAATCTTGCCTTTGTCCCTTCTCATTCTTTGTTCTCTACCTGAGAAATCATATCTATTTATGAATATGATGCCATTTTTAACCTGAGTGAGCTCAGATTGTCATTGTAATAGAAATTTGTAAAAACAAATTGATAACACAAAGCAAGGTAAATTGTTTCAGCTATTAACTTGTCGGTGATGTTCCCCAGCTTTACAACTCAAGCCGTGATCTATTTCTCCTGAGCTTCAGACTATATATTCAAACCCTTGCTGGATAACTCCATTTTCATGTTCTCTGGGGCTTTTAACTCAAGATGCTCCAACTGAGCCTATTATGATCCTATAAAATTTTTTGTAGGTCTCAACTTGATGGTTCTATCTGGATAGTTACTAGCTGCCTTAACTTGGCTATTTAAAAAAGGCTTTAAAGTTAATTAATTTACCTCTGAATAGTTCCTTGACTATATATCTCCACTGTAAAATAATAATTATTATAATAGTTATACACACGTAAATCCCATAGGCTCATTGAGAGGAAGAAAAGTGTTTATATAAAGATCTTTTTTAAACAATGCTTTGTGTATAGTAAATGCTATATACCTATTATTATTTTCTAAATGTTATTTTTAGGTAATCAGATATTTTCAATTTGTCTTTGAGTTATTACTTAGGGTGCACCATTTTTGTTTCGAAACATTTACTCTTTTTTATATTACTAATTTAATTGGATATTCTCACCTTTTTTGGCAGCTTGATATATTGTCTATTATTTTATAAAAAGACATTTGAAAATGAGTTATAATTTCAATTAGTGAGTTACAGAATTTAAAGCACAACTAATTCTATGTTAATAATTAAATTTTTATTCCTTTGCTATTTAATTTTTGTTTAGTGTTATCTGTGGTAGATTGACATTAGTTAAACATATCATGCCACTATTGTTTTCCTCATTTTTTCTTTGTTTCTAGTAGTTTCTAAGAACTTTTGATTTATGGATTTCAGCCTTTCTTTTTAAATTTTTTACTAAAAACTTGTGTCTTATAAGCAACATATAATTGAATTTTATTTCTAATTCAGTCTGAGGTGTTATATGATTTGATGGATGAAGCTAGGCCATCTACATTTCTTGCGATACTTATTGTATTTTGCTGCCAAACTATATAGATTATAGTTTGTTCATTTATTTATGTATTTGCATATGGACATCCAATTGTAGCTGTAGGCCCGTGGTCCTTGTTTCCTCATTGCCTGTTGGCTAAGGCAGGTCTTTGCTCCTAGAGTGCAAGTGCACATGCATTACTTCTCATGCTTTCCATGTGTTCCCCTCCCACTACAGTGGATAGAGTCCTGGTTATGCTTTGAATCTTTCTCACAGTCCCTGATACTACATCTCTGTGACCTCAGCTGGAACAAGTTCTCTGCTTTTAAGGGTTCATGGAATTACATTAGGTCTACATGGTGAAGCAAGAATAATCTCTTTATTATTTTAATGTTGGTCACCTTAATTACATCTGCCAATTCCTTTTTGCCATGCCATGTGACATATTAACGGGTTCCTAAGATTTGGATTTTGAACATCTTGGTGTGTATTCTATCTACCACAATCCACCCTCTGGCCACAAAAGATTCATGTCCGTTCCAAATAAAAAAGAAAATATTCACTTCATCCTAAGTTCCTCAAAGATCTCATTCCATTACAATGTCAAAACAAAGTCCGAAAATAGCATATAAATCTCATCAGCTCAAAAAACCTAAGTCTATTAATCTAAATCATTTGTGGATGAGACTGTGGCTATAATTCATTAGATACAAATTTTAGGGCATAATTCCTCTCCATCTGCGGGATTGTGAAGCTAAAGAAACAAGTGAACTGCTCCCAAAATGCACTTGTGGCACAGATATAGGGTAGCAGTTACAGTGTAGACATTTTATTTCCAAAAAGGGAAGATGGATAGTAAACAATAATCAATAATCTAAAACAGTTTTGAAATTAATCATTCAAACTCCCGTATAGTTCAATACCTGGAAATAATTTTCTGTGGTTCTCAGCCTTGCCCTCGGTGCTCATAGCTCTGTCCTGTATGCTCTTGGCTCTGTCCTCTAAGTCATTCCCCCTTTTTCATGGGAGGAAGCATGTATTTGCAGCAAAATAACTTTATCAGCCTGCTTACTGTCAGCAGCATTTCACAGGTTCTCCAGCCTTCTTTAATTACTTACTTTCTCTGTCCTTTTCAATCTAAGCTGACAGTGTTCTGATTATATATGATTCTCAAGAAGTTTGTGGATCTCATCTTGATGTCACAAGTATTCATTAGACAGAAGTTAGGTCTACAAATCTTTTTGGATGATTCTCTATGCTTGGCTTCTGCTGGGATGTCTAAGGCATTATTCCCTTAAGATACCTAGAGGGTCCCTGATTTGTTTAAGGGGATCTGTGGGCCACACCTTTAATCTTTTCAAACAGCATTTTGTGTGACTGAATACTCTGACTTTTTGGCATCTGAATAGGTTGGAAAATTTCCAAATCATTAATTCCTGGTTTTTTTTTTTAATTTCACAGTTATTTCCTTAAGTTCTCTTTCTTCTCTTTATTTTTACTATAAGCAGTGAGAAGAAACCAGAATGCACTTTAAAATTTTGCTTGGAGATATGAGGTAAATGATCAGGACTTTCATTTACAAGTTCTGCTTTTCACATAACTGCAGGATGCAATTTCACCAAACTGTCTGACAGTGCATAACATGGGTCTCCTTTCCTTCAGTTTACAGAAATATGTTCCTCACTTCTCTCTGAGCCTTAACCAGTAGTATCATCCAAGTCTAGATCTCTATTAATAGTCTGTTCACGTGATTTAGGCTTTCGCTAGTGATTTAGTTTCTCTCAAGTTATCTTCTCTTCCTTCTGAACCCTCACAAGCAGCATCAGTATTTCTACTGATAGAGTGTTAAAGTCAATTTAGTCTTTTTATGTCATGCTCCTCAAAGTCTTCCGACCTTTATTCACTAACCCATTCCAAACTCACTTCCACATTTTTTGGTATTTGTCATATAAATGCCCCACTTCTGGTACCAAAATATGCATTGTTTTTCTATTGCTGCCATAACAAGTTGCTAGAAATTTAACAGCATAAAACAACAGCCATTTATTATCTCGGTTCTATGAATCAGAAGCCAATCACAACATGACTCAGTGGGGTCTTCTGCTCGGGGCCTCACAAAGCCTAAATTAAGGTATCAGCAGAGCTGTATTTGTTTATTACTGGAAGATCTGTGGAAAAAATTGACTTCCAAGCTTATTCAGGTTATTGGCCATATATATTTTCTTTGATCTGGAGCACTGAGGTTCCTCTTTCCTTGCTGAATATCATCAGCTGGGGCTAGTCTTTGCTTTTAGAGGTTGCTCACATTCCTACTCATGCTTTCCATGTGGCCTCCTCTAGCAACGGCATGTCAGGTTCCTCTCATTCTTTGAATCTCTCTGACTTCTTATTCTTCTGACTCTATCTGACTCCAGCAATAACCTTAATTACATCTCTACGGTCTCTTTTGTAATATAATAAAGAATATTCACAGGTTTCCAGGATAAGTTCATAAACATTTTGGGGGGCCATTCTATCTTTTACAATATTTTAAATATGTTTAACCAGAGAAAAATAGGCATTTTTTCTCCTGTTAACATACCTTCTGATAGTTTATTTTTATACTTTGTCCAGAGGTTTTAGTTGTAATCAGTGGAAGAGATAGGCTATAGTTGACTTACTGTATCTTACTTGGGACTTGAAGTCCTTATATTAATTTTTAAAAGTGTTTATTGAGTGCTTTTATGTGCTTGGCAATGTGATATACAAGGCAAAAATATAGAATGTTGTTACTTCAACATCATTCAAGAACTTATAACCTTTTCAGTAAAAAATCAAAGCTCATTAAATTCTGAGATTGTGTAAACCTGGGCTATAGTCTTTTCTTAAAGAATAGATTTTCTAAAAGTTAATTGACTCTGTCCTCCTGTAACTGATGTTTGTTAATAGAATTTCATCAGAAAGAGAACAATGCAGCTCTTGAAATACCAGCATATTCAAGAATAGCATATTTAGTTTTCTGAATGACCTTAAAAGCCTATACCAATTAGAGAAAAATTCAAGATATTTGAAAACTGCTGCTATAGAAACAGCCTTGTTTCAGCATTTCCAAAAGGTTATTTGTATGAGTTTGACAATGAATGTTCGGGAGAGAATGAGATCTAAAAAGGAAGAGAGCACACACACCAAAAGAAATTTACACACGTGTGTGTGTGTGTGTATGAGAAAAGAAATATGAAATAAAGAAAAAATGGAAACAAAACAATGATAAACTGAATGAACATGTGAGGAACTCTTCCAAGGCTGTTAGTGTCTTTAATAACAGAGTCAATGGTTTAAAGGAGACAGTATTAGTTATTTGGTTAGCAGTTCACAGAAGTAATTAGTCAGTCTAATCAATATTGCAAGCATAAATTGCCACTGTTTGTTACAAGTGCTTTAGGAAGATTTCTCTCATATTGAGCTCTCAGGTAATTATGTTCCTTGACATAACAAAGAATCACTAGTGCATTGGTTAACAGCAGTTTCTGGAGATGAATGGTATCAATTTGAAGCCTGATTCTGAAACATCTGTAAACACTTGGGCAAGTTAGGTAACCTCTCTGTGCCTCAGTTTCCTGATTTGTAGAATATGAAGATTAAAATAGCAGTAGCGGCCTCATTGGGTTATTGTAAGAATTAAATGAGTTTTTATGTGTAAAAAACTCAGAATAGTATTTGCCACATAGGAAGCACTATGCTAGTTATTATTACTGCAGCCATCAACAATAACAAGTGGGATGTGAATTGTAATTGTGTGTCTTTAGGGCACAGGCTCTTGAAGAAGCCTATAAGTCTAGTATTAGGAGACAATGTAAAGGTAGCAGGGCCTATTCTCCATTTTAGTCATGATTTTGGGGGGCTTTGGAGGTAATTTTTAAAAAGATACAGACTCTGTGAAACATAATGCTAAAGTATATTTTTTTTATTTCATAGCACTTTCAATGCTATAGGTTATGAGTCAAAGTCTAGTTCAAGTCTGAAAGAGAGAGAAAGAAAGAGACAGAGAGAGAAAGAAAGACAGGGAGAGAAAGATGTAAGTTTTCATCAGGATTCGCTAGAAAGTATACTTTATGGAAAGTAGTAATTTTGTTTTGTTTTGCTCATCGATATATCACAGGCTCCTAGAACAGTGCCTAGAACAGTACACAGTAGATACCCACTAAATATTTGTTTAAAGAATCAATGTTATCAGCAGTTGCGAGTAACCCCCAACTCCACTTCTCCTCCAACATAATACTAAATTATTCACATTATATTGGGGCAGGGAGGCAATAGGGGGGATTTATATGAGTGAAGATAATAAATTGGTAACTTCCCCCATTATTCTAAGATATGTCAAATCTTATCTTATCCAGATAGTCCAGATGGACCATGACCACACATCCAAATATTCATATGTAGCCTTTTTTTGTAGGTGGATGTGAATGATATTCCAATTTAATTAACTATGAATTAAAGAAAAAAAGGAAAGTCATTATGCAAATGTCTGCCCTTTGAAAGCAATCAGACCTAAATACATTAATTCTTTCATTTTTCTATTAGTGTTTTTCAAAGGCATGGATCAGAATGTCCTGGAAGACATGTTAAAATATAGATTGTTGGTCTTCACTCACTGCATTCTGAGTCAGTTGGTCTGGGATGGGGCCTGCTAATTTGCATTTTTAAAAATTTCCAGGGTGCTGCTGCTGCTGCTGATATAGAGATATACCAGATACTCTTCTGGGTGTTGGGGATACATGATAAACAAAAGTAAGGTACGAGCCCTCATGGAGTTTATAGTATATTGAAGGAAATAGACAAACAAAAATATAATATCAGGTATGAAAAGTGCCATGAAGAAAAAAGGTAGGATAATAAAACAGAAAATCATGGGGTGCTTTTATAGACAGGGTAGTCAGGGAAGATCTCTGTGTTGAGTGATATCTATATAGAGATATTAACCAATATAAGCCAATGGGAAAGGAATAAAATTTCTTAAGCTACTTGAGAATTGATCAGTTTTTTAATAATTTTAATATAATATTCTATGAATTGACTGTCATTTAAAAAATAGGGGTTTGTGACATCCTTTTAAAGTATTCTGAGATAATTAGCAGCTGGATAAAATACTTCACATTTTACATATTCAAAACAAAGGGAAAGCATATTTCCTCTCTACCTTTAAGATGGAAGTTAGGCTGGGAGAAGTGGCTCATGCCTATAATTCTAGCACTTTGGGAAGCTGAGGCAGGCAGATCACTTGAGCCCAGGAGTCCGAGACCAGTCTGGGCAACATAGCAAAATCCCGTCTCTATTAAAAAAAAAAAAAAAAAAATACAAAAGTTAGCTGGGCGTTGTGGCATGTGCCTGTGGTCCCAACTCCTCAGAAGGCTGAGGTAGGCAGATCACTTGAGCCCAGGAGGTCGAGGCTGCAGTGAGCCGTGATTGTGCCACTGCACTACAGCCTGGCAACAGAGCGAGACCCTATCTCAAAAAAAAAAAAAAAAAAAAGATGGAAGTTAAATCAATTAGTTTTTTTTCTGCTCCCCTATGAGGTGGTAATAATGGTCTTCATTGTGTACAAAGGAATGGGCTCTAATGACATGATGACATGATTTTCACCGTAAAAACTAGGATATTTTGGGCAGATCTTTAATATGTTGAAAAGACAAAAACAAGAGCCTTCCTAAAATGGTTCCTCAGCATCCTCAACAAAGATAGACTCCTGGAGCTCTGCTAAGGGGAGAATGGGTGCTAGTCCAGTATGCTATGTTGAGATGCTGTCTTTCTCTAGCCTCAGTGTGGATCTCTATGCCTCAGTTTTTCTGTTTTGTGCCTTAGTTTCATCCTTTCTTTGAGTCACCTCTCAATTATAGTTTCTCCATTGCATGGTGTGCAGTCCACTGCTTCAGTGCTTTTTTATTACAAATAAACATAGACAAACAAGTGCAATTTATTAAGCACATCACTGAGAAACATTTCTGCATTTTCCAAGAAGCCATAATGTAAAGTGGGCTGAGTATCAACCCTTGAGTCATAATTGGTGGCATCACAGTTATGCATCTCTTGTCATTTCAAAATTATTTATTCTACCTAAGCCTCAATTTCTCAATTTGTGAAAGTAGTAAACAGCTACAAGATGTTCTCTAAAATCATACGTTCTTTGGATAATTGATTCCATGTGTTTACTTACCTTCCCACTTTATTGTGAATAGCTTCTGGATTTAACATTCCATATGTAGGAATAACCCACATCTGCACCTGGGCAAGGTAAGAGGGGGCATTCTGAACATTTTTTTTTTCTCCCACAGCCAGTTGTTGAAATGTCACCTTTTAACTTGATAATAATAGGGAACTACAAAAGAGTATCCAATCCAATATCTGTTTCTTGAGTCTCCTCATCTGATAGGCTTCTCTTTAGAACAATTCCTCTTATCATGAACCTCTGAATCTTTCTTTAGGTTTTCATATTTTCTTACCCTTGTCAATATTCATATACCCCCAACACACACACATACATGCACACACTTGTGCCTTTTGATCTGTTTGTTACGTTTGTTTTATATAACCTGTCACTGAGATATTTATTCTTTTGCTTATTATGCCATATATATGTAAAAAATCATTGCCCTAAGAAGAAATAAATGTTCTGCTTAGCGTACCAACTGTTCCCTTATTTTTTATGACTGATAATTTAAAATGCAAGCATTTGGAATGTTGAAATCCATATTATGTCTTATTCTTTAAAAGGTAACCACCTGGAGTGCTGAGCTACATATAAGCAAGGTTTCTTAACAATGTTCATATCAAAAGTAAATTCTGCTTTAGAATGAAATCATGTGAAAGAGGTAATCAGTTTTTTTTTTTTTTGGTCTTTTCTCAGCTTTTATTGTAGGTTCAGGGGGTACATGTGCAGGTTTGTTAAATGGATAAACTACATGTGATTGGGGTTTGGTATACAGATTTTTTTGTCACCAAGGTAGTAAGCATAGTACCCAATAGGTAGGTTTTTGACCCTCCTACCCTCCACCATCAAGTAGGCCCCAATGTCTAGTGTTCTCTTCTTTGTGTAATCAATGTTTAGCACTCGGTTATAAGTGAGACCATGCAGTATTTGATTTTCTTTCCTGTGTTAATTTATTTAAAATATTTGCCTGTAGCTCCGTCCATGTTGTTGGAAAGAACATGATTTTTCTTCTGTTTAATTGCTGTATAGTAGTCAATGGTGTACAAAAACCATATTTTCTTTAACCAGTCCACCGTTGATGGGCATCTAGGTTAATTTCATGTCTTTGCTATTGTGAATAATACTGTGATGAATATACGAAGGCATGCGTCTTTTTGGTAGAGCAATTTATATTCTTTTTAGTATATACACAACACACCAATGGAATTGCTGAGTTGAACGGTAGTTCTGCTTCAAGTTCTTTGAGAAATGTCCAAATTGCTTTCCACAGTGGCTGAAATGATTTACATTCCCACCGGCAGTGTATAAGTGTTCCCTTTTTTCTGTAATCTCACCAACATCTGTCATTTTTTGACTTGAATAATAGCCTTTCTGACTGGTGTGAGATGGTACCTCATTGCAGTTTTTTTTTTGAAATGGGGTCTTGTTCTGTTGCCCAGGCTGCAGTGCAGTGGTGCAATCTCAGTTCACTGCAACCTCAACTGCCCAGGCTCAAGTGATCCTCCCACCTCAGCCTCTGGAGTAGCTGGGACTACAAGCGTGTACCACCCTGGCTTTTTTTTTAATTTGTAGAGATAGGCGTCTCACTATGTTGCACAGGCTGGTCTTGAACTCCTGGTCTCAAGCGATACTTCTGACTTGGCCTCCCAGAGTGCTGGGATTGTAGGTGCAAGCCACAACACCCAGCCAACTAATTGTGGTTTTGATTTGCATTTCTCTAATGATTAGCTATGTTGAGCATTTTTTTCATATGCTTGTTGGCCAGGTGTATATGCCTTCTTTTGAGAGGTGTCTGTTAATGTCCTTCGTCCGTTTTTTAATGCAGTCATTTGTTTTTTGGTTGTTGATTTAAGTTTCTTACAGATTCTGGATATTAGGATTTTGCCTAATGCATAGTTTATATTTTCTCCCATTCTGTGTGGGTTGTCTGTTTACTCTGTTGATAGTTTCTTTTGCTATGCAGAAGCTCTTTAGTTTAAGTAGGAACCACTTGTCTATTTTTTGTTTTATTGCAATTGCTTTTGGAGACTTCATCATTAAATCTTTGACAAGCCCTATGTCCAGAATAGTATTTCCTAAGTTTTCCTCTAGGGATTTTATAGTTTTAGGTCTTTAATCTACCTTTAGTTGATTTTTGTATATGGTGAAAGGAAGGGATCAAGTTTCAATTTTCTGCATATGGCTAGCCAGTTATCCAGTTATGTCAGCACTATTTATTGAATAGTAAGTCCTTTCCCAATGCTTGTTATTGTCGATTTTGTCAAAGATTACATGGTTGTAGACGTATGGCTTTATTTATGGGTTCTCTAACCTGTATAATTGATCTATATGTCTGTTTTCATACCAGTGCCATGCTGTTTTGGTTATTGCAGCCTTGTAGTACAGTTTGAAGTCAGTATGATGCCTCTGGCTTTATTCTTTTTGCTTAGGATTACTTTGGTCATTTGGGCTATCTTTAGGTTCCATATGAATTTTAAAATAGGTTTTTTTTGTAATCTGGAGAAAAATGGCACTGGTAGTTTGATAGGAATAGCATTGAATGTGTAAATTTCTTGGACAGAATGGCCATTTAAACAATATTGATTCTTCCTACCAATGAGCATGAAATATTTTTCTACTTGTTTGTGTCATCTCTGATTTCGTTCAGCAGTGTTTTGTTATTCTCATTATAGAGATATTTCACCTACCTGGTTAGCTGTATTCCTAGGCATTTTATTCTTTTTGTGGCTATTGTGAATGTGATTGCATTCTTGACTTGGCTCTTAGCTTAGATATTATTGGTGTCTAGAAATGCTACTGTTTTTGTGCATTGATTTTGTATCTTGAAATTTTACTGAAGTTGTTTATCAGTTCTAGGGGTCTTTGGGCAGAAACTATCAGGTTTTCTAGGTATAGAATAATATCATCTGCAAAGAAATATAGTTTGAATTTCTCACTTACTATTTGGATGCCTTTTATTTCTTTCTCTTGACTGATTGCTTTGACTGAGACTTCCAGTACTATGTTGAATAGAAGTGCTGAGAGAGGTCATCCTTGTCTTGTTTCAGTTCTCAGTGGGAATGCTTTCAGTTTTTGCTCATTCAGCATGATTTGGGCTGTGGGTTTGTTATAGATGGCTCTGAGTATTGTGAGTTATATTCCTTCAATGCCTAGTTTGTTGTGGGCTTTTTAAATGAAGGGATGTTAAATTTTATTGAAAGCCTTTTCTGAATCTATTGAGGTAATGATATGGTTTCTGTTTTTGGTTCTGCTTAAGTGATGATTCATGTTTATTGATTTGCATATATTGAATCAACCTTGCAACCCAGGAATAAGACTACTTGATCATGGTGCACTATTTGGTGTGCTGCTGGATTTGATTTGCTAGTATTTTGTTAAAAAGTTAAGTGTCTATGTTCATTAGGGATATGGGTCTGACATTTGCTGTTTTCATTGTATCTCTGCTAGGTTTTGGTGTCAGAATGATGATGGACTCATAGAAGGAATTACGGAGGAATCCTTCCTTCTAAGTTTTTGAAATAATTTCTGTAGGATTGGTAACAGCTCTTCATTATATGTCTGCTATAATTTGGCTGTGAATTCATCTGTTCCAGAGCCTTTTCTGGTTGGTAAGGTTTTTATAACTGATTCAATTTTAGAACTTGTTATTGATCTGTTCAGGATTTCAATTTCTTCCTGATTCAATTTTGGGAGGTGGTGTGTTTCCAGGAATTTACCTATTTCTTGCAAGTTTGTTAGTTTCTGTGCATAGAGTTCTTCATAATAGTCTGAGAGTTTTGTTTTGTTTTGTTTTTGGGTTTTTTTTTTTTTTTTGTATTTCTGTGAGATCAGTGGTAATGCCACATTTGTCATTTATGATTCTGTTTATTGGATCTTCTCTTTTGATCTTTATTAGTCCAGCTAGTAGTCTATCAATCTTATTTATTCTTTCAAAAAATAAGATTTGGTTTCACTGATCTTTTGTATAGTTTTTCACATCTAAATTTTATTCAATTTAGCTCTGATTTTGGTTATTTCTTTTCTTGTACTAGCTTTTGGGTTGCTTTGTTCTTTTATTTCTATTTTTCTAAATGAGCTGTTATGTTGTTATTATAATTTGAACTTTTTCTAACTTCTCTATATAGGCATTTAGCACTGCTAAATTTCCTCTTAAAATTGCTTTAGCTGTGTTCCAGAGATTCTGGTGTGTAGTATCTTTGTTTTTATTAGTTACAAAGATTTTTTAACATTTCTGCCTTAATTTTATACTTTATCCAAAAACCCTTCAGAAGGAGGTTGTTTAATTTCCATGTGATTATATGGTTTTGAGAGATCGTGGTATTGATTTTTATTTTTATTTTTATTGCACTGTTGTCTGAGAGTGTGGTTGGCATGGTTTTGTTATTTTTGGAATTTGTTAAGAATTGCTTTATGGCTGAGCCTATGGTCAATCTTAGAGTATGTGCTGTGCACAGATTAGAATATAGATTCTGTTGATGGGTGCAGTATTCTGTAGATGCTTATTAGGTCTGTCATGAATATCTTTGTTAGTTTTCTCTCTCAATGATCTAACACTGTCAGTAGGGTGTCGAAGTCTCCCAGTATTACTGTGTGGTTATCTAAGTCTCTTTGGAGATCTCTAAGAACTTGCTTTGTAAATCTGGGTGCTCTTTTGTTGGGTGCATATATATTTAGCATAGTTAAGTCTTCTTGTTTAACTCTTTATGATTATGTAATGCCCTTCTTTGTTTGTAATTATTGTTGGTGTAAAGCCTGTTTTGTCTGAAATAAGAGTAGCAACCCCTGATCTTTTTGGTTTTTTTCTTTGCTTCATAGATCTTTCTCCATCTCTTTACCTTAAGTCTATGGGTGTCATTGCATGTGAGATTGGTCTCTTGAAGACAGAATACAGTTGGGTCTTGCTTCTTTATCCAACTTGTCATTCTGTGTCTTTTAAGTGGTTATTTAGCCCATTTACATTCAAGTT
The DNA here is from genome assembly GCF_009828535.3 of Hylobates moloch. Lineage (NCBI taxonomy): Eukaryota > Metazoa > Chordata > Mammalia > Primates > Hylobatidae > Hylobates > Hylobates moloch. The sequence goes on from NW_026652282.1 coordinate 77,309,266, forward strand.
TAATATGTGGGAATTTGATCCTGTCATTATATTGTTAGCTGGTTGTTTTGTAGACTTGATTGCATAGTTGCTTTATAGTGCCAGTGGGCTATGTACTTAAGTGTGTTTTTGTGGTGGCAGGTAACAGTCTTTCATTTCCCTGTTTAGCACTCCCTTAAGGACCTCTTGTAAGGCAGGTCTAGTGGTAACAAATTCCCTTAGCATTTGCTTGTCTGAAAGGGATTATATTTCTCCTTTATTTATGAAGCTTAGTTTGGCTGGACATGAAATTCTTGCTTGGAATTTCTTTAAGGATGTTTAATTTAGGTCCTCAATCTCTTCAGGGTTGTAAGGTTTCTGCTGAAAGGTCCACTGTTAGCCTGATGAGGTTCCCTTTGTACTTGATCTACCCCTCTTCTCTAGCTGGCTTTAATTTTGTTGTTGCTGTTTTCTTTTGCATTGACTTCGGAGAATCTGATGACTATGTGCCTTGGGGATAGCCATCCATTATAGTATGTCACAGAAGTGCTCTGAATTTCCTGAATTTTCATATATACCTCTCTAGCAAGGTTCAGGAAATCTTCATGGACAATATCTTCAGATATGTTTTCCAAATTGCTTGCTGTCTCTCCATCTTTTTCAGAAATGCCAATGAATTGTAAGTTTGTACCCTTTATATAATCCCATATTTCTTAGAGATTTTTTCATTTTTTTAATTATTCTTTTTGTTTTTATCTGTCTGCATTGATTTGAAGGAGCAGTCTTCAGGCTCTGAAATTTTTCCCTCAGCTTGGTCTATTTTGTTATTAATGCTTCCAATTGCATTCTGAAATGCCTGTAGTGAATTTTTCATTTCTAGAAGTTCAGTTTTGTTCTTTCTCAAAATGGTTATGTCATCCTTCAACTCTTTGACCGTTTTACTTTTTTCCCTGGATTGGGTTTCAACCTTCTCCTATATCTCTGTGAGCTTCCTTGTCATTCAGTTTCTGAATTCTACATTTGTAATTTCGCCATTTCAGTTTGGCTAGAAATCATTGCTCGAGAGCTAGTGTGGTCATTTAGAAGTAAGAAGACAGTTTGGCTTTTAGAGTTGCCAGAGTTCTTGTGCTAGTTGTATCTCATCTGTGTGGGCTCATGTTTCTTTAATCTTTGGAGTTGCTCTCTTTAGGATGGTGCTTTTTTCTTTTATATCCTTTGTTGCCCTTGAGGGTTTAACTGTGGTATAAGTTGGGATTAGTGGATTGGCTTTGTTTCTGTATGCTTTCAGCAGGCCAAGGCTCAGCTCAGCACTCTTGTGCTGCATACTCTCACCCTGGGGCTAGGACCAGGCCTGCAGCTTTGTTCTCTGGCCTCTTGAGTTTAAGCACCTGCTGCACTGGAGCGATTGAAGTGTTCTCAGTTCATTGGCAATAATCCTCTGATTTGGGTGGCCATCAAAAGTGCTATGGTGGGGCAGTGGTGGGCCCCTATGCATGCAATAGTGGGGGATCTGTCTGCAAAGGTGGGTAGGCAGAGTCTGCCTGTGAAAGAGCTGTAATAGTGGGCACTGGTGAATGTTTTGGCTGGGGATCTGAGGCCATGCTGCAAGCAGGTATGTCCAGGGAGAAACCCTGGGAAAGGCTGGCAAATGAGGGAGTGTTCAGATCAGACTGGCCTCATCCCATGGGCAAGATGGGCCTGTTCTGTCCAGTTCCAGCAGCTAACAAAGGCTCAATCTTCCCAGGGGATGGGAGCCCATGACAGTGCTCAACTACAGCCTTTCTGGTACCAAACACTCTGGTCTCTCTGTAGGAGTCCTGTTTCATCCAGCTCTCCAGGCAGTTCTCACTGCCAGCTCAGATGTCTGTGGAGGTTGTCAATTCTGTTTCTTACATAGCTATGTTAACAATAAAAAAAAATTGTGGGTTTCTTTGTTTTGGTTTTTGGTTTTTAGAGACAGGGTTCTCATCATGTTGCCCAGGCTGGTCTCAAATTCCTGATCTCAAGCAATCCTCCTGCCTTGACTTCCCAAAGTGCTGGGATTACAAGCATGAGTGGCAAGGCCTAATCAAAAAAGTGTGTTAAAAACAAGTTATGAAAGGTATTTGTTAAAACTAGTTGCTAGTTGCAATTGTCTGAGGCTTAGCATTCATAATTATTCTTTCTGGCCACTGATTACATAAGTTCTCTCGTGCATGGAACTGACACTGTTTCACAATTTTTAAAGCAAAATAGTTTTCTCAATTTTCCTCTTACTCATCTCAGTTTTAGGGTTTTGTCTGTTTTATTTGTTTTGCCTTTGTGATAGCCCTTTTATCTAAATTTTCCCATTTTCAAAATTGTTTTCAGTTTGACAATCATTCAGGTCAGGATGACACTGTGCAGGAAAGAAGTTTCTGCCTAAACGAGAGAAGTAATTACCCAGCAGAGTTACATAATTAGACAGTGAGTTTTGTTGTGTGTCATATATGTAGCTATAAGAAGATATGAGAAGAGACTAAAAATTTTAATTTATGCTTCCGTCATGTTTCTCTATGTTAAGCTGCTGACTGTCTAAGTTGGGAAGACATTTTACACACAGCTAAAATCTATTTAAATACAAAAAATTAATAACAAATGTATCCTAAAATAGCACCTGGAACATACAAATATAGATGAAAGAATAACCTTATTCAAGGAAGGTTTGCTCAGTCCTCTGATGGTACCTGATGTCAGGTTTATAGAATCCTTGGATCATGCTTCTTTCTTTCTGAGACAGATTGAAGGACATTACCACAGTACTACATGGATACGTAAAACACTAAGGCATACACTGAAGTTAGTGAGGTAAGATGTGGAGGCAGTAATACTGATTGATAAGAGGGTAGCTACAATCTTAACCCAAAGAACATCTCAACACATAGCCTGACTAAACTTTCTGCATTAGCAATGCCTTTGCAAGACTTTGAAAACTCCTGTTGAAATGCATGAGTCAGATAGGAGTAAAAGTCATTAACTCATTAACCAAATATTTATTTAATATTCACTATACACTAGGTCCCCTGCCTGGTCTGGTTGGTGCAACAATTAACAGAACTTGGTCTCTGACTTCAAAGATTTTCAAGCCTGGTAGAGAAAATGAACAAATAAATGTGCCATTACAATTTAAGGTTAACAGTGTAGGTAAAGGTTATGAGCTAAGTGTAGGTGGCTATAGAATTACAGAAGAGGGCTACCTAACTCAAAATGAAGGCTGAGTATTTGGGTCAGAATGGCTTCCAAGAGGAAATAATGTGTGAGCTTAGAGGAACAGCACAGATAGGGTTTAAATATTGGGTAAGAGATAGCTACATAAAATAATTAAAAACAGAAGGGAACTTTCAATAATAGCACATTTTACTAAATAAAGAAGTATTATATAGGTATAGAAACTAACAGACAAGCAAATCGAGAGCTACACATGGAGTCATATGAATACACACATGCAAACAAGTAAAAGTCATTTCATATTTTGGTTCGTTGGCATACCATTTAAGGTCAAGCGCACAATTTTTGGCCCTAACATTTCTTCGCAATCTCATCTTCTACAATCCCCCTCCCAGTCCTAAACTTTCTCAACGTAGATAGTATTTTCACCAGAAAACAGAATTCTTAAGTAGTTTTAATTTTGTTTTTTTGTCGGGGGGTGGGATTTATGGTTTTTAAAAAATTTCTTGGTCCTCAGGATTTTCAACTATTTAAGCCCTTATGAGTTCAGAACTCTTTATTTTTAAAAAAGTCACATTCAAAAATAGCACATTTAGGCCAGTCACAGTGGCTCATGCCTGTAACCCCAGCACTTTTTGGGAAGTCAAGGCTGGCGGATCACTTGAAGTTAGGGGTTCGAGACCAGCCTGCCCGACATGGTGAAACCCTGTCTCTACCAAAAAATACAAAAATTAGCCAGACATGGTGGTGTTGTTTGTAATTCCAAGCTACTCAGGAGGCTGGGGTAGGAGAATCATTTGAACTCGGGAGGCAGTGGTTGCAGTGAGCCAAGATTGCACCACTGCACTCCAGCCTGAAGACAGAGTGAAAGCCTTTCTCAATAAATAAATACATACATACATACATACATAAATAAACAGCACATTTAAGGCATTAATTGTACACCTGAATGATGTTTGATATGACATTGCATTGTCCAAAGAAGAGGTGTATTGAACATCAATGTATCCTTAAGGCTTCAGAGCCATTGCATCATAAGGAGAGAGAAACTTGGAAGGATGTTTTGGCAGTGTGCTTTGCCATCTGGCTAACACTTGTACTGGAATGTGTGCTTTCAACAATTTAGATATGACAGTTGTGATGCATTTGCTTAATTATTTTTTCTCACATGATATTAGAAAGAGAATACAAAAATCCTAATGCGATACTATTATGCATAGCTAGAACGGCTGAGATTTAAAAGACTGGAAATGCCAAGTCTTGGCAAGAATGAGGAGCAATTGGATTCCTTATTCATGGCCAGTGAGAATGAAAATGGGTACATCCACTGTGATAAACAATTCAGTAGTTTATTAAATTGTTAAGCATACACGTACCATATGATCCCAGGTGGTCACACACACAAAAAGAAATACATGTTCATATTAATACCTTATGTGAATTTTCATAGTGGCATTATTCATAACAGCTACAAACTGGAAACAATTCAGCTCTCCATCAGTAGAAAAGGGATATGAATGAAAAAATTGAGTTATATCGGCTGGGCACAGTGGCTCCTGCCTGTAATCCCAGCACTTTGGGAGGCCGAGGCGGGAGGATCACAAGGTCAGGAGTTCAAGACCAGCCTGGCCAATATGGTGAAACTCCGTCTCTACTAAAAAAAAAAAAAAAATTAGCTGGGCATGGTGGTGCACACCTGTAGTCCCAGCTACTTGGGAGGCTGAAGCAGGAGAATTGCTTGAACTTGGGAGGCAGAGGTTGTGGTGAGCCAAGATCACGCCACTGCACTCCAGCCTGGGCAACAGAGGGAGACTCTGTCTCAAAAAAAAAAAAAAAAAAAAAAAATTGAATTATATCCATACAATATACCACCTGTTAGAAAAAGTGTCCAGCATAAATAAATCTTAAAGGTATTATACTAAATGAAAGAAGCTAGAAACTGAGGCCTGCATATTGTATGATTCTAATTTACATGATATTCTAGAAAAGGCAGAACTATAGGGATAAAAAACAAATCAGTAGTTTCCAGAGCCTGGAGTTTAGTAGAATATGTTTACTACAAAGAAGCACAGGAAATGTTCTGGGGTAATGGAAATAGTCTTCTCATAATTATAATGTTGACTGCATGGCTATATACATTTATTAAAACTCACCAAACTGTGCATTTGAAAAGGGAAATTTTTATTTTGTATAATTTATACCTCAATAGATTTTTTAAAGAAGACAGCAGCCCTGAAGTGTATATTTTCTTGCTATCTAAAATAATCTGTAAAAAAATAGCATCATAGAAAGCTGGGTGAAGTAAACCTGTAACAATTAGCCCTGTAATTTACAACCAGTATTTTATTCTCTTCATTCCTTAGTAATAAGTCAGGTAGTTAAGGAGGCACCTCCAGTTTCTAGTCAGGATGTTTGGTAAGCAATGGGCTGGACTCCTGTAGGCCTCATGACTTATTAAGAAAGAGAGCAAGAAAACATGTAGCTGCAGTATGGCATAGAATTACCATATATCAGTAATATTAAGTGTTTTTGCAAATGTGGGTTGAGGTTTTCAGTGGGTTGTGAAATCAATTTAGCAAGTCATGATACATCTTTTTAATTTTAAAATAGAGTGAAAGACAATTAGAAGTATAATAGTACATCACAAGTGGTAAGAGAAAGTATTGCTTTGTGGAAATTTTGGTTCAATATGCATGTGCATGTGTGTATATTGGTAAATACACATATATAATGGAAGTACGTACATATGTGTATTGAATGTGTATATAGTTAATGAGTCAATATATAAAGTATATTTCTTACTATATATTTCAGTCACAAAAGTTTAAAATTTGAATGCTAGTGCTACATGTGGCAATAGATCCTTGAGTGTTGATGTGGCTGCTCCCAAACCTAATGGGATAAAAGGCAGAAAGTCTGCATCTTAGACATGTCTGACTTGGCCAGGTCCTCATTCTGCATGACCATCAAATATATGATATGTTTCTGTGAAGAACTACTAGAGCAAGAAGGACTAGCACCCACCAACTGATTTGTATTCTAGTTGATTTTGGCTCACTAGGGATTGGTAAGAGCCTTGCAATCCAGCAGCCCAGAAATTTGCTTCTTAAACAGCTATTTGTCAGAACCCAGAGCTAACAAGATTACAAGGACTAACCTAACGACAAATGGCCAGTTGCTCCTATAGTATGAAAAGCATGAAGTTTTGCATTGTACCTCTCCATAGTTTTCTTTTGGAATTCAGTATTTCTATGAGGAGACTACTAACGATACTCGATATATAGAACTTCTTGACTGATAAGTATTAGTATATATTATACTTGCTTTTTCTAGAATGGAAGAGACCCAGTGTAGTAGAAAGGCACTTTATGTCTAAGAGATAAGAGAAATGGAAAGTCTGGCAAAAAAGATGAAAAGATGGGCTGCATCAAAGGCCGCTTTCACATAATTCGTATTTTTATCCAGAGCTACTTCTAGAAGCTGTTCAATTAATTTTTCTGGTGAACTAATGACCATTGTTGTTGCTTATAGTTATGGCAGCTAGCTATCTTTAAAGAAAAATATATGAACCTTGTAATATATTGATTACAAGGAATATTGGATTAGCAAGTAGAGTATCTATGCACCTCCACCTCCTCATCCAACTGTGAATTATTCCAAACATGGCCCTTAGTATCATCTTTAAATACGAAGATAACATATTCCAAGTACAGGGGAAGAACAAGCTTCCTGATGATTAAGCATTTAATTGGGTCAAAATTTTCTGATGGACACCACAATATGTATTAACACATTTCTTTCTTTCATTCTCTTCCTTAAGTGAAAATCACCATTGCAGTAGCATGGAATAATAATTGTGTGAAATTCTAGTCAAAACAAATAAAAACTTTGTTTCTAGATTATCTTATTATGATGATACTGATTCAATTTATTAAAACTCTATGTTATGATTGGATTGAGTTGATGCTTATCTCCTGAATTAAAAAGCGAAATGTCCTAACACGTTTACCTATGTAACAAACCTGCACATCCTGCACACGTAGACCAGAACTTAAAATAAAAATAAAAATAAAGATTGAGTCCTTTTGCAAAAAAAAAAAAAAAAATAGTAAAGTGTTCTAATCATGTGTTATTCTGGGTGTACCTACCTCTATATCACTTCAAGATGACTAGTGTCACTGGTCTCATGAGACTAAGCTACCTAATAGATGGTAACCTATTTTCCTGAAATGTAAGTTCCTTCATTGCAGGGAGAGGGTCTGATCCTTCTCTGAATGCCCAGTGTCCCGGGTGTATCTGGCACAATGGAGAGGAGCAACAAATGTTTTTGAATTAATTGTTTCGACTGCTTTATATAAGTCTACTGAAGGAGAAAGATAAGGGGAAATGATAATATCTTAAAAATGAGTTATAGTCAAAGACAAGGGTTTTGGTCAAAATGGAAACTAGTCTGGGAAGACTGTCAAGAAAAGTGGAATATTTTGATTCTTCAGTCAAAAAAAAGGAAGGGAGTGTATAAATGGTTAACTTTTTTGTTATTACAAACTAATGTGCATTGTTTTTCAGGAGGTTCTGGAACAAGATATGCAGTTATGTTAATGTACGGAGTAGAACAAGGCAAACGCTTGAGTCATTCAACTGTGCTTTCTCCTTAGCTTGTGGCAGGCAGAGGAGGGCACTGGGGTCTAGGGCTGCTGGCAGTGACAGAAGGGACACCAACTCCTGATGTTTCTTTAATGTGTAGGCAATCATGATTTTGGATGATTCACTCATGCTATATGGACAGAGAGGTAGGAGAAGGAAAAGAAATTGTGTGTGTGTGTGTGTGTGTGTGTGTGTGTGTGTGTGTGTGTATGTGTATGTTTGTGCTGGTCATATAGCTAGTACGAACTCCATGCATTGATTTAATTTTGATGTGTTTTATTTTCTCCAAACACTCCTAAAGGCAGTTTGGTTCCTCCGTTACCTTCTCTCCAAAGACAAACAAATGGACAAATGAAACCTACAACACATCCCCTCCCCCATTGTGACAAAATGAATAACTATATCTGGACTTTTGCCTTTCAAGTTGTCTTGCAAAGTGATTGCTCAAAAATACGAGTTCTCACTGTGAAGCTGCAGGTGAATGTGGTCTTGAATTCCTAATGAGAACACGCTGCAGTCCCTTTTCAAGCAAAATCTGTCCTGTATGCAGAATGAGTATCGGCAACGTTTCTTTTTCTAGTTTTTTACAGGAAAGCAATTGAGGGTCAAGGGAGAGGGGCAATCAATGTAGAGGCTTTAGCAAGCAATTAACTCTTTCAATTCCCAGAAAGCCTTAAAGCCTACTGTCTAATAATAGTAGCTAACATTTTTTGGGTGCTTAACAAATGTCAGGCCCGTTTGTAAGTGTTCAAATAGATGTTTTTTTCTTTTTAAATCATCATAACTGTAATAAGTTTCTAAACTGACAACCGAACCTAGGTAGTCTGACGCAGAGCACTGGGTATAAAGCCCTGTGCATATTGCCAGATACATAAGCTTTTGGTTCAGGTAGCCATGAATTAAACTGTGGCCTTTGCCAATTGCAGGGTTGTAACTTTAGGCAAATAACCTGATTTACTGTATTACCTCATCTGTTAAACAGGAAAAAAAAAATACTTAGATCACAGACTTGTCAAGGTTTAAGTGAAATAAACCTCACAATCATTTAGCACAGTGTCTAACACCCGGTAATTCCTCAATACATGGTAAAAATTATTATATGCAATGGAATCCAATCATATATTTATTACATAAATCTTTAACGAACATCTGCATAGGGAATGTTGATGATGTTATATTGGTAAGTAATGGCTAAGTCATAAAGGGCCTCATCCACCTTGCTCCCAAAGAGGAATATTATGAATATATTTGCCTTTTAAAAAGATAATTCTGGCAGTATAGTACATGGAGACTGACCTTTGACCCCCACCCCCACCCCCGCAACCCTCAAAAACAATCAGGATACTGCAACAAAAGTCCAGGGGATAAATAGGACTTGATGTAAGGTAGTAGCAGTGGGACGGAGATGAGAGAATACATATAAAGTATTTTAATGGGATAGTGTTGAAAAGACCTGAGTATTGTTTGGGTATGTGGAATGAGGAGGTGGAACTAACACAGATATCACTCAGATTTCTGGTTGGAGAGATTGGGGATCATTGTTTTTATTAACTGAAATAAAGAACACAGGAAGAGGAAGAGGTTTGTAAAGGAATAGCTGTACTTGGGTAAAGAAGACAAATTTTATTTTGGACAGATTGAAATAGAGTTATTTGTGGGACATCTGGTAAAAAGATGTGCAGTGGACAATTGAAAGTATAAGCTGTTGCTCTGGAAACAAATATATGGCCTGAAGAGATATATTTGGAATTTCTTAGCATATACGTTGAAATATTAGATGTGATCAGGATCAACCTAAGGCCTACTTTTTGAGATGAGCAGGCTGAGAGCAAAGGCTTGGGACACATCCATATGTAAGAGGTAGGCAGGATTAGGGAGAAAAGATGATGAAGGAAATCAAGAAAGAACACTCAGGGAGGTAGGAGAAAAAAATGTTCAAGTGCAAAATGCATAATTTGTTGTAGGAAAGAATTTTAAAGTGGTCAGAGGGAGCAACATCACATATTGTAGATATCAAATAAGTTAAGAATTGAAATTTCATCATTGGATCCGGGCACATGAATGTGCAGGATATCTTCTGTAGATGTCTCTGGATCCACTCTTCACCCTTCTCCACTCTGCTCTGATCTGTACATCTTCAGCAGATGTGTATGAATGGGCTTTGATTCAGGTTCAAGTATTGGTGAGTCCTTGTAGGAGTTCTGAGGGAAGGAGCAGGGTGACGTTTGAATATTTATTTCCTCGTTACCTCCTTGTGGTTAGCACATGCTGGATTTTTCCTGACACAAAGTCACAATTCCTGTCAAGTGTCCATTTCTAGATAGCTTTCTCTATTTCCAGGTTCTGGTAACTGCATCCTTCTCTTGCCCCTTCAGGTTTAAGGGTGGTAAAGCAACCCCAATGTTACTGAGGCTGGTATTTTGCAGTCGTTTTTCTACATGCTGCACATATTTTTATAAATAATCAATTGATTAAGTTAGTATCAAATTACCAAAATTTAGGGTGGGGTTTATTTTCTTCTAATTAATACAAGGAAAAGGTTTTGATGTAGAAGTGGGGGCAAAGGCTAGACTGGATGGAAATGTAAATGTAAGGCAAAGAAATGGAAATAGTGGGTACAGAAGATTCTTCTAAGGTTAACAGTTAAGGAAAGTGGAGAGAGTGACTAGTACCTGGAAATGGAACATGGAAGGTCTAGGGTTTAATAGTTTTAATGTGGGAGAGACTTTAAAATATGTATAGGCCAAAGTGTATCAGCCAGAAAATTTAGAAGGATAGATTGAAGATAAAGTAAAAGGGGAAAATTACTCTTACAGCAAGATTTCAGAGGAGACAGGAAGGGATGTAACCCAGAGCACAGGCAGAAACATTAATCTTCAAAAAAAAGAAATTCAATCAATAGAAATAAAGGTTTACATAGATAGAGGTAAGTCCTCAGGTTGGGAGCAGAGAAATGCAGTAGTTTTTGCCTAAAAACATCTAATCACCTCTGAGATGAGTAGAGAATTGTGAAGACTTAGAATAGACAATGTGGGAAATGGAAGAAAAATCTTTTCGGGAACACTTGAACAAATTACACTGCTTTACTGAGAGCTCGGCTGTGGTTGGAATCCATAAGTTTGTGGCTGAATCAATACTCATATTTATGGGGAAATAGCCAATTTTAATGAGCTAAGGTGGGAGTGAGGGAGTTACTAGGTTGTATTGATTTAGGTTTTGAAATTTCCAGGTAAATATTGTTAAAATACACAGAGAGAAGGAAGTGAAGAATGCTAACATAAGAGTAGATGAAGAGACAGATCATAGGGTCAGCGATGAAGAGGGAGGAAACTGATATTTAAACAAGGCTGATGACTAATGGAAAAAGGAGAGGCTAAAGGAAGGAGGCAGTTAGGGGAAGAAGGACATAAATATATAAAGTATATATGGGAATAGGAACAATAACACGGATGTTGGCATGTTGGTGTTCAGTGAGGCCGCCCTGAACAATGATATGGTCCAATGTCAACCAAAAGGTAAATGAATTTGATTTACAAAATATACAATTTAGGCTGGGCACGGTGGCTCATGTCTGTAATCCCAGCACTTTGGGAGGCCGAGGAGTAGGGCGGCAGATCACGAGGTCAGGAGTTTGAGACCAGCCTGACCAACATGGTGAAACCCCATCTCTACTAAAAATAAAAAATTAGCCGGGCATGGTGGTGCATGCCTGTAATCCCAGCTACTCAGGAGGCTGAGGCAGGAGAATCGCTTGAACCTGAGAGGCGGAGGTTGCAGTGAGCTGAGAACAATCTCCAGCCTGGGTGACAGAGCAAGACTCTGTCTCAAAAAAAGACAAACAAACAAACAAACAAAAAACATATAATTTAGTATCTTCTTATCTTACATTTTTCTATTTTCTCCACATTGTTTTGAGACTCTTATTTACTAATTTGCATATTTTTACTATTTCCTAATTAGATACACATTTATATTAATGCTATTAATAGGAAAATGTATTTTTCCTGAATTAAGAGCTATTTATTGAAACTTAGAAACATGTTATATGCATGCTTATTAATAACATCAAGTGCCACTTTTAATAGTCCCTATGAGAAAAATATTTTACTAATATCTCTTCCTTTTTTAATTTTAAAATTAAGCAGATTATTTTTATATATAATATTAGATGGGCTTTTTTTTCCTGCTAGCATTTTGTGCCCTGCTAAGTATTAGTAATCTCTTTCGATTTATTCATGATTAATGAATGCCTGACTAATTGGTAGCATAAAGAAATGTAGCAAGTACTAGTTGAAGAGTCTCAAATATTCAATAAGATAGATGTATAATAAATGTTATTTATGTAATTCTTAGCCAGAGATTAAAGGTAGAATCCTACTGCTGAAGAAAATGTTTATTCTCTACCCTTTTTATTTTCTTCCATGTACAAGGAGTTCCATTAGTGACTTATCTGAACAGTGAATTTGAGAGAGGGAACTGAGTGTGTGCAGCTCAGCCATTACCTCACTCACCCTCTTTGGGTTCTGTCTGCATGTGCTTTGCAATAAAGGACATGCCCCTGAAAGCAAGGCCTCCGTGTTCCATGGCTACCTATTGTCTGGGCAGATAAGTCTGCATAATTCAGGAATTCAGTGTTAAGAACCACACTTTTCCTCTCATATTAGTCATACTCTCCAATATCAGTTTTAGAAGTTATAAAGGGGTCTTTTGATGTCAATCTGCCTCACCTCTCTGCTTCTATTTCTTACTTAGTTTTGATGCTAAGAGCGGCCTTGTAAAGGCATCATGGCATAGTGGTTAAGAGCAAACTGTGAAGTTAAACTGCCTGATTTTGAATACTACTTATATCACATACTAGCAATGTGATTTGTAGCATTTTACTTCACTTTGGTGTCCATTTATTTCCTAAGCTGTGAAATGGAGATGATAATAGCACCTATTTCATAGAGTTGTGAAGATGAAATGAGATAATACTTTTAAATGTATAGATATGTGCCTAGAACCTAGAAGTATTCAGTGAATGCCTAGAAGTGAGTTATTATTATATCCATTTTAGAGATAAAAATCAGAAGTTCAGAAAATGTATATTACTTGCTGAAGGGCACCTGGCTAGTAGCCAGACATAGGATTCTAACCTAGCTCCTTCGGGTATCGGAACTCTGACATATTTTGCCATACCTATGTATCTTCTTAGCAAGGCCTGGTTCATATATCTTGGTTTAGATATTGTGTTTCATTACTCTCTTAGAAAAAAATACATGAAATCAAAACATCCAATCCACTTGGAAGCAAGCCCACTTTCGTGTTGTCTCTGGTGAGAAATCCAGTGAAAATATGGATAATTGTCTCATTTATTTCCAGATGCTTGTGTGACAGCTTAAATTTACCTTCATGGTACTTAATATAGTTGTACCCTATGGTCCCTTGCCACTGCAAGTGTGGGCAGAATCAGCAGCATTTGCAACACCTGGGAACTTGATAGGAATGCAGAATCTCAGGCCCCACACCAGACCTACTGAAAAAGAATTTGCAATTAAAAAATTCAATAGATTCAGATGTATATTACTGTATGAAAAGTACTGCTTGCTATAGTCACTCAGTGGAAATTAAATGTGATTTTGACATTACATTTTCTGTATATTTACAGTCAAATTTCAACAACTCTATCTATCCTATTTGTATGCTTGAGGATTTAGGCAAGATTTCATGTTGCCCAAGCACTTGGGCATCTAAATACTAAACTAGACACTTATTTTTAAGAAAAAGGTAAATAGTCAAAGATCAGAATTTCTGTATGGCAACTCAATCTCAAATCACCACCATTCTTAATTTCTATTGAACATTTGTGGAGTATAATTATAATTGTCTACGCTTTGAATATTACTTGAATATATGTCATTAAAGTGTTAGGAAAATGTGAATCACTAATATAGCACATTCTTACTTTAAGAGCTCTGCTGAATGTTTCAACTATTTTTTTTAGATTTTTCAGTGGAGGAAACTATTGCTAATAATTGAGCATTTCCTGCTTTTCTCTAGCATTCAAGCAAATAAATCCATAATAAATGCTGAAATAGAAAAGTAGAGATTCTAGCTGGGGGTTGGTGGTACTACATGACAGTTATTTTCTACAGTAAAATGATTGCATAGTTTCTCCATACATTTCTTAAAATCTCTCTGAAATTCAAATTGTAAAAACAGATCTTCATTAAATTATTTTTCATGAGATTTTTATTCACTGTATTAGAAAGATATTGCAACATTTGCATAATTATTTCACTGAAAATGGAAGACTACAAATCAGTATTTCATATTCCAGTTTTTAAGTCAAAGACAGCTTGACAGCTCATTGATTTACAAACAAAGCTTAGCAACTTACAAAGTGGCATTAAAAATGACTCCAAAACACAGTTTGAATGAAGGAAATTACCACAATAGCAAAAATATAGACTCACTAAAGTAAAGTGAGGTTGATTTCGTAATCTTTCGGAATTTTGTTTTTATCTGTTTATGACGTTTTTAATTTTTAAAATATTTGGTAGATTTTGAACAAATTTCACATATATATAAATATAGTAATAAATGTATCGGCCAGGAGCGGTGGTTCATGCCTGTAATCCCAGCACTTCGGGAGTCTGAGGCGGACGGATCATGAGATCAGGAGCTCGAGACCAGCCTGGCCAATATGGTGAAAACCTGTCTCCACTAAAAATACAAAAAGTAGCCGACATGGTGGTGGGCGCCTGTAATCTCAGCTGCTCAGGAGGCTGAGGCAGGAGAATCACTTGAACCCAGGAGGCGGAGGTTGCAGTAAGCTGAGATCATGCTACTACATTCCAGCCTGGGCGACAGAGCAAGACTTTATCTCAAAAAAAGAAAATAATAAAAACTAAACATATCGATATATATATTCATATTGTAATTAATATATTAATTGCAATATTTTACAATTTTTATATATTGGAACAAGTAAATGCTAAATGTTACAGAACAATTAGTTGATAATTGTTGTACTTCTAGACAACCAGGCTTGGTTATATGGCAGGGTTATATAGTCAAAATTAAAATCCCTTTCATCAAGAAGTACAGTCTTTAACAAAGTTAAAGGGTGAACAGTGACAAGAGCCAAAGAAACATTATATGAAAAGAAATATTTGTAAGGGGAATATAGCGTAAATTCACTGCTGAACAGAGATATATTCAGATTGTTAATGCCTTCCAAATATAGAGCATGATAAGGATTTCACATACATAACCTTATATGATTTTCCAAATACCTTGTGGATGGCACTAGCTAGAAAGATAATTTTGCAGAGGAGGAAACTGAGGCTGAGAGGTTATTTGTTCAGTCAATTTGTTCAGTCATATGGCCAGTGAATGGCAGACTAAAGCCAAATTAGAATTATCTAAATCCCAATGTAATGCATGTTTTCACTATACTGTACTGCCTTTCCAAAGGCTAAGTGATTATGAATAGTATCATTAGCAGGGCCTTATTTGTCAAGAACATGAGACCAGTATTTTTATGGTTCTAAAATAGTGAGTAAGTATTCGCTTACCCTCCTACGCCTCCAAATCTACGTAAGAATACAAAGGTTTGTTTCTATGGAAAACAGGTCACAAATCTTGCTAGGTGCTTGCAAACATCAATTAAATGCAAATGTATTTACAGTTCTGCAGGGAGTACCAATAATACTTTACACAGAAAGAAAAAGTAGAAAGAGGGATGGGGAGGCTGGGTGCGGTGGCTCACGCCTGTAATCCCAGCACTTTGGGAGGCCGAGGCAGGTGGATCACCTGAGGTCAGGAGTTCAAGACCAGCCTGGCCAACATGGTGAAACCTTGTCTCTACTAAAGATTACAAAAGTTAGCCAAGCCTGATGGCAGGCGCCTGTAATCCCAGCTACTCGGGAGGCTGAGGCAGGAGAATCCCTTGAACCTTGGAGGCGGAGGTTGCAGTGAGGTGAGATCATGCCACTGCACTCTAGCCTGGGTGACAAAGTGAGACTACATCTCAAAAAAAAAAAAAAAGAAACAGGAATGGGGAAAGAGAATTTTAAGTGTCTATTATGTGTTAGATGCTATTCTAGCTAGCCACATACTGATGCTATCTTATATTTTCAATAATTTCTACAGGCATCATGCAAAGTTGATAGAAAAGTTTTTGCTCTACTGATTGTATAGATGAGCAAAGTAAGGCACAAAGGCAAAGTGACTTCTCTAAGGTCATACAGTGAGTGGAATCAGAACTGAAAACTGACCTCTGGACTCTCAATGCACAATTTTTTCCGATATCTTCAAGATGAGTGTTTTACCAGAGCTTCTTATAATAAAAGGACAATGACAAAGGAGAATCCAACATGCCTAGGTATTTTGAAACACCATAGTATGCAGGCTGATGATAGAATAATTAAATATTAGCATTTAGTACATATTGGTGAAATGCTGTATGTAGAAGATGAAACATTCCTAGTATGTCAGCATAGAATAATTATTTCTTTTAACAAATAGGAATGGGGCTCCTACTGGTGCTAGGCACTATTCTAGCTAGGCCCAGGGGATACATTACTGAACACAACAAAGACCTCAAAAAGGCTACACAGGGAACGGGAAGGGTGTTTGCAACCAGATACTAATCAAACAAACAAACAAACAAAAACTGGATAATCTAGATAATTAGCTTTACAATTGCAGATGGTGATAAAACTATTTAAAATGAAGTAAACTAAAAGATTTCTCAGCAGTCAAATCAATTTCACATAGGGCAATCTCTACTGATGGGATTTTTTTAAAAGCAAGTATTGTTATGAAATTATAAAAGAACATAATTGCACAGATATGTTTTAAAAAATTATTCAAAGGGAGCCCTGAAATTGGATTCTGGAAAATGGATATTCAAGACTTTCTTAGGTGCCACTTTTACTACTCACAGGCTGACTGGATTTCTAATTTTTTGTGTTGAACTCACTCTTCTTGCATCTTATTGTAGATTTATTTTTATCATTGTTCAAGAACTGTTGCCACCAAACCGGTTGTGTGAATTATTCCCTTACAACCTTATTGCTAAATACTTTTAATTAAAATTCAAATACATGGCAGAATTTCTCATACCCATAAGATATACTCTCCTAAGCCAGTTCATGAAGCAAGCAGAGAAAACACAATGAAGCTGATTACAGATTATTTCTTTTAAGGGAAAATAATCATAAACAATCTCAGTTTTTCATATGATAAATTTATATATTCAGATGAACACTTCATTAGAAGATAGATTCTGAAATGCTGAAATGTTAAAACGTAAGTGAATAAAATGATTGTTACCAAATGCAAGTAAAAAATAGAAAATTTGGGTCCATGTGCTATTTAGACATATGGTCATTTGAATGGAGTGAAATTTAATGTAGTTTTAATAAGTTAATGGGGCACAGAAACTGCCAGTTTATATAAATTGCCTCTAGCCCCACTCTTTTCATTCTTATATTTTGTTTATGGCATATGTAAAAGTGCCTGGAACAATATTGGTGCATAGTAAATGCTCAGTTAATAATTATTAAACAAAACAGTTATGAACCATCTCACCTGTGTAGCACTGACAGATATCCGAAAAAACAAATGGGCTTCATTTTCCCAACATGTTGCTCAGTAGCAATAAGTATAGTCATAATAATACTAGCTATTGTATATTGAACACTAATTATTTCCCAGAAACTCATTACAGGGGTTATATCATCCCATCCTCACAACAAACCTATGGGGTAGGTACTATAATATTCTTACCTACATTCCAAAGGTGAGGGAACGGAGAAACATAAATTAACAGTTGCAGCCTCACAGATCTAGCCTGTGAAAAGACTAGGAGTAGGTAGAAAGAGCATGGGTTTATTCTATGATCTGAGTTTGAATGTATCCTCTACCACTTATGAGTGATGCAACTTTGGGTAACTTTAACTTAATTTTTCAGAGATCTAAGTTTGTAATCTATAAAATGGCATGACTGTCTATTTTATAGGGTTGGTGTCAGGATTAAAGTAGGTAAATGATATAAATTTCCTAAACTAATGACTGTTATATAGTAGACGCCCCAAAACTGTTAGTTTCATTTTTCCTCTCCTTCTTCTACAACACTGCTGGTTCCCCAAGATTAAAAAAATTGAAGAAATCAGAAGAATGCATTTTTAAAATATGTATTATTGTGTTATTGAGGGCCAGACACCAAAAGGTTTGAGAGTGAAATTGATGGTGTGACTCCACAAAGCACAGTAAAGATATTTAAGCAAACATAGTCTGGGAACAATTGACATGTTCTAAATTTCAAAATTCCCTTTCAGGAACATGATATTTGCTCCCATTAATAACTGTCAATTTATTATGGTGCTTTTTTCATATAAAACCTGTACATTGCTTATTTAATTTCTAGATTTTTGAAAATGGAATCCTCCCCCTACCCCTATTATAATTTCTACAACAGCATACAGGAAAGCTATTTTTTTTTTTTTACTTATTTTGCATCTTATATACAGCCATGTTGCCAAACTCTCTTATTAGATCTGATTGTTTTTCACTTGATGCTCTTAGATTTTCAAAGTATACAATTATATCCTCTCTGTAAATTTTTTTTGGTTTATTTCAATAGGGATACCTCTTCATTTCAATAGTTCTGCAGAGTTTAATTGCATCTGCTAGAAATTAGCAAAATTAGCAAAATAGATCCTACTGTATAAAATAATATAAATATGTCTCTCTGGGTGCTACTATCGCCTGTGATTTTTATTTTTAGAGGTATACTGTTCAATATTTTCCACCATGAGTAAGCATTTCCTTTATAAGCAGAAAAACCACTATAGTTACATTTTAAATGCTCTGTTCAGTTTTTAATCTGGTGGTGCCGGTTGCCCTTCACAGTCCTTAACCATGTTGCTAGAGTCAACCACAATTTACTCAATATGCCCCTGTTCCTGCTTCAGTTCTCTCTTCAAGTGTAGGCAGGACATTTTTTCTCTTTTCTTTTCCTCCTGTAGGTTTGAAGCAGTATGTAGTTCATTCCTTATCGAATGAACACACAGAAAACTACAACTCCCTAAGTGCAGAGCTCCCAAATCGTTTTTTTTTTCCTAGTTCTTCTTGTTATTGAATTTATGACTTCACAGCACAGAATGCAATGTGAGAAATGTAAACTTCCACCAGAAGCCAGGTCGCATTACTGGGAAGTGTAGTCCCGGAATAAATATGGACAGTGAGCTACAGACTACTGGAAAGATCTAGGTTCAGGTGGAGGTGGGGGCAGAGATGGGGGTGACTGTTACAGAGATCTGCACCTGCACAGTAGAGGAGGTGGCTACAGCATTTGGAGTCAGAAAAGCTAATTCAATGGCCCTCACACTTTTTACTCACGTGCTTCCTAAAAGAACTGTGAAAAACTATATACCCTTTTGTATATTTTGACGATGGCCCTTTATTTTTTTTTAAATCATTAATTTAAATAGTTGCAGCAGATGTGATTTCCAGAGTTTTCTAAATGCTCTATTGTCTTTTAGGTTTTTTTTTTTAATTGAAATATAAAGACAATAAAGTCCAGATATCTTTTTTTTTTTTTTTTTTTTTTGAGACGGAGTCTCGCTCTGTCACCCAGGCTGGAGTGCGGTGGCGCCATCTTGGCTCACTGCAAACTCTGCCTCCCGGGTTCACGCCATTCTCCTGCCTCAGCCTCCCGAGTAGCTGGGACTACAGGCGCCCACCACCACGCCTGGCTAATTTTTTTTTTTTTGTATTTTTAGTAGAGACGGGGTTCCATCGTGTTAGCCAGGATGGTCTCGACCTCCTGATTTTTTGTCTGTTAAGATATTTTATTTTATAATCCAAATAGGCAATACAAACAAGTTGACATAACAAAGATTCATATAAATAACTGGTTATAAACTTTATGAGGAAAAATACCCGTGAGCATGGTGACTGGGCGCCTAATGCACAGGGTGGAGACCAACCAGGCGGCTCAACTAGGCGGGCTCGTGATCCGCCCACCTCACCCTCCTAAAGTGCTGGGATTACAGGCGTGAGCCACCGTGCCCAGCCAAGTCCAGGTATCTTAAATGTAGAGCTGGTTGAAGTTTTGCATATGCATACTGTCATGCAATTCTGCAGATACCACCTATACAGGGTATTTCCATACACTAGAAGTCTCTCTAACACCCCTCCTAGTGAAAACACTCCAGAGGTAACTATTATTTTGAATTTTATCACAAATAATTCATTTTTCCTGTTCTTGAACTCCATGTATGACAGTGTATAAACAGACATATCACTATTATATATATTAAATCACTATTATTAGATATATCTTATAATAGTGTATGCATAAGATAATTACATTTATAATATAATCACAAATATATCAAAGGGAAGCTAAACACTGGAGTGGAACCTATTATTGCCCATTAAAATTAATTCAAAAGCTCTTTTTTTAACAGTCAGGAATTCATAGTATTTTTTCTCCTTGAACTTGTTCTTTCATACTCTTTACTGCACAAAATTTTATTCAAATATTATTACATTATACTTTATACTTTTACTCTGGAAAGGCTTTTTTTGATCACCCTAATTATACTTCTGTGGAAAAAATATATACATAAATTGATATTTAATTTTTTATATATCATCTCATTATAAGGTTCTAGGCTAAATTGGGTTATTTTCATTATTTTTCATACAACATTGATCAAAACAACCTAGATCGTATAATTTTTGATTAATAAATGTTAAAACTAAATATGCAATTTGAAATGCATTTCTAAGTGTAATGGCTTTTGTAATTAATGTTTATATATTCATATTATGTATTGTTTATAAACAGTTCATCATTAAATATATCTCTTGTTTTTATAAATATAAGTATGGAGGAAATTTACTCAGTAAGTTAGATCATAAGGAATTTTATTATAGCAATGTCACTCAATTCTTTGACTTCCTCCAGCATTATATGCTAAAAATAACATAATGATCCATCACCAAAAATTATTTTTAGTGACCTCGCAGCTAATAGTTGGGTTCAGTACTTTCTCAATTTGATGAGAACAAAAAATTGGTAATTGCCTGGATTGTAAATGGATATGTTCCAAACACTATAGTCCAACTAGACACCATTATTTCTAATTATCCTTTTGTTTGGCTTCTTAGAGGTGTTTTTTTTCCCAACAGCTTTACTGAGTCATAATACACATACCAAAAATGTACTCATTGTTAGTGTATAATCCAATAACTTTTAATAAATTTATAGAGTTGCACAACCATCACTACAATCTAGTTTCAGAACATTTCCATCCCCCCACATGTTTTGCTTATGCCTATTTTTCATCAATCACTGCTCTTAAACCCAGGAGCAGAAAACCATTGTTTTGCTTTCTGCCCATATATTTACATTTTCTGGAACTATCATATAAATGTAATAATAAAATAAGTAGTACTTTGTGTCAGGCTTCTGTAACTGAATAAAATGTTTTTTGAAGTTAATCCATATTGTAGCATTCTTTGGAGGTTGTACACTCCGAGAAAATCATCAAAAATTAAGTTCTATATGGGTGAGAGGTATGTTTTTCTTTTGTGAAATGGATAAAGAGTGATGGTAGAAGGAAACTTGGCAAATGTTCAATATTTGGAAAGAAAAAATACATATGGAAGTTGAGGTTTTGGAAATGTTTTTTTTTAAAACAACACCTACTCGTGCAATTTTGGAAAGTCTTTATGTTTTATTATTATTATCAGGGGTATATACATTCCAATTTAAAGAAAATTGGGCTAAATTATGTAGGAGTACTGTACAGAGTAGATTAGAACATAAATTTCAAAAGGTGCATTGATCAGTAAGTCTCTGTGATTCAATTTCCTGATCTGTAAAATGAGCACAATAATAATATCTACCTTACACTTTTCTTGTAGGAATTGGAGAGCCCAAGGATTTTAAGGAGAGGACTGAAAATATTGTCAGAATCTGTCTGTTAGATCCCAGTCAGCAATTAGTAATACAGACCTGGCCAAGGTATTTCATTTAGTCTCAGCCTGACTCTTCTACATTGTTAGAGAATCTACATTGCCTGAGATCTTGCCTGGCATCAGTCTTAGGACCAAAGATCTCCTTCCACAGGGATTGGTCTCTATCTTAACCTAAATACTGGTGTAATAAAGATGTACTTGGAACTTGGAGTTCTAATATATTGGGTCCCCAAATTGGACTCTACAGTGCCTTTGAGACAGAAGGGCATTTTGCATTCAAAAGACTACAAAGCCATTAGAAATATCATCAATACAAACACTATTAATTTGGTTTCACAAGTGAATTCAATTCAATTAAAAAACATACATGATATGCTTACATTGTTATACAAACCCCCAACCTCTTCATCCTCCCCTACTTCTAAGGTCACAAAGCAGCTGAATGGAGGTAAATTCTGTCACAATGATGTTGCCCAACCCAATTCATCAGTCAGTTCTTTTAGGTTTCCAATTTAGATGTGACCTGATTATTTATTAAAAATAGAGAGCCCTGAGCAGACAGAAGAATTGAGTGCCCTTTTATAAAGAATGGTAATAACTCACGCCTGTAATCCCAGCACTTTGGGAGGCCGAGGCGGGTGGATCACGAGGGCAGGAGATCGAGACCATCCTGGCTAACACGGTGAAACCCCGTCTCTACTAAAAATACAAAAAATTAGCCGGGTGAGGGGGCGGGCGCTTGTAATCCCAGCTACTCGGGAGTCTGAGGGAGGAGAATGGCGTGAACCCCAGGGGGCGGAGCCTGCAGTGAGCCGAGATCGCGCCACTGTATTCCAGCCTGGGCGACTGTGAGACTCCGTCTCGGAAAAAAAAAAAAAAAAGAATGGTAATAATTATACTTTCTCAATAAGTCTATGGTATTTAGAAAACCAGGATATGGAAAAGGGATAAAATCCCCTGGTTTTCTGTAGGCAAACTGATTTTAATTTAGCGAATTTTCCAGTCATGACTGGAAGATGAACTGAAGCCTCAGTAAAGATGGTGGCATTGTTGCCTAGCAGAAAGAGGGCTTACTGCGCTGCTGCAGCTGAATAGAATATCAGCATAATCAGCGACCAATCAATCATCTCTGGAGGAGCTGTTGCTGTTTTCTTCTTCCAGGAGCAACAGAGGCAGAGCGGTAAGATAGATGAATAACAATTACTGTTGAAAACCTCAAAGAGGAAAACAGGACTAAATAAGTGTCTCGGATGCACATTTTCGGACTCCTGTCTTTGAAGTGGTAGATGGACAGTATTTATAACTAAGACGAACAGTTCTCTGTAATAATGCAAAAGTGACACGAACAAAATAGATCCCTTTTGCTATTACTTAGCTTGTCCCTTAAAATGATACCTGAAAAATCCATTTCCTAGTTCTTCATCCATTCTGTGCATCCCATGAAAATTGTCCAGTTAGAGTTCTTCAGTCCCTAATCAAACATTCTGGTTGTATGTGGTGTCTGGAAGAATGTCTGCTCACAATACACATTTGGGGCATTGAAAAGGCTCTGTAGTCAAGCTCAGGAAGGCCATGTAATTATTGAGAATCCTGTATCAGTACAATTTCCAAGGTTATATTTTTCTGTCCCTGCTCCCTAATCATCCATCACAGATAGCATATTACAGTGGGAGTAAAGTATGATATCACAGTGGTGCATTTTTTTCCTGCAGATAATGAATTAATTTTATCTAAAGTATAGTTTATTTATTGGGCAGTTTCTATTAGGAAATAATAGCAGCACAAACATATGAGTATGAGAGAAAATTATTTACTCTATACCTAAACATTTTTTAAACTTTCTATTATGGAATATTTTAACTATATCCTAAAACAGAAGGAATTGTATCATGAACCTCTATGCATATATCACTCAGCTTCAATAATTATCATTTCATGGACAAAAGAGTTCTTTGTATACACCTAATTACCATCTTCACCCCTAGAATGACTTAAAGCAAATCTGAGACATCATTTAATTTTATCCGTAAATATGGATGTATCTCTAAAAATAGTATTGACCCAATGTCATTATCATACATTAAAAAAGCAAGGAGAGTTCAAATTTCCCTGATTATGTCATAGATCAGTGCTTCCTAAATGTTAATGTGCATAGGAATCATCAAGGGAACTTTTTAAAAGGCAGATTCTGATTCGACAGATGTAGGATGGAGCCTGAGATTCTCTATTTTTGACAAGTTCCCAGGTGATGCCAATGTTCTGGTCCTCCGGTCACACTTGATTAGCAAGGTCATTTGTTTTTTTTGTTTGTTTTTGTTTTTTTGTTTGTTTTTTGCTGTTTGTATCTCAACTTTTGATATGTTAAAATTTTTTATTTAGAGATTAATGTGCCTTAAGATGTCAGAGTAACACATAACACTATTTTTGATCATGTATTTACTCAAAAAAATGTTCCGGTATATACCTGGCACTGTGCTGGGCATTGGGGAATCAGAAAAATTGATCATATATAAAATCTTTTTATCTCTGGCCAGCTAACAGCTTTCCTAAAGGGTAGAAACAAAAGGTATATATCCATATTGAGTTTTTGCCTATCTCTTTCTTATGTACACATATTCGTGATAAGATATGCATATTCTCCCTTTTATGAGAGGGATGGTGTATTAATTTTCTGTGACTGTTGTGAAAGGAAATTAAATTTTGGGACCCGAAGCTCATTTATACAAAAGGAAAAGGCAAACTGGGACCTTGCCTCGCCTTTTGGTTCCTAAATAAGATGGCAAAGCTACATGCCTCCCCCGTATTTTGCCCACAAGGAAATTCCTAGTGAGCTGTTAAAATTTCACCATGGAAATGTAAATTGATAGCTTATCTTTACAAGTGCAGTCCCCCCACCCCCGCAGCCCACCGACACAAATGCATATCTGATTGTTCCCCTGCCCCATTTTGTCTATGTTTATCTTATGTAAAATGCAGGTTCCCTGCGTTTTTTCTCTGCCCCATTTGTTTATGTTACCATACATAAAAAATGCAAATTCACTGAGCCAGACAAAGGCATGAATAACTATTTTTCCTACCCCCCTACATGAAAATTATGTACTTCTCAATTTCCCACCCTTTCTTCTTTAAATTTGGAGTCTTCAAAATCATCTTCAGAGAAAGGCATAGACCTGTCTCCTGGGAGCATCCTTAACTTTGGCAAATAAATCTCCTAAAATGATTGAGACTTCTCTCTTTATTTTTCTGGATTGACACTGTCATAACAAGCTAGTATAAATTTGGTGGCTTAACGTAACAAACATTTATTCTTTCACAGTTTAGAGGCCAGCAATCTGAAATCAATTTCACTGGGTTGAAGTCAAGATGTCCTGTTGCCAGGGCAGCACTACCTAGGAAGACTAGGCAGAATCACTTCCTTGACTTTTCCAGCTTCTGGTGGCTTCTTGCATTTTTTGTATTACTTGCCTTGTGGCTGCTTCTCTCTAATCTCTACCTCTGACTTCACATGGCCTTCTCATCTGTGTCTGAGTGGTTCAGATGAGAAGGCCTATCAGATCTCCCTCTTCCTATCTCTTATGAAGATACTTGTGATCGGCTTTAAAGCCTATCTGGATAATCCAGAATAATGCCACCATGTAAAAATCCATAATTTAACACATATGCAAAGGCTTTTTTTCATTATAAGGTAACATTTACAAGTTCCAGAAATTAAGACCTGATATCTTTGAATGACTATTATTCAGTCTACTACATTGAGCTCTTAATTTGGTTAAAAATTATGGCCATAGTACCTTTTCTAAGAGACCACATCCCCTCAAAGTTATGTAAAAGAGATGTGGCATGACTTTATCGTTTATCCTATGGAGAATGAGGAAACCCCCTCTCCTCCCTAGACTGGGGAGGCTGAGAGGGAGTAGGCGGTGTGGCCTGAGGGATAAGAGCAAAATGAGGGGTGGTGAATACAACAATTAGATACTCATTGTGTTAGTACACTTTGTATTGATATAACAGAATCTCTAATACTGGGTAATTTATAAAGAAGAGGTTTATTTAGTTCACAGTTCCACAGGCTGGGCAGTTGAAAAGGCATGGCACCAGCATCTGTACAAGGGGAGTGAGCCTGTGAAAAGAGATCACTTGGTGAGAGAGGAAGCAAGAGAGAAGAACCAAGGAAGCCAGACTTTTCTTTTTTAACAACCACTCTTATGGGAACTAATTGATTCCCACAAGTGAGTAAGAACTCACTCATCCCATAGAGAAGACATTAATCTATTCATGAAGGATTTAATCCCCTGACCTCCCACTAGACCCTACCTACCACCACTGCCAAATTGGGGATAAAATTTCAACATGAGTTTTGGCAAAGACAAACTATATCCAAACCATGGCACTCATATTCCAAAGAATATGAGCTGAGTGTCACAATGAGGTTAACATTCCTAACATTAATGGTACTATGGGTGAATACAATGAACATATGAATGAAATGTAAAATTCTACTCATAACAAAAATACTCAACCTATCATTTACAACACCTGATTAGCTTCATTATTGTAAATTGCACACATGGATAATGATCCCCCAATGTTTTATTACTATTTAATTATGACTCTAGATTTGAAAACATCATCATCATACATTCATAAGGGAGAGGGAAGTGCAAATTCATGCAATTCTTGGAATTTCTTTGATCATCTGTTTTCTTAATTGTAAAAGATCTAAGGCTGGGCACAGTAGCTCATGCCTGTACTCCTAGCACTTTGGGAGGCCAAGGTGGGTGGATCACGAGGTCAGGAGATCAAGACCATCCTGGCCAACATGGTGAAACCTTATCTCTACCAAAAATACAAAAATTAGCTGAGCATGGTGGTGGGCACCTGTAATCCCAGCTACTTGGGAGGCTGAAGCAGGGAAATCACTTGAATAGGGGAGTTGGAGGTTGCAGTGAGCCGAGATCATGCCACTGCACCCCAGCCTGGTGACAGAACAAGACTCCATCTCAGAACAAAACAAAACAAACAAACAAACAAAAGATCTGCAAGAAAAATGTCAACTCTATTTCTAATTAACAGACATAACCACTCTGTTTTAAAATAGAAAGACTCAGGGGTGATTTCTAGGTTGCTTTACTGGTACTCTGATCAGATTACAGAATATTACCAGTAATCTAGTGGTCTCCCATGTACTCCCTTTAAGTCATTGCTCTCTCCTTCAGGGTAACCTCTATTCTGACTTCTAATGGCATAGAATAATTTTGATAGTTTAATGTTTTATATGAACTAAATCATATATTTTGCGTGTGACTGATTTTCCCTCAGCATTATGATTGTGAAAATACATGTTTTGGGGTTTACTTGTAGATCACTCATTATCATCTCTCTATACATCCATCGTATGAATATATCATGATTTATTTGTCTGTATTACTGCTGACGAACTTTCAGATTTTCTGTATTTTAGCTATGACATATAGTGTTATTAGGATCATTCTAGTAGATGGACTTTGGCAAACGTATATCCACATATATATTGAGTATATACATAGGAGGGCAGTATCAGCTTTTATAGATACTGTTAAACTGTGTGTCCAAATATAAATTGCCACCAGCAGTAATATAAAAGTTTTGGTTTCTCTGAGCCTTGTCAACAATTGATTTTTTTTAGCCATTCTCATGGATATATAATGCTATTGCATTGTGGTTCTAATTTATATTGCCCTGGTGACTAAGGAAGTTGGGTTTTTTGTATATGTATTGGCCATTTGGATAGCTTTTTTTTTTTTTTTTAGACGGAATTTCGCTCCGTTGTCCAGGCTGGAGTGTAATGGTGTGGTCTCAGTTCACTGCAACCTCTGCCTCCCGGGTTCAAGTGATTCTCCTGCCTCAGCCTCCCGAGTAGCTGGGATTACAGGCATGCGCCACCACACTTGGCTAATTTTGTATTTTTAGTGGTGACAGGGTTTCTCCATGTTGGTCAGGCTGGTCTCGAACTCCCGACCTCAGGTGATCTGCTTGCCTCAGCCTCCCAAAATGCTGGGATTACAGGTGTGAGCCACTGTGCCCAGCCTTGGATAGCTTCTTTGTGAGGTATCTGTTTAAGTATTTTATTCGTTTTTTTTTTTCTACGGAGTTGTTTATTCTTTTCTCTGTATAGCCTAGCTAAGCCCTATGACAGCTACATGTGCTACAGGTATCTTTTTGCACTCAGTCATTTGCCCTTTCACTTTCTTCATGATGAGTTTTGATTAATAGAAGACTGTGGTGAATTTTTAATGTATGGTAATTGCTTTATGGATTATACTTACATAGAAATACCGTATCTGAGTCAAAAGGAATTACTGAACCACAGCCTTTGCACATGCTGTTCCTCTTCCCCCTTACTGAACTACTTCTTATTTACCCTTCTTTTCTCATTTTAAGACTTTAACACAAGTCAGATTAAGACCTCACTGCTCTATCTTCTTTGCTTCCCCCAAGTGACTATTTTCTCTAACATAGCTTTACTAGCTTTATGATTTCTGTTTTTCTTGTTATCTGAAAAAAAAGGACTGTTTCATTCTTTGTCCTCATTGTGACTCCAATGCCTAGCTTATAATAATAGCTAACATACATTGAATGCCAAGCAGTGTTCTAAATTATTTAAATAAATAATTTCCCTTTAATTCTTACAACTCTTTGAGGTGTGTGCTATTATTATCCCCATTTTGTAGATAAGGACATTAAAGCACAGATAATTTAAAATATATTGTCCATTGGCACACACAGTAATGGGTAGATACAGGATTCAAACCTAAGTAGTGTGATTTCAGAAACATGCTCTTTGTTACTATGTTGTACAGTTATATTTAATAGTAGGCAAGTAATAAATATGTGTTTAATGAATGAATTATAATTGAAAATTCAATACCACACAAATAATATAATTAAATTTGCTTAACCTAGGTAGTATGATTTCAGAAATATGCTCTTTGTTACTATGTTGTACAGTTATATTTAATAGTAGGCCAGTAATAAATATATGTCTAATCAATGAATTATAATTGAAAATTCAGTACCATACAAATAATATAATTAAATTTGCTCATTTGAAGAATGTGTTAACTGGGGTTAAGAGGTGAGGTGATTTGCCATGATCACACAGCTAATAATTACTAAAATTACAACATAATTTCAAGTGCATTGACTGCAATTTCACTGTTCTTACTCCTGCTCCATGTCCTGGATGTGTATTTTGAAAAAGAAACCATTTACTTCTTTGTAAAACCCTGCTAAACTCTAATGCTTTCAAAAGATAATCATGGGCATAAGCCATTTCTAGTGATAAAAACTGCCCCTTTTAGATACATGGCATGACAGCTAAACAAATTTCATGATGAAATCAAAGATTCATGGACTTAGCTATAGAATCATATTGTTATAGCTGAGTAAACCTAATATCCTTCTGAAAAGTGAAAACTTCAAAGACTTTGAAATATCTGAATGTTTTTCATTGTGAGACCAAACTGAAATTTTCACTTTTCATGTGCTTGTTTGGCACTGTGGCTAGGTTTAAGGCAGCCTTGATGTATATTGCCCTGATCTGCTGCTCTACTGCTCTTCTTCCTTCCCCTCCCTAGGCCAAATACTGCCCACTATTCTTGTCTAGAATGATATTAATACATTCAGTCTGCTAAGTCTGATTTAACATAACTTAGGCACTGACAACTATTTCCTGTTTTTTATTTCGTTGTTTTATCAAATACAAACTTACATCAGGAAGGCCAAATGGAAACAGCTTTGGAAAGGGTTAACTCTGGTAAGTATGTTAAGATTTCATTAATATTTTCCCATTGATTTTAGTTTATTTTTAACACATTATTTATCATGCTATGTTCCGAGGCAATAGACTATACAATTCTGCAATACATCCCTGAATTATATAATGAAATATCAGGAAAAGGGCATTAAGACAAAAAAGGGAAATAAGCAATATAACAAGAAGTCATATGTTTTGCTCAATACAATCCAATTTTTATTGATTTCCAATTTCTTATAGTATGACAGAAGACCAGAAGCTTACCTTTTATTATCATATATTTTACTAGATCAAATAACACAATTTGACTATTACAATTCCTGCACCTAGGAGTATTCTTCATGTACTTTCAGAACTGAATTTGTTAAGGTGATGATTTCTACATAGGTAAACCTGTGTTTATCGTCAAAGCCCTTATTGTGTTAATATTTAATCCGTTATAAAATATGCATCACACAATTTTTAAAAATAAGCAAATATAGCTTCTAAGGCTCCTGTACTTGAATTTCTCATTATTCTCTCCACTGTTTATAAGTGAAGTAATTTTCCCTAGGAACACTAGGCTCCTTGTTGCTCATTCATTTACACTCGTTGCCCTCTGAAACCTATGATCTACTGCTGAAACTAAACAGAGTAATATTTTTTTAATGATGGAAAATTTCAAACATTTGTAACAGAAGAGAGTATAATATAACAAACCCCCAAGCATACCTCACCCAGTCAGCTTTTACCATTATTAATTAAAAGCCCATCTTGTTTCACTTGTAATTCTATCCTTCTCCTCTTTGGATTATTTTGAAACAAATATCAATCATTATATCAATTTATCCATAAAATTTTCAGTATGTGTTTCTCAGCAAAGGACCACTTTTTGTAAGAAAAGAAAAGGCCAATATCATTATCTCAGCTAAAGCAGAAAATCAATTAATTATATCAATGTCCAATTGATGTTCAAGTTTCATTAAATGTTTTTTTACTTTTTGAAATAGTTAGTTGTTGATTTGAGTCCAGATCCAAGCAAGCCCATCAAAACATGGTAATTGTTTTACATGTCTCTTAAGCTTCTTTTAGTCTATAAATTTTCCTTGCCCCCTTTTTTATTTCTTGCAGCTTATTAAAGAAAACAGTGATTTTTGGTTCATAGAGTTCCTGATGGTCTGGATTTTACTGATTGTATCCCTGTGGTATTCAGAAAAGTGTGTCCCTCCATCCCCTGAAATGCCTGTGAACTGACAATTTAATCTAGAGGCTTCATTGGATTCAGGTTTATTTGGCTTTGTTTATTTGTTAAGAATACATAATAGGTGGTATTTAAACGTCTTTTTTCATTGTGTTAGGCTGCTTATTGAGATCAGGTGTTGTCAGAGAGCCCTAAAATTTTTCATCTGCTTTTTATTATTTTATTATAGGATTCACATTGGTGATATTATTATATTAACTGTGATATTACTTTGTTTATTAACTGGCATTCTAACATTTTTAAGAAAGTTTTTTTAAGGTGAACTTTTTCTGTCAACTATTTGGTTACCTGATGTATAGTTCATCAAAGAAAGTCAGGATAAATGCTTGATTCATCTTTTTTCATCAGTCTTTAAAATAATTAATTAATTCTCTTGCATCATTCATAGATGATCATTAAGTTTTCTTAAGGAGATTCATAATAAAAATATCATATATTTATTTAATTAGTTACCATTTCCAGTTCTCATTTATTTGTGTAAATGCAAGCTTTCTTCTGGTATCATTTTCCTTCTACCTGAAGAATTTCCTTCATCATTTCTTGTAGTGTAGGTTGGCTGGTGATAAATTCTTTCAGCGTTTGTGTGCCTGAAAATGTCTTGTCTTTGCCTTTACTTTTGAAAGATATTTTCACTTGGTACAGAATTCTAGCTTGACCTTTTTTTTTCCTTTAAGTACTTTAAGACGTTGCTCCACTATTTTTATGCTTGTATTATATCCAACAAAAATCAGCTCTTGCCCTTATCTTTGTTCCTCTGTACGTACATGTCTCTTTTCCCTCTGGCTGCTTTAAGGATTTTTCTTTTTATCCCTGCTTTGAGAAATTTGATTAAGATGTAGCTTTCTTCCTGTTTCCTGTGTTTATATTTCATTTGAGATTCTGAATTCCTTGATTAGTTTTCATTGAATTTGGAAAATCTTCAGCCATTATTTATTGAAATATGATTTTCTGTCCCCCAGCACTCTCCTTTGGAAACTCCAATTACCTGAAGTTGTTCCACAGTTCACTGATTATATTTTATTCATTTATATTTTTTCTTTCTGTGTTTTGTTTTTGATATTTTTTATTGCTATGCCTTCAAGTTCACTAATATTTTATCTGCAACATCTAATCTACCATTAATCCCATCCTGTTAATTTTTCATCAAAGACACTGTAGGCTTCATCTTTAGAAGTTTGATTTTGGACTTTTTAACATCTTTTATGTCTTTACTAACTCAGGTATATAGAATGCAGTTATAATAACTATTTTCATGCTCTTGTCTGCTAATTCTAAAATCAACGTCATTTCTGGGTCAGTTTCAATTGATTATTTTTTCTCATTATGGGTCATATATTCTTGCTTCTTTGCATTCTTGGTAATCTTTGATTTTTTCCTTTTTTTTTTTGTATTCCTATAAGGTATTCTTGAGCTTTGTTCTGATATACAGTTTAGTTGGGAATACTTTGATATTTTTGTTTCTTTGCTTTTTAAGATTTGCTAGGTCAAGCCAGATTAGTGCTCAGTTTAGGCCAATTTTTCTCCACTATTTTGACAAGACCCTTCTGATATTCTACCAAATGCCCCCTAAATCTTGAGATTTCTGCAATCTAGTCAGTGGGAACAGAAACCATGCCCAGTCTTGTGTACTATTGGGCACTATTGCCTCTAATCAGGTAGTTGTTTCCCTAGGCTTGGGTAGTTTTCTTATACACATGATCAGCACATATCTGGATACTCAGAGAGTCTCTCTACATATGTCTGGATTTCTCTATCTGTGCAACTCTTTCCTCTCTAGTACTTTATTCTGTGGAATTTAGCTTATTTTGGTAGAAATTAGCCATCTTGGTCTCCCTGGTCTCTAAATTCTATTGACTCAATTAGGAAGCCTCACAGGCTCCATCTGGGTTCCAAGTCACTGTATCATGAACTAAAAGCTCACACAAGGCCATAATCTTTGGCGTTTATAGGGATTGCCTTGTTTGTTTTCTCTCTGTGTGATCATTGTCTATCATTGCTTGATGTCCAGTGTCTTGAAAACCATCAATGCATTTATTTTGTGTTTTCATTATTTAAAGCAGAAGAGTAAATCCAGTTTCTGTTATTTAATCTTGGCTAAAAGTTAAATTCAGTTTAATATGTATATAAATGTATATATGTAATATATATAATTATGGACTTTTAACATATTTGATATGTTTCAAATATGTATATTAGTTTTAATACTCAAATTGTCCCATTTTGGTTGGGGAAAACACCCTACTAGATGGCATTTGACAGACTCCAGGAGTCCTTGCTTTCTTTTCAACAATGTTAGAAATGCTTGTCCCCCGGTGCTGTAAAGAAATAGCACTTGAACATATATTTAATTTTCTCAGCAAGGCCATTTTTACTTTCTGCACAAAGGGTACACTCGCCAGCAGTTTTGCCATGAGAGTACACCAAACAAAGGAGACAGGGTAATTTATAACCTGACGTGTCCAGTTTCCATTGGCTGGAACGGGACCTCACATTCTGTATTTGTCCTCATTGGCTAGCAACTTAGAACTTTTCAAAAGAGGCAAAGGCAGAGGAGAACAAAGGAAAGAGGAAGTAACTTGTGGAATGCTGAGAAAGGTAAAAACACCTCCAAATAAGGAAGAGGAACAGGATATGACCTAATGCTTGCTTGGACCAGTATAATAAGCATGCCAGGGCAAATATTTAGGCTAAATTGTGGGGGCTAAGAATACAAAGTACATTGATTTCTTTATTACAGCTAGCAGATATCTAAGAATGTTAGCACAGGTCTTTGAATAAATTTTGCTTCTAAGAGAAGTTATTATTTATTCCTAATTAGGGAGGAAAGTCTCTTTGAAGAGGAACCTCTACTTTACTTTTTACAACAAGATGTTTCAGGCTCATTTTGTACATTTCCTGCGTTAAGTCAGTAATTTCTACAAAAATTCAGGAGGCCTGTTCTGAAGAAGAAAGAGACAAGAATAACCCAGACCTGAGATACTGAAAAAAAAACTACATATAACGTCAGAAAATGTTCTAGACTTATTGGAACACATCTGGAGAATACCCAAAAGCTCAACAAGCAAACCTCAGGCCTGTCACACTTTTCATCATGCTTCTCACTGCCCACTCCTGCCCCACCAACACACACACACACACACACACATACACATGCCTACACACACACACACATACACATGCCTACACACACACACATACACATGCCTACACACACATTCACACACCATTCATATCAAACCGAAAATAAATCTTTATTATTAATTGCTCTGGATATTGGGAGCTTTATTAGTCCATTTTCACACTGCTATGAAAAAATGCCCTAGACTGGGTAGTTTATAAAGAAAAGAGGTTTAATTGACTCACTGTTCTTCATGGTTGGGGAGGCCTCAGGAAACTTAGAATCATGGTGGAAGGCACCTCTTCACAGGGTGGCATGAGAAAGAATGAGTGCCAGCAGGGGAAATGCCAGACACTTATAAAACCATCAGATCTTGTGAGAACTCACTCACTATCACGAGAACAGCATGGGGAAAATTGCTCCCATGATTCAATTACTTCCCACCAGGTCCCTCCCACGGCATGTGGGAATTACTGGGATTACAATTCAAGATGTGATTTGGATAGGGACACAGCCAAACCATATCAGGGGCAATGGAAAAGAATATCAAATATTGACAATTTAGAGCATTCAATATTCAACTTTCATTTCAGAGAATGGACTCCTAGTCACTACTTTTATTATCGGTCTTCAAAGATAAGTGGGGAAAAATTCCTAAAAGATAGAAAAAGTGTAACAAATTTAAATTCTGTGTCTCTAAATTGCTCTACTTTTAATATTTCAGAAGAAAACAACATGGAAAAATGAAATCCATAAATAATCTATTCGAACTTTTGTTTTCAAAAAATATTTTTGACTTGTATCTTTAGCAAAAAGTTACTACAGTTAGTAAAGGGAAACAGATATGATTGTCTCATTTTTCCTTCTTTCTTTCTCCCAGGATCATTATTTTGGAAAGTTTATAAGTGAAAAACAAAAGCTAGTGAGGCAAGAAAATAGCATTGATTGGTATGCAAAGGAGGAGATCAAGTAATCCTTGATAATCAAAAAGTCATGTTGCTCATTGGATAATGCAGGCTCAAAAGAATGTTTGAACAAGCTTCTTCATGTGAATCTCTGGTTCTCATACCTTATCTTACATTTGGAAGAAGACTATTTGTGCCATAACGAGAAAGATCTCTTGGGAAGGAAAAAAGCAGTTTAATACTTGTGACTATTGAACATTGAGACGTATCTAGTACACAACTGTGATATACCAGATTATAAGTCATAAACCATTAGTTAACCTTAATCTCTTTTTCATATTCCAATTTTAGATTGCTACATTATCCATGCCATGAATGATCTCTTTCATTTAAAACCCTTGCTATTTAGAAAATTAATCCCAAATCCTCCACCTTTCATCTCTCTATCTACTAGGGGTAAAGGTATGGCCAATCAGGGATAATATATCCCTCTCCAAAAACCTCTGTCATGACCAGATCATTGTTTATGTTAATCTATATTCAGGTAATTTTGATACAAGAAATATTAATTCAGGATTACAATTAGGATTTTGAATCAAAAGGAAATTCCTTTGAGTATATCTCAGTAATCATAATATAAATAGAATCACAACCATGTTTTACTAAATTATTTTATATGAGTAACATATATTCAATGTAAAAATGTAGGAAATAGAAATAAGCAATAAAAATATATTAAATTGAAATTACACACAAAGTCTTTACTGTAAGATAACTATCAGTAACATATTGAAGAGTACCCTTCCAAACTTTTTCTTATGAAAATATAATCATCTTTTATTTGATTCAAAATCGGCATTATTTTTGAAACATTTATCTTGTTCTGAAGTGATTTTTGATCTTTTAATTAAAAAATAAAAGCCATATATATACATAATTAAAATTCAAATAAGATACTAAGACATAAAATGAAAATTATGTCAATCCAGGCCTATATAGCCATTAACATTTTTTAAACATGTCCATAAGTATTTTATAAATTACCAGCATATACGCCCACATGCATACATATATTCCTTGAGAAAATGGGATCATACTAAACCTACTATTTGATACCTTTGCTTTTTAAAATTAATAATAATATTAATCATCACCTTAGAGATACTTCCTTATCAGTGTGTAATATTTGCCTTACTCTCTCTTCACTTTTATGAGCACTGATATTCATTCTCTTGGATTATATGCATGCAAAGAAGGACTTAACAACTCATGGAAAAGTAATTTAAACTCC
Organism: Hylobates moloch; assembly: GCF_009828535.3. NCBI lineage: Eukaryota > Metazoa > Chordata > Mammalia > Primates > Hylobatidae > Hylobates > Hylobates moloch. The sequence goes on from NW_026652282.1 coordinate 77,345,386, forward strand.
TTCAGTGATTAAAAAAAAAAAAAAAAAGGTTTCTCTGGTAAGTGGGATAAACTACCAGCAGAATAACATGGAGAGTAGTGTTTCCAATGAATTCATTAATTAGAAATATGCAGACAAAATTATAATAAGAGTATTAAACTGTTTGAGAAACATAAAAGCAGATTGCCAAATTATTGTGAATCTTTTTGCATTTCCTCTGAATGGGATTTATGTTACTTTCATTTATTTCATTTATCCTCCACACTGCTGTGCTATTAGTCTTTGAGCATGCATATTCTGTGGAACATCCAAATTATTAAGTTTCTGTTTTCTCCTTATCTATTTATTTACTTATTTATCTAATCTATAACCACATCTACACATATAGGAACCCACCCAGTCTCAGAACAATAAAAAAAAGCCTCTCTGGTTTATTAGGGAGAAAGGAGATCTTCAGCTGTAAGTGTGAGCCCAAAATAAGGATTGAACCTGATGGTACTTTTGTTCTTCCGTTTGGATCTGATCTGGTGATTATTTTAATGGCAGGTAGAATTCACTGTTCTCCTCAGGTGGAGGAAGTGTTTATGGTGGCAGAGAGGCCATAAGAGAAACATACCAGTGCACAACAAAAAAAACAGAATTTTGTTCTTCACAAAGCCTATTGATTACACCTATTCACTTCCCTGATAAGTGATGAATAATTTCATTTCTAGCACTGTACTAAGTATCTCTTTGTGTATGTGAAAGAAGTTGTAACCACTTCAATTTCACTTTTCACTGAGACCTCTTGAATTGTAGATACTTCTAAATAGCAATAATTGAACCATATCTGTTTCTAAATGTAATGTGCGTCATCGCTGTAATAACCTGAAGCGGAAGAATAAATGGTTGACAGAACTGACAAGCCAATAAGAATAAGAAAAATATCTAGTTTCAGAGTTTTATTTCTGTTCCTCAGTTTTAATCTGTGTGTATTCTATATCTAAAGTAAATATCCAGAGCTCTCGTCAAAATGCAAAGCACTCAGAAAAGAGTGGAAAATTTTTAGGCGTGTTCTGTAGCATTTTGGATGTCATCATGCGCTTTCTTATTCCTGAGGGCTTTGAAGTACTTATCCTGTTTTCTCTTGTTCTAAGAATTTCTTCTGGTGTCACTCAACCTCTCCCGGATGCTCTTTTAAAACTTTATTCTTGTCAATATCTTTATCTCATTCAAATTGTCAGGACCTGGCTCAGTGACTGCTTGGGGCCCACAGTTCCATAGGTTTTGGATTTTCAGGCATTACTTGAAAATAAGCCCCGTGTTCATCCTTCCTAATTTCCTTAAACCCTGAGTTTTCTATTTTGAATTTGTCAGACTCTATTCTCCATATTTTTACCATGTTTTTCTGCGGCTGCTCTCTTTGACATTTTACATCAACTGACTAAGGACCATGTGGGTTTTAGTAAACTCATCTCCATCTAGATCAATCCATAAAACGATGTAACTCTGGAATTTGAAATCAGATTTCCTTGACCACTTGAAAGGATAATAATGGATATTACTGAATGGAATGGAATAAAGGATATTCACCATGTGATAGGCTTAACCAGAACCTGAAATATGTGCATTCCCAGGGGTAAAAGGCAGCATTATGTTTTCAATGCAATAAAATATTAGGGTCAGATATCTTGGAATAATGACTTTCTGGCAAGACTGTACAGTGAACCACATTTAAGCTATAAGGTTTCAGATGAAGAATCCAAATTCTGTAGTCAGTTAAATGTATGCATTACAAAAGCACTTCTCACTGCATTTCTAATAGGACTATTCCAGTTCTTTTGCTCCAAAGGAAAGATTTAAAAAACCTGAAATTCACCAGGGATGTGGCGGTTTTTTTTTTTTTTTAATTTTTTTTTTATTTTTGGAAAATCGGGGAAGAGCTCATTGAATTTTTCTATTTAGGAAATGGTCTCTCCACTTGCTTTACAT
>NW_026652282.1:77351986-77368789 GCF_009828535.3 Hylobates moloch
AATTCATTAATTTTAAGTGCACAGTTTAATGAATTTTTGTGATTGTATGCAACTGTATGATTACCATAATGATCAAGCTATATAATCTTTTTCTTTAGGCTAAGAAGTTTCTGGTGCCCCTTTTCACTATGTCCAATTCCCCTACACCCCCTGTCCCCACCCCAGGTAACCATTGATCTGTTTTCTGGAACTATCGTTTTGCCTGTTATACGATTTCAAATACATGAAATCATAGTCTTTTGTGTTTGATTTCTTTCACTTTGCATAATGATTTTGAGATTTATCTATAGTATTGCTACCATCAATATTTCATTTATTTTTGATTCTGAGTAGCATGCCATGGTATGAATATACTACAATTTCTTTATCACTTTGCCAGTTGAGCTTCATTTATTGGCTATCATAAATAATATGAATATTCATACATAAATAATTCTGTGGCCGTATTTTCATTCTTCATGGTTAATACCAAGAAGGGGAATTGCTAGGTAGTGTGCTTAACTTCATAAGGTGTTGCCATACTGTTTTTCGTTAAGGTTTCACCATTTTCCATTTTCAACAATAGTGAATGAGAGTTACAGTTACTCTACATCTTTGCCAAAACTTGGTATTTTCAGTCTTTTTAAATTTGAAGCATTCTAGTAGGTATGTTAATGTATCTCATTGGGGTTTTAATGTGCATTTTCTGGTGACTACTGATATTGCACATCCTTCCAAGGGATTATTATTCATTTATATATTTTCTTTTTAGGAGTGTCCATTTAAATATTTTGCCTATTTTTAATTATGTTTTCTGCCTTCTTATCTCTGACGCTGATAACTGCATTAGTATCCCATTGTATAGAATCAGTCTGTATATTAATCTGTTTTCACGCTGCTGATAAAGACATATCCGAGACTGGACAATTTACAAAAGAAAGAGATTTAATGGACTTACAGTTTCACATGGCTGGGGAGGCCTCACAATCATGGCAGAAGGCAAGGAGGAGCAAAGCACGTCTTACATGCGTGGTGGCAGGCAAAGAGAGAGCCTGTGCAGGGAAACTCCCATTTGTAAAACCATCAGATCTCATGAGGCTCATTCACTATCATGAGAATAGCACAGAAAAGACCCACCCCCATAATTCAATAACCTCCACCAGGTTCCTCCCACTACACATGGGAATTGTGGGAGTTACAATTCAAAATGAGATTTGTAAGGGGACACAGCCAAACCATATCAGTCTCCTACTGATGGACATTGAAATGGCTTTGAGTATTTTTACTATTATTACCAGGATTTAAATTACTGAATTACCTTTCATTGTTTTTATATTTTGGTATACACAACCAAATTTCTCTTTAAAAATGCTTTATTTATTTGCTTGTTTTTCTTTCACAAGATTGTGCTAACCTTCCAACAATCATGCTTTCCTTTTTTTTGCAAAGAATACATCATAAGCATCTTTTCAGTTTAATATGTATATATCTAGATACTAAATTTTGATGGGTGCTTAGCCATTCATTGTATGGATATGAGATAATTTATTTAACCAGTTACCTTTAGATAGATATTTAGATTGTTTCCACTTTTTCACTATTACCAACAGCACCAGAATGAGCATTCTTGTTCATACATATTTTTCCACTTGTTTAATTTTTTTAGGATGAATGCCTTTTGATGTATATTCTTTATTATATACATATATATGTACATATTCATTTGACAGAGTCTCACTCTTTCACCCAGGCTAGAGTGCAGTGGCACAATCTTGATCTCACTGCAGCCTCAACCTCCCAGGCTCAAGTGATCCTCCCACTTCCACCTCCTGAGTAGCTGGGACTACAGGTGTGTGCCACCATGCTTGGCTATTTTTATTATTATTTTTTGTAGAGACAGGGTCTTGCCATGTTGCCCTGGCTGGTCTCAAACTTCTGGGCTCAAGCAATCTGCCAGCCTCGGTCTCCCAAAGTGCTGGGATTACAGGCTTGAGCCACCAAGCCTGGACTCCTTTATTTTATATTAAAATATTTTATATTTGTTTAATGATTTCCTTGGCTTATAATCATTCATTTACATTACTACAGCCTCTGTAAAAACCTATCAAAAAGGAAACAATAACATTGTTTTATGGCAGAAAATATTGGAAATATTGATAAATAATAAGCGAAATATTGATAAATAATAAGCAAAATATTGTCACCCAGGGAAGCATCATAATGTTGTACCAGCTTCATTATAGGAGATGCTGAGCAAGACCTTTGGCCTTTATAATATTCTTTCTAGAAAATCATGAAGTTTGGTAGAATTATGCCCTCATTAGACCCTCAAGATTTACTTTTTAATAAAATGTGGGCCATCTTAAATTAGTTTATGCAGAATTCTTTTGAAAGATAAGCAAAAATGATTGGGAAGATTGTTTCCAATAAAATAACAACAGGAATGAAATAGGAGTCAGAAAATTTATAAAGAATTATATTAGGTTCATTTCTCTAATTGTTAAAATGCATTGGATTAACTGAATTTCTGCTGTAACGTTTCTTCTTTATTAGATCAGAATTGACCAGAATTCATAGAAGTAGACAATATTAAGAATACTTTCATTAGCAAAAGACAAAAATATACTTGTAATTATCAAGGACAAGTTAGAATATTTTGTTTTGGTGAATATCTAGTTAATTTTTTAAAATTACTTTGTGTATAAATAGCATCAAAGCTTAATAAGGCAAGGGCTTTTCAAAAGCCTTTTTAGTTTTAATTAACTTATGGTTGCATTGAAGTCGAGGTACATTGTGGGTTTAGTAGAGTGGAACTATTTTTGAATATCTGCCTGCTAGTTGCATGGTCATATTGACTTTCTGTGGTGCCTTCAGATATCCTCTTTGCTGTCTCTTGGCTGCTCAAGGCCCATTTTAAAGCCTCGTCTGTTCAAATTAGAATACCATGTTCCATGACATCTTTTACACAGGCAAAATTTATCTAATCTTCTTTTTCTGGCTTCCTCAGAGATTCCATTAGAATTTTTCACTAATTAGCAGTAGATGGGGTTAAGTTAATCAGATAAATTAATTTCTGCTATAGTCTTAAGGAGTTAGTGAGTTGTCCCACCCAAGAAGATAAGGATTGCCTCAACCAAACTAAAATGTACTAATATAGGTGAAAAGTACTTCTTCAAAGGGTGAAATTTAAGACAAAGAGAAGGCATTTCTAGGGCCTCTATTGCTTCTCCCATCATACTACTGTTATTGTTTATAACAGAGCCTGTTATAAAACTGGATCTGTTCAGTTATTGGGGGATCCTTCATTGCTGGTCCTGTCTCTTAGCCCAGTGAATCTATCATAATCTTAGCAGGGAAATTTGTGGTTTGCTATGCATAAGTTGAGCAGTTCCAATTTGCTCTTACAATTGCAAAATAATTATTTAATATGTCTACATAGATCTGGAGAATGTATTGAAGTTATGATCAGGTGGAATCTTGACTGGGTTTAAATATTGATAGCCAACAAAGACACTCGTTTTCTAGAAATATTTGAATATTGTACAAATGTATTCTGGTTCTGCTTTTGGGAAATTAACAACACTTTTGTGAAAACCATACTTTACATTTCTGTGGGACTTGACAATGTACTGTATTTTCATAAGCATTCTTTAATTTGAAGTTCACAATAGGTCTGTGAGTCAGACAAAACACAAAGTCTCATTCCCACATAACAGATAGAAACACTGAATTGATTTGTCCAAGTCTTCCCAGCCATTTACTGGTAGAACTTATGTCCTCTGTCCATTCAGTGTCATTCAACATGTTAAGTGACCAGCAGATGTGAGATTATTACATTCTGATACATAAAGAGTTTCTCAAGGGAGGATGCTTGATTTCATTTCCTCTCCCTTTTCTACATCCAAAGGAAGAAAATTCTTGGTAAGAATCATGGCAAACCAAGTTTTTGCAGTCATATCTATTGGGTAAATTTTTAAAAAGCCAACTAGTTATCCTGATTCTTTTGATACCACATATTCAGAGATTTGGGAATATATAAATTATAGATTACTTTCATCCATTTTAACCTAATATAGATTCTGCATTTGTCTAAGACCTCTGCACAGTCACTTTGAAGTGGAGATGTTTCAAGGATTAATCTATGAGGTGTTCCTTTAGTCTATAAACATTTGTTGAACAGCTTCTGGTAGCAAGAAAATAAAACAATGTAATGGGGCATAAAATGATGGGGCTGGGTACAGGATTGGAGGTTATTTTAGGTAGGATGGATTGGGATGGTCTCTTGGAAAAAGTGATATTTTACCCGAGCTCTGAGTGATGAAAAGTGAGGACAGTATTACAAGCAGATGAAATAGCAAGCACAGAGGCTCTGAGGCAAAGGCCAGTTTGGTGTGTTCATGAAACAGAAGGGCAGTGTGACTGGAGCATAGAGGGCAAGGAAAGAATGGTGTGATAATAGAGTCAGAGAAGGGAGGTAGTGGACAGATTACATAGGGGCATATTTAGGTCTTATTTCAAGTGCAATAGAAAGTCATCGCATGATTTTAAAGGAGTGTTTTGGGAGGGAAAATATTATTTAGAAATTATTTGCCCTTATCACCCTTTTGTCTTAAATGAAAAGAAACTTCCTAATTCTCGTGGAGTTAGAGTTAGGGTTTAGGATGTAGAATGTGGTGCCACCATAAACTTGGCCTACTTGACCCTAGGTACCTACTTCTCCACCAACACCGATATTAGTGATCCTAGCTTTATTTTCCCTGCATATAGGGCATTTCTCAATGTAGGTTTCTGAAATGTCTAAATTCACTCTGGTGGACTTTTTTTTTAGTAGTATGATTATCTCCTGGAAGCAAGCACAGTGAATCCTTATCTTTGGAGTAGAGGAGGGTACACTCAGTGAGGAGTAGGAAGGGTGTGTTTGTAGCTACTTTATTTTAAAATATCAGCAAGCCACATCATTTTAGACAACACCAGAAATGTGTGTGTGTGTGTGTGTGTGTATATATACACACACACCATATATATATGATGTGTGTGTATATATATATATACACACACATCATATATATGTATATATATACACATCATATATGTATGTATATATATACACATCATATATGTATGTGTATATATATACACACACACATACATATATATATGTTCTTTGTGAAAGAATTCTGTGAACAAATTTTTAGCCTATCAGACACAATTGTATGCATAATGTAATTTTAACTCCTAACCACATCACTCAAAGAGTTTCTATTAAACCTGTACCTTAACTTTAACTTTAAATTTCACTAGTTCAAAAGCTCTTTTACCAAAAGGATGAAAGTGTCTAAATATCAGTTATAAAGGACAAAATGTTTCTTTGACTATCTTGAGATAAAAAGGTACCCTTCTCTACCATAGAGACAACATTTCTCCTTTCACATTCTTTAAAGATTTGCTTTGTAGAACATGAAACCTTTTTCGTCCTAGAATCTAATGCCTAAGAGGTATTGAAATTTAAGAGACACACACATGCACATATGCATGCACACACACACACACACACACACACACTCACACACACACTCTCACACACACATACTTCTTTCTAAGTGCTTTCAAATTGCTTTCTTCTTTTGATTCAGATCATTAGTGAGGGGCACAGAAAAAGTCTCGGATGGCTAGAGGGAAATGCAGTATTTTAGAAGAAAGGATTCTCTTTGGGTTTAACTCTCTAGTTTGGTCTAATTTTATTTGACATTTTTGTCCATCACAGTATGAGAGTCCTTTTTTTTTTTTTTTTTTTTTTCTGAGAATGAAAGAACAGTTTGTTTCTTCAAGGCTGCTGCTCTTTTCTTTGCTGTTCAAAAGGAAGCTAAAGTTTCCTTTTTATTCTTCTTTTTTCTTAGCCTCCAAGTGTTAGGCTTACCAAGGGTGGAGATTGATAGCCGTAGGAGTTTAAGAAATGTCTTTAATTCACAAACTGCTCTGTAGTTGCAGTTGTTCAACCTTAATGATGAGCTAGAGTTAATGCTTCTCTCATTTTTTTTATGTGGGTAGAGAAATTACAGATTTGCCATCTTCTACTTCAAGGATATTTTAGTTCAGATGGATAGGATATATTGGTGAGGAGGGAAGAAGAGAAGTCATGCCTCTTAAAGAATCAATAATCCTTTCTTCCAGAAGCCTGGAGAGAGAGAGATCTCTGTAGTCAGATCATAGATCATAGCTATTTGTGAAATGATGAAAAGAGATTGAACAGTTGCTGAGTGCTACTAGGTGCTGAACACTATTCTAGACATTTTACATATGCTGCATCCTTCTCACAACAATTTTATAAATTAGTACTATCTTCCATTAACTGAGACTTAAATAATTTCGGTAATTTAATCAGCATTATACTGTTAGTGAGTTTCAGACCTTGAGTTTTAACACTAGTCTGCTCATTCTCTTTTCCACAGAATTAATACTTTCTTTTTCAGGGATGGTTAAAAATGCAACAACTAGCAGGCCTGTACATTATGTCATTTCTAATTACCAATGTCCACATTTGGTAATAGGGAACATTAAACATACTAGGTAAAATGTTAAATGTTGCACTTTCACACTAAATTGGTACCTAGTTGAAGTGATGGACTTCTTTTCACCTAGAATTAGGTATTAGGTATCAGGGTGGGGTTAGATCACAGAAACAACAGTGGTTATGACATTCATTCATTCAGCTAGTCAGCACTCCACTATGTACCAGGAATGGGGAGATTAGCCAAACAGAAATGGCCCCTGATCTCATTTACTTCAAGTCTTCTAGGGATAAGACAATAATAAAATAACCATATATTGTGATAAGTGCTATGAAAAAGAGTTGCATGGCATAATAGAAACATAAAATAGGGGGGAAATTCTTAAGGAAGTCCAGAAATGTTTCCCTGAGGAAGTGTTGAACCTGAGGAAAGGGTAGGCAAAGAAAGGTGTTACTATATAGAAGTGAACAGGATCTGGGGGTCAATATTCTAGGCAGAGAAAATAGCTTATGTGTAGAGATTCAGATGGAGCATGAAGAGAGATGACATGTAGATGGGCACAGAGGCCACACTATGGAGGGCTATGTAGGCCACAATACAAATTTAGATCTTTATCCTGAGAACAATGGGAAGTCTCTGGAGTCTATGAGGCAAGTAGAAAGTAATAAAAGAAGAGCTGCTCAAACAATGAAACATATATTACTTTTGGACTTCAGATGGACATACAGATACCTCACAGGTAGAATGGCATGATATCACCCAGGATTACTTAAGGAGAGCATACTTTTTCAAGTCTATCCTTACATGCATGTTGAAAATAACAGGATTTTTTTTTTAGCACTTTTGAGACAGTACATGATTTACTGAATCTGTAAAAGCATGGTTGACAGTGGGGAAATGTGTGACTGATAGTCTCATTATATTTTCCAGCAAAGCCCATGTAAGTAAAATATAAGTGGTACAACATTCCATTAGGAAGAAAAGAATAAACTCAACCAGGCCGGGTGCGGTGGCTCACGCCTGTAATCCCAGCACTTTGGGAGGCTGAGGCAAGCAGATCACTTGAGGTCAGGAGTTCGAGACCAGGCTGGCCAACATGGTGAAACCCCGTGTCTACTAAAAAAAAATACAAAAATTAGCTGGGCATGGTGGTACATGTCTGTAATTCCAGCTACTCATGAGGCTGAGGCAGGAGAATCGCTTGAACCCAGGAGGTGGAGGTTGCAGTGAGCCAAGATTGCACCACTGCACTCCAGCCTTGGTGATGGAGCGAGACTCTGTTTCAAAAAATAAAAATAAAAATAAAAAAAGAATAAATTCAACCAAGTAACAGCAAAGTGAGCCCAGTGAACTGTCTCATATGTTATCTAAACATCATATTATAGCTAAATCAACAATCATTGATGGTATAGTTTCCATTCTTGACTACTATTCATACAGAACAAAAAACTGCCATATGCCATTAGAGTATTTTTAATATAATTTAATTTATTTTTAGTTACGGATTTTTTTAAATTTTTGTGGGTTCATAGTAGCTGTACATGAGACCCTACTCTTACAAAGACATTTCAAAACAATCCAATTACACTCTTTAAGTTATTTTAAAATGTACAATTAAGTTATTATTGACTATAGTCATGCTATTGTGCTATCAATAGTAGGTCTTATACATTCTTTCTAACTATTTTTTTGTACCTACTGACCATTCCTACCTACCCCCCCTGACCCTCCCATAACCCTTAGCAATGCTAGAAACTATCCCTCTAATCATTGGAGTAAATAGAAATTTCAGACAATGAAACAGTAGAGACGGAAAATAGCATTTGTCAGCTAGTTTATCTAGGCACATAGTGAGCTATATAGCGTAACAGTTGAGTTTGAAGACTCTGGAACCAACTGTTCAGATTTGAGTTGTGGCTTTCTAGCCATGAGACCTTCATAAGTTACTTTACTTCTCTGTGCATCAATTTCCTTCCTTGTAAAATAAGATTTACCTAATAGTGTTATTGTGAGGATTAAATTAATTAACAAAGATCAAACATTTAGAATAATGCTTGACAGATAGTAAACACTAAATATAACTATTATTATTTGAATTTAAGGTATAGTCTAAGATTATCTAAAACATGAAATAACTGAGCTACTGAACTGTGTGACTTTTGTTTCATTTTGAGAGGCTTTGTGTGAATGCAAGTTGTGATTCTTAGTATTTCATATGATATGAAGATGTTCAGAAGCAGTAAAAGATATTTTGTCTCATTTTGTTGTCAGTTTTATCATATGACCTTAGAAAATACATTTATGTTGCTAGTTTGGAACTTTCCTCTTTGTCACAATAAATTGAATTTTTCAATTATTTGATATTGTTTTACAAGACTGTGGTGTTAACTTTCTTTTTTATATTTTACTCTGCCTTTGGAAATAAAAGGGCCTGAATGCATAATATATTTTGGTTACGCTTAGCTGGACAAATTGCCTGAATGCTGATTGACTTCATGAATATTAACATTCATATTCAATAAATTTTTCTTCTTAAATAGGGACAGTTTGACTTTGCTACAATTTACTACAAATGACGATCATTTGATGCTTATATATCAGATATGAAACATTCTAATATTGAAAGGAGAAGGGCTAGCGAATTTGACATGAGGGAATAATATCAATAAAACCATCAAAGAATGACCACGTGAAGAGTCAGAAAGTTATAATTTCGTAAAGAGGGAACATGCTGCTGAGAAACAGTCTTGTCAATTGAAAGCATACCAACCATTGATTATGTCTCTAATACTTTTTGGTCAACTGTTGCACAAAAATGAACTTTATTATTTTCAGCCTAGAGGAACAGATTATCACTGCAGTTAATGTCCTATCATGGCATGTGTGGTTTACTCATCCTGAGAGGGGGTTGTATGCCAACCTGTGAGTCAGCTGTTCCTTGTCATGAGAACTGGAGGCACTAGAAACAAAGCACCTTACCTTGAATTACTTGGCTTGGGTTGGTGAGTGAATTTTAGAGTTTTAAGTTGCTACTCCACACATGGTCAAAACCTCACATTATCAGAAATGCTGTTATAAATAATACTCATAACCAATATTCCTTGGTTTTGGAGAGGCTGATTACACAATCTATCTTTCAATTTTTAATCCTACCAAATTGATGTGCTTTGAAATGAGTGTTTCTATTTGCTTAGATACATAATCACTTGATTCATAATGAATCAGTTGCCTCCTTGGCAGTGGAACCAAGCCAATGGATCATATATGTGCTTTGTTGCAATCAGTTTTGTTACTGAGTGTTAATAAATAAATACATTCCCAACATTGATTTTACAGGATGAGCTTCAGTACATAAAAAGTGTTCAGGAAAGATTGAAAGGTTCCTTGCTAGTACTAGCAGTGGATACCTTAGGCAGATTAAAATCCAGATGCCATTAAACAGCAGAGATAGGTTGATTTTATAAAGCATCTGCTCTTCTTTCTGCCCGTCACTGCTATAGTCACTATAATGATAGAATTACTGCTATTCCTAGTTCACAAAATGTTTTGACTTTTCTCTTTAGAAGTAGCTTTATTAAAATATAATTCACATGTCATACAATTTACCATTTTAAAGTGTATAGTTCTGTTATTTTTAGTATGTTCACAGAATTATACAAACATCCTTACTATTTCCAGTACATTTTTATCACCCCCAAAAGAAACCTGTACCTCTCAATTCTCCCTTCCACTATCCCCTTGCAACTACTAACATGCTTTTTGCCTCTAAAGATTTGTCTATTTTGGACACATTATATAAAGGGAATTATACAACATGTGGCCTTTTATGACTGGCTTCTTTCACTTAACATAATGTTTTCAAGGTTCATCCATATTATAGCATGTATCAATACTTCATTGCTTTTTATTGCTAAATAATAAAATTGGTTGATGAGCACTGGGTTCTTTTTACCTTTTGGTTATTATGAATAATGCTGCTATAAACATTCATGTACACATTTTTGTGTGCACGTATTTTATTTCCCTTAGGGATATATGTAGGAGTGGGAATTGCTGGCTTCCATGATAATTCCTGTTTAAAGTTTACTGAAGCTTACAGTTTTCCAATTTTAAAAAAAATTCTAATAAGATCATTACAACAACTTGTTTAAGACTATGTGCCAATTAGTTATTATGCCCATTTTTATACACATGGTTTCTAGAATCTGGAGCCATGGTGTTACTTTCTCAAGTTAGGAGAGCTAATAAGTGGGCAAGCTGGGACTGTGAACCAAGGTTTCTGACCATCCAGTGTAAACTTTCAGATAAGCGCTCTCATTATACCTAGAATGCCTTATTTTCTTTAATGAAAGTCAGATCCATTACCATCTAAGGTAATGTGTACAGAGTTTAAGATTCTAAGGATCAGTTTTTCCATTAACAAATTACCTCCAAGGCCCTTCCCAGCTCTTTCAGTATCCAAATCTCTGCCAAAACTTGAAGACTGGGTAGCATGAGGTATTGAAAAGTGACAGATCTGGGTTTAGATATTAGATCCACTGTTTACTAGCCACCTTGGGGACACCTGTTTTCTAGTCTCAACTTCGCAAATAACTTTCTGTGCAATTTGCCTAAACTCAAACTCTCTGAGGCTCAGAACCCAGTCATTTATGTTTAAAATAGTCACCATACCTATATCACAAGGTTCTTGTGAAAGTCTAATGAAGTAAAGTATGTAATTTGTCTAGCACAGTGCTAAGCGCAAAAAGATTAGTAAAACTCTGTATATATGCTCAGGAAGAGATACAGAGATCTACATATTCACACTTCTCATTCCATCTCTTCCTCCAAACCTGGAGATTGTCTACCATATCAATATACACTTAAAACCATTTTGGAAATGAAATAAATATTGAAATTGGTTAATTTGGCAATTAGCAATGCAGAATGTTTTCAGTAAAGATGAAATGCTCTTTCCCATAAAAAATACAAGCTATTTGGTAATAACTTGTCTGCTAACTTACATCCCTCTTAGTTCTGTATCAAGTACTTTACAGTCTCTTGCCTATATACTTAGGTCTCTCCAATTTACAGCTCAGAAGTAACCACTAAATCAAACACTTTCAGCATCTTGAAAGGACCACCTTTTTGAAAGCTCATTTTCTTTGAACATATGCAATAGCAGCAAAGCTAGTTGTTAATAACGATGTTAAGCCAAGTGATCATAACAGGATCTCTGAGATTAAGAGTCTCATGCTCTACCGACTGAGCTAGTAGGGCAGGTAGTGATCATAACAGGATCTCTATGCAGATACAAACTGAGGCACTATATCAATGATAGCAGATTATGTGGCTTTGTCTTCTATCACATTTTATAACACTTGCTACATTAAAGATATATTCATAATGATTCTGGACCAAGTTGAAAAGCAAACAAAATTTTTTTTTTCTGTGTTTATTATATGACTTCACCTATACCTTCCAGAAGCATTTTGCTTATTGGAATGATTTCCAATACATTTGGAGGTGTGGATATCCATTTACGCACAAAGTTACTTATGTTTACATAAAACTTGAGAATAATTAAAATACAAAGTTATTATAATAAATACAAATAGTATGAATAAGTGCAAGTCCATTTACTGGAGGCCTACATTTGACAGCGAGTGTTCTTAGTTCTCTATATACAGTATTGTATACAGTTTCCTCTCATCTACATTTTCACTTTCTTCAGTTTCAGGTTCTAGTGGTCAACTGTGGTCCAAAAATAGGCAAGTACAGTACAATAAGATTTTTTGAGAGAGTGACTATAGTCAAATAACTTTTATTACAGTATATGGCTATAATTATTCTATTTTACTATTAATAATCTCTTACTATGTCTAATTGATGAATTAAATTTTATCATGTATATGCATGTGTAGAAAAAAGCATAGTATATATAGGGTTCAATACTTTCTGCAGTTTCAGGCATCCTAGTGGTTTTGGAACATATCCCCTATGAATAAAGGAGTCTACTCTCTAGATATTTAAAACAGTGCACTGACATTTTGAAATGAGTATTTTCTGGTTTCATTCGCGTTCGAATTTCTGTGTGTTGCTGCAAAGGTTTCACACTGGAATCATGAACTTTTCAGAATTTCAGACCAAATTTAAACATACATTTTTAAAATCAGGTCAGTTTGCCTATCTTTACTCTTTGGCTTAGCTGTTCACATCTGAATACGAAAAGTGAAGGCATTTAAACACTTCTAACTTCTCTCAGAAATAAATTATTACACAGACTCAAAAATCAGCTCCCTATTTCCAAAATGGGTGGAATATTTTATGAACAAAGGTTATCAAAATGTTTTATGACAATTCTTTGGTTGTGCTGGGTTTATCAATTTGAAACCAGAATGTGTTAGGGAAAGTGTGCTTTTCTCCTCTTATTCAGATAGGTGTAAAATGTTATCATCATAGGACCACCTGAGGCAGTGGTGATAGGGCACCAGCCAGTCGCTACATTTTAGGGTAAATCACATTTTCTTCTCCATAACCCTGTGGGCTTGATTAGACACACTCCTCAAATGTGGGAAGAATCAAACTCCACAGTTCTCATGAGAACAAATGATACAATATCCTAATCCTCAACAAAGGAAGCTTTGAAAAATCTCCTCACCCTGTTACAATCTGGCCCCTTTTAGTTTAGTTTCAATTATTCAGAATAACAATCACTGATACCATTTATTTTAAGATATCTTCAGCTCTATTAAAATTCCATGATTTCTATTTGTGTGATATGTTAGAAGTGTTCAAAATATTTATGACATTAGAATCTAATGTGTAAATGAAGTAGATAGAGAAATAATTCAGGCTGATTCTTAATTTCTCTTAAGAGTATTAAGTAGAAAAAAATTTTTACTATTAAATGGCAGAAAAAAATAATGTTTAGAATGAAATTAAATCAATGAAAGAGGGCAGAATGAGGGTTATTTTAATGACATTATTTGATTCTAATTGAGCTTTAGCGTTCATAAACATGGACTCCACCTTACACAGCTTCACTTTTCCTTTCAATCTGTTTTTCCAATGTGTTCACCCACAGCTTTTATACAACAAACCTGTTTTCTCATTAAATGTGTGATTTGAATCGCTGACTCAGGCAATAGTACCGGAAGTAAATTATCTGGAGAAATTTGCAGATTAAATACTGATTTGAGGGCTGTCAACTGCATGCATGTATAATTTCCTCCCTGAGGATTCAAGTGTTAATTCCCTTTATTATTATTAGTCCTTTGAGTGCTCAGTGGAAAACTAAATTTAATTCCAGATATGCATTAGGCCTCTATTTCTCATTTGTTTTCTTACTTTTAATAAAAGTTTACTAGCTTTCATTTCTTCTTAAGAAAAGTGAAAAAGTCAGTTCACATGACCATTTTTAATCTCAAAAAGAAAAATATTTTTCAATGCCATTGCCATTACTGTTTTGCTTTACTCCCTGAACTAATGAAATTTACTTTAATGTTCTAAAATGTCATATAAATTCATAGGTCCTTTGGATGCTAATGCATAGAATAATTCTGTACCTTTCCTTGAGGACAAATTATTTATTTCTTACTTAAGTAACAGTGATGCAGAGTCAAGAAATCACCTCTTAGATTAAATTTAACATCTTTTATTATTGATGACTTTAAAATTAGTTGATTTGTGATAATAAATGCTCACCTCAAAGCAAAAATTGACATGAATTTAAGGTACAAATAAAACTAAAATGCCAATGGGTAGTGTGTTGTAGCAGAAAACCAGAATAAGGAAATCTAACTGACTTTAGGCAAAGCATTTTACATTCCTAGATTTCTGTTTCCTAATCTGCAAAATCAAGGATCTGGATTAGATGATGAATTTCTAAGGTACTTCTAGCCATGACAGTCTAAGCAATATAAAAAAAGTATTCTTTCTTCTCTTTATACATTCCCCTAACTTTTTAATTTGAAAAAATCCAAACCTGCAGAAAAGTTGAAAGAATAGAACAAGTATCCACATTATCTCTCTCACCTAGATTCATCAGTTGCTAACAGATACACACACACACACACACACACACACACACAAACACACCCCCCCACACAAACACACAAGTTGCTGACATCATGCAACTTTACCCCTTAATACTTCAACATCATGTATTCCCCAAGAAAAAGAACTTTCACTTACATAACCACAAAATCATTAGCATATCCAAGAAATTTAAATGTGCATGCAAATATTAGCTACCGTATCAACCATGTTTAAATGTCCCCAATGTTAGTCTAATAATGATCTTTATAGTTAATTTTAATTGATTTAAAACATAATAAAAACATCAATGATTTTTTTTTTTTTTTTTGAGACGGAGTCTTTCTCTGTCCCCCAGACTGGAGTGCAGTGGCACGATCTCGGCTCACTGCAAGCTCCGCCTCCCGGGTTCACGCCATTCTCCTGCCTCAGCCTCCCGAGTAGCTGGGACTACAGGCGCCCGCCAACACGCCCGGCTAATTTTTTGTATTTTTAGTAGAGACGGGGTTTCACCATGTTACCCAGGATGGTCTCGATCACCTGACCTCGTGATCCGCCCGCCTCGGCCTCCCAAAGTGCTGGGATTACAGGCTTGAGCCACCACGCCCGGCCAAAACATCAATGATTTTAAGAGTTCAAGCCAATTATTTTGTAAAAATGCTACACACTGGATTTGTCTGTTTCCTCATTATTAAATTCAGGTTAAACATTTTTAGTAAGATGACTACATAGGTGATATTGTGTATTTGCATAACATCAGGAAACACATAATGACAATTTGGCCCATTATTGGTGATGCTTAATTTGATTGATCACCTAGATAATGACTACCTCCAAAAGTACCTTTCTCTCTTGTAAAGGTACCTTCTCCTGAGAAATAAATAAGTGAACTGGGGGGTGATAATTTAAGGCCATGTGAATATATTGTTTCCCAACATCCTTTTTCTCAATGGTGAAACTAAACTAAAATTAGGATGCATTAATGATCCTTGTCTGAATTAGTCATTACATTGTGGTTGCAAAATAGTGATTAATTCTATTATTTTGTCAATATTTATTAGCTTGAATTTTTCTTTAAAAAAGCTTCCTTTTAAAAGCTTTCTTATGAAAGAAAATTTCAAAGATACATAAAATAGAAGAATATAATGAATCCCCATGTATTCATCATCCAGCCTCAAGAGTTATTGACATTTTGCCAGTTTGGTTTCACTGAATTTTTGTGTTGGCATGTTTATTTTTCTGGAATATTTTAAAGCAATCTCCAGAGATCATATATTTTCACCATTATGTACTTCAGCCTATTTTTATAAAACACACACAGTTTAACTAAACTCTATTATCTGTTTTCCTATTAGATTAAAAGTAAGCAATTTAGAATATAGGGAGATGTTGGTGACAAGCAACATGAGAGCAATAAGTTTAGCAGCTCATAGTAAAATAGTACAAACAATGAAAAGGTAGACACGCAATATGGTTGTATGCTAGAGTACAATATTGCATGTTTATGATGATAACCCTGATTTATCCAAAAGAAAGTTGTGTTTAGTGTTTAATGACTTTTGTATAAGAAGACAAGTGCAAGTATAATTTATTATTTTATAAAGCTCTGCAGACAGAAATTTATAAAAATACTTAATAAAAAATCTACAATTAATACAATGTTTTGCACTTGAATGGGTAACCTTTAGTACTTAGGAAATTAAGCCATAATGCCCTATAAATGAGACAGCATTGTGCATTAAAAAGTATAAATATAACAGATTTATGTTAAGCCCTGATACCTAACATGGAAACAAAATTTTCAAATAGGGATATAAAACACGTAAATATCTGAATCACAAAACTTGTCATTTAACTGTAAATGCTCCCCAGCTATCAGTAGTCAGAGTTATACTAGATGGATTTAGGACTGACTGAATCTGTTGATAGGTCTAGATCTCTTAGTAGTGTGAAACTCAGAAGCTAACTGTAAGAATATTTAGGTGTTAAGACAGGCCAAGCCAAGCCTCAACTGAATGGAAGAGCCGTAAGCAGGAGTTAAGCTGATAGGCCAAGTATATGCTTTAAAAAAATCTTCACATAGAGGTCTTTATAACTCAATCCTTAAAGTAAAATGTCTAGTGACATACTATTGAAGATGAGCAAAAACTCATCATCCAGTACTTTGCAACAAAATGGGAGTGCTTTCTCTAAGACTTTTTCCTGAACTGATGCCCATTTCCAGAAATGAAAACATGCTGACTTTTTGAAAGTGCTATATGTGGCTTTAAAAGTCTTTTTTTTTTTTTTTTTTTTTTTT